>NC_138319.1:7482500-7867500 GCF_965601325.2 Salmo salar
TTTCGATCAATGTTGAGCTCACCCATGATGTGATGAATTCTGAATATTAATTGCTATTAGCTAATTCATATTGGGGTTTCTGTCAGCCGAGATTTATCCAAATATGACCGCTTGTTTTACGTCAATCTTTCCTCAGTTAGCGCTAGGACTAATGTTGGGGTGGCAGGTACCCTAGTGGTTAGAGCGTTGGGCCAGTAACCGAAAGGTTGTGAGATTGAACCCCTGAGTTGACAAGGTAAACATCTGTTGTTCTGCCCCTGAACAAGGCAGTCAACCCAGTGATCCTAGGGTGTCATTGTAAATAAGAATTTGTTCTCAACTGACTTGCCTAGGTAAATAGTGTTCCATGGCCGTAGACAGAAGCTGAAACTGGATCAGTAGCACGACCAGGTGGACTGGGGATGGGGACAGCCAGGAGTCGCCAGGCCAGGTAGTCCTGAGCCATGGTCGTAGGGCTCAAGTCCTCCGGAAGGGGAGAGAGAGCAAGAGAGAGATGGGATAATTAGAGGGAGCATACTTAAGATCACGCAGGACACCATATAGGACAGACTGACACTAGCCCCCTGGCACAAAGACTATTGCAGCATTGACACCGTGGCGCTGTCCGACGATACCCCTGGACAGGGCCCACCAAGCAGGATATAACCCCACCCACTTTGTCAAAGCATAGCCCCCCCACCACCAGAGGGATATCAACTGACCACCAACTTACTACCCTGAGACAAGGCAGAGTATAGGCCACAAAGATCTCCCCACCACACGAGCCCAAGGGGGCGCGAGACCAGACAGGAAGGTAACGTCAGTGACTCAACCCACAAGTCGAGTATAGCGAAAAAAGCCAGGCAAGATGTGATGCACCCCTTCTAGGGATGGCATGGTAGAGCACTAGCAAACTACTGACTAAGCCCCCATAATAGGGTCAGAGGCAGAAAATCCCAGCGGAAAGGTGGGAGCCGGTGCCACTCCGTTTGCACCCCTGGGCCAAACTATACTCAATCATAGGACCTACTGAAGAGATTAGTCTTCAGTAAAGACTTAAAGGCTGAGACCAAGTCTGCATCTCTCACATGGATCGGCAAACCATTCCATATAAATGGAGCTATCAAATCAAATTGGTCACATACACATGGTTAGCAGATGTTAATGTGAATGTAGCGAAATGCTTGTGCTTCTAGTTCTGACAGTACAGTAATATTTAACAATTCCCCAAAACGACCTAATACACACAAATCTTAACTTCTGATTTAATCTGGTTACTACTCCTGCCCAGAAACTAGAATATGCATGTAATTAGTAGATTTGGATAGAAAACACTCTAAAGTCTCCAAAACTGTTTGAATGGTGTCTGTGAGTATAACAGAACTCATATGGCAGGCCAAAACCTGAGAAGATTCCATACAGGAAGTGCCCTGTCTGACAATTTGTTGTCCTTCTGTTGCATCTGTATCGAAAATCCAGCATCTGTGCTGTAACGTGACATTTTCTAAGGCTTCCCCTGGCTCTCTAAAGCCGTCAGAAAGTGGAATGGGGTGTCTGCTGTCTCTGGGCGAAGAACAGCAGGAGAGTTTGTGAGTGGTCAGCATGGGGACAGTGAGACTAAGATGCGCGTTCACGAGACTACTCCATTTTTTTCTTTCAGCCTTTGAATGAATACAACGTCGCCCGGTTGGAATATTATCGCTATTCTACGAGAAAAATAGCATAAACATTGATTTTAAACTGCGTTTGACATGCTTCGAAGTACGGTAATGGAATATTTAGAATTTTTTTGTCACGAAATGCGCTCGCGCGTCACCCTTTGGATAGTGACCTGAACGCACGAACAAAACGGAGCTATTTGAATATAACTATGGATTATTTGGAACCAAAACAACATTTTGTTGTTGAAGTAGAAGTCCTGGGAGTGCATTCTGACGAAGAACAGCAAAGGTAATCCAATTTTTCTAATAATAATTCTGAGTTTAGGTTGTCCCAAACTTGGTGGGTGTCAAATTAGCTAGCCGTGATGGCCGAGCTATGTACTCAGAATATTGCAAAATGTGCTTTCACCGAAAAGCTATTTTAAAATCTGACACCGCGATTGCATAAAGGAGTTCTGTATCTATAATTCTTAAAACAATTGTTATGAATTCTGTCAACGTTTATCTAACCACACTGTCCGATTTCAAAAAGGCTTTACAACGAAAGCAAAACATTAGATTATGTCAGCAGAGTACCCAGCCAGAAATAATCAGACACCCATTTTTCAAGCTAGCATATAATGTCACAAAAACCCAGAAGACAGCTAAATGCAGCACTAACCTTTGATGATCTTCATCAGATGACACACCTAGGACATTATGTTATACAATACATGCATGTTTTGTTCAATCAAGTTCATATTTATATCAAAAACCAGCTTTTTACATTAGCATGTGACGTTCAGAACTACCATACCCCCCGCAAACTTCCGGGGAATTTACTAACAATTTACTAAATTACTCACGATAAACGTTCACAAAAAACATAACAATTATTTTAAGAATTATAGATACAGAACTCCTTTGTGCAATCGAGGTGTCCGATTTTAAAATAGCTTTTCGGTGAAAGCACATTTTGCAATATTCTCAGTAGATAGCCCAGCCATCACGGCTAGCCATTTAGACACCCACCAAGTTTAGCCCTGACCAAGTCAGATTTACTATTACAAAAGTTTGATTACCTTTGTTGTCTTCGTCAGAATGCACTCCCAAGACTGCTACTTCAATAACAAATGTTGGTTTGGTCCAAAATAATCCATCGTTATATCCAAATAGCGGCGTTTTGTTCGTGCGTTCCAGACACTATCCGAAATGGTAAATCAGGGTCACGAGCATGGCGCAATTCGTGACAAAAAAATTCTAAATATTCCATTACCGTACTTCGAAGCATGTCAACCGCTGTTTAAAATCCATTTTTATGCCATTTTCTCGTAAAAAAGCGATAATATTCCGACCGGGAATCTGCGTTTAGGTAAAAAGACGAAAGAAAATAAAGCATGGGGTCGACTCGGGCACAAGCCTGAGTCTCACAGTACTGTGACCAGCCACTATCCAAACGCTCTACTTTTTTTTCAGCCAGAGCCTGCAAAGCCACGATTCAGCTTTTTGCCGCCTTCTGAGAGCCCATGGGAGCCGTAGGAAGTGTCACGTAACAGCAGAGATCCCCTGTATTGGATAGAGATAATCAAGAAGGGCAAGAAATTGTCAGACAGGGCACTTCCTGCATGGAATCTTCTCAGGTTTTGGCCTGCCAAATGAGTTCTGTTATACTCACAGACATCATTCAAACAGTTTTAGAAACATCAGAGTGTTTTCTATCCAAAGCTAATAATTATATGCATATTCTAGTTTCTGGGCAGGAGTAATAATCAGATTAACTCGGGTACGTTTTTTATCCGGCAGTGAAAATACTGCCCCCTAACCATAACAGGTTAACTTCACTAGGGTAGGGGGCAGTATTTTCACAGCCAAATTAAACGGCCTACTACTCGGGCCCAGGAACTGGAATATGCATATTATTAGTAGATTTGGATAGAAAACACTCTGATGTTTCTAAAACTGTTTGAATGATGTCTGTGAGTATAACAGAACTCATAATATCATACTCATATGGCAGGCAAAAAACTGAGAAAAATCAAAGCAGGAAGTGAGAATTCTGGTGCTTGTAGTCCTTTCAAGTCTTGCCAATCGAACACAGTGACTAAGGATTCATGTTGCATTTCCTAAGGCTTCCACTAGATGTCAACAGTCTTTAGAACCTTGTTTGTGGCGTCTACGATGAACAGAGACCCGACTACTAGGCTGGGAAGTTGGTAACCCAACTTCCTTTTTCAAGACACAGGAACCGTCCGGTTGAAATATGACTGAATCTTCATGTTCTATAGACCCTAAAGATTGATGTTTTACAACGTTTGACATGTTTGAACGAACGTAAATACATTTTTTTTAAACTTTTCGTCATGACATTTCCCTCGCGCGCCCTACATTTGGAGTACCTTACTGAATGCGCAAACAACATGGTGTTATTTGGACATAAAATCCATAATTTATCGAACAAAACAACATTTGTTGAGTACCTGGGATACCTGGAAGTGCCTTCTGATGAAGATCATCAAAGGTAAGTGAATATTTCTAATACTATTTATTAATTTAGATGACTCCAACATGGCGGCTATCTGTATCGCCTAGTGTTTTTTTTCTGAGCTCATTACTCAGATTATTGCAAAGTGTGATTTCCCAGTAAAGTTATTTTGAAATCTGGCAATGCGGTTGCATTCAGGAGATGTTAATCTATAATTCTTTGAATGACAGTTTAATATTTTATCAATGGTTTTGACGAGTATTTTTGTAGATTGTGGTGCTGATCCACCGGAGGTATTGGAGGGAAAATATTTTCTGAACGTCACGCGGCAATGTAAAATGCTGTTTTTATATATAAATATGAACTTTATCGACCAAAGAATTCATGTATTGTATAACATAATGTCCTAGGAGTGTCATCTGATGAAGATCGTCAAAGGTTAGTGCTTCATTTAGCTGTGTTTTGTGTATTTGTGATGCATGCTAGTTGCTTAGAAAATGGCTGTGGGGTTATTGTGTCCATGTACTCTCCTAACATAATCTAATGTTTTGCTTTCGCTGTAAAGCCTTTTGGAAATCGGACAACGTGGTTCGATTCAGGAGAAGTGTATCTATAAAATGGTGTAAAATAGTCCTATGTTTGAGAACTTTGAATTATAACATTTTGTGGTTTTAAATCTGGCGCTCTGATTTTTCACTGGCTGTTGAATACTAGAGAGGTTAAAGGGAGTGCTCCTAACCGCAGCTTGTTACCTGTAAAAAAGACACCTCTCCACAGAAGCAATCAATCAATCAGATTCCAAACTCTCCACCATGGCCAAGACCAAAGAGCTCTCCAAGGATGTCAGGGACAAGATTGTAGACCTACACAAGGCTGGAATGGGCTACAAGACCATCGCCAAGCAGCTTGGTGAGAAGGTGACAACATTTGGTGTGATTATTCGCAAATGGAAGAAACACAAAAGAACTGTCAATATCCCTCGGCCTGGGGCTCCATGCAAGATCTCACCTCGTGGAGTTGCAATGATCATGAGAATGGTGAGGAATCAGCCCAGAACTACACGGGAGGATCTTGTCAATCATCTCAAGGCTGCTGGGACCATAGTCACCAAGAAAACAATTGGTAACACACTACGCCGTGAAGGACTGAAATCCTGCAGCGCCCGCAAGGTCCCCCTGCTCAAGAATACATATACATGTCCGTCTGAAGTTTGCCAATGAACATCTGAATGATTCAGAGGACAACTGGTGAAAGTGTTGTGGTCAGATGAGACCAAAATGGAGCTCTTTGACATCAACACAACTGTTTCGAGGAGGAGGAATGCTACCTATGACCCCAAGAACACCATCTCCACCGTCAAACATGGAGGTGGAAACATTATGCTTTGGGGGTGTTTTTCTGCTAAGGGGACAGGACAACTTCACCGCATCAAAGGAATTATGGATGGGGCCATGTACTGTCAAATCTTGAGTGAGAACCTCCTTCCCTCAGCCAGGGCATTGAAAATGGGTCGTGGATGGGTATTCCAGCATGACAATGACCCAAAACACACGGCCAAGGCAACAAAGGAGTGGCTCAAGAAGAAGCACATTAAGGTCCTGGAGTGGCCAAGCCAGTCTCCAGACCTTAATCCCATAGAAAATCTGTGGAGGGAGCTGAAGGTTCGAGTTGCCAAACGTCAGCCTCAAAACCTTAATGACTTGGAGAAGATCTGCAAAGAGGAGTGGGACAAAATCCCTCCTGAGATGTGTGCAAACCTGGTGGCCAACTACAAGAAACATCTGACCTCTGTGATTGCCAACAAGAGTTTTGCCACCAAGTACTAAGTCATGTTTTGCAGAGGGGTCAAATACTTATTTCCCTCATTAAAATGCAAATCATTTTATAAAATTTTTGACATGCATTTTTCTGGATTTTTTTGTTGTTATTCTGTCTCTCACTGTTCAAATAAACCTACTATTAAAATTATAGACTGATCATTTCTTTGTCAGTGGGCAATCGTACAAAATCAGCAGGGGATCAAATACTTTTTCCCCCCACTGTAGTATTTGTCACATGATACATAAACAACAGGTGTAGACTAACAGTGAAATGCTTACTTACGGGGCTTCCAAACAATGCAGAGAGAAATATGTGAAATAATTGAAAAGTAATAACACAAGGAATAAATACAATGAGTAACGATAACTTGGCTATATACACGGGGTAACAGTACTGAGTCGATGTGCAGGGGTACAAGGTAATTGAGGTAGATATATCTACATATAGGTAGGGATAAAGTGACTAGGCAACAGGATAGACAGTAGCAGAAGTGTATGTGTTGAGTCAAAAGAGTTAGTGCAAAAAGGGTCATTCCAGATAGTTAACTAACTTAAATAACTATTTAGCAGTCTTATGGCTTTTGGGAAGAAGCTGTTCAGGCTCCTGTTGGTTCCAGGCTCGGTGCATCGGTACCATTTGCCATGCAGTAGCAGAGAGAACAGTCTATGACTTGGGTGGCTGGTCTTTTACAAATGTTATGGCTTTCCTCTGACACAGGTCTTGGATGGCAGGTAGCTAGGCCCCCGTGATGTACTGGGCCATACGCACTACACTCTGTTGCGCCTTGCAGTGTGATGCCAAGCAGTTGCCATACCAAACAGTGATGCAGCTAGACAAGATGGTCTCAATGGTGCAGTAAATTTGAGGTTCTGAGGGCTGTTGCCGTGCCTTCTTCACTACAGTATTGGTGTGTGTGGACCACGATAATACTCAGCCCTCTGTTTCCTGTAGTCCACGATCAGCTCCTTTGTTTTGCTGATGTTGAGGAATAGGTGGTTGTCCTGGGCCACACTGCCAGGTCCCTGACCTCCTCCCTATAGGCTGTCTCATCGTCTTCGGTGATCAGGCCAACCACCGTTGTGTTGTCAGCAAACTTAATGGTGTTGGAGTTTTGCGCGGCCATGTAGTGGTGGGTGAACATGGAGTACCGGGGGGGACAAAGTACGCACCCCTGAGAGGCCACTGTGTTGAGGGTCAGCGTGGCGGATGTGTTGTTGCCTACCCTCACCACCAGGGGGCGGCATGTCAGGAAGTCCAGGATCCAGTTGCAGATGGAGGTGTCTGGTCCAAGGGTCTTGAGCTTAGTGATGAACTTGGAGGGCACTATGGTTTTGAACACTGGGCTATAGTCAATGAACAGCATCCTCATGCAGGTGTTCCTCTTGTCCAGGTGGGAGGGGGCAGTGTGGAGTGCAATAGAGTTCGTGCCATCTGTGGATCTGTTGAGGGCGGTATGCAAATTGGAGTGGGTCCAAGGTGAGTTTGAGACCCTTGTACAAACGGAAGAACAAGAGGTGACAGAGGACAAGGAACACACAGTGAGGGACAAGACATTCAAATAAAAGTTTAATGGTCGCGTACACAGATTTTCAGGTGTTATAGCAGGTGCAGAGAAATGAAAGTGAAGCAAAATACTTAGAAATGCACGTAGTAGAGCTGATTTTGTAAGAGACGGAAGACTTGTTGATTGTTTGTTGTCAGGAGATGGAGGCTAAAATAAAGGATATTGTTTTCTATAATATAATGGGTGTAGATAAACAAAATCGGTATCCTGGCTTAAGCGTTTTCTTGTCTGAGATAAAATAGCCATTTGTCAAACTGTCCACACAGAGTATAGAGGACATTGGAAACGGAGGATGGAAAAGAATCCAGCATTTTGTTTTCTGTCCATCATTAACTCACCTAAGGTTGACCTATCTTACCTCAAACTACTCCCAGTTTTCGACAGGGAGATATTGTCTGTGTCCCAAATGGCACCTGATTCCTTATAGTGCGTTACTTTTGACCAGGGCCCGTAGGGAAATAGGGTGCAATTTGGGACATAGCCATTGTTACATATATATTCACATAGTTGGAAACTACAACGTACCATCCGATAAGGATGTCAACGTTTATATTTCCTTGGGGAGTAAGTATAAAGTCTTAGCTTTTTGTTTCTCCTGTGTTATCCATATAACATTTAGGGGGTTCTAAGCTATCATATTTAATTGTTTTAAGATGGTCATACCAAGGAACATAAAGCTCTTTGATTTATAATTCTAAAACCCCTTAAGGTATAAAAAAATATAGAAAATTGTTTTGGGGATGAATTTCGCATTTCTGCTACTAGCCAATAGAAATGCATTGAATAACAGATTGATTACATGGAACAACAGGTAGTCCCCCCCCCAAAAAAAAAAATCTAAATGAAGTTTGTTCTGGAGTGTTTGTCCTATATCTGAGAGATATAAGAAAGTTTCCTGATCAATCTTTATTTATACTTTTTTTTTTACATGTATTTATCCCCTTATTTTAAGCACAAAACTGTCTCAATTCAATCAATACTTCAATTCATTTTTTTAAACTGGTACCGGAGACCTTCAGAGTCTTGTGAAGCTCATGGGCATCCTAGAGCAAAATGGAGAACACCATTGTGTTTGTGAGTCTCATCCTTCAATAGAGTGCTTATACATAATACTTTGTAGGCCAAACTGTTCGGATGCTACAGATGTTTTTGTGAGAAGACTGATTTTCGGGATGTCATGGTCTGACAAATACCTCTCTAGCTCTGCCACCTTTCACCGCAGATGCGGAAGAGCGATATCGGTGGACTGAGACTGTCACGCCCTGGCCATGGAGAGGGTTTTTGTTCTCTATTTTGGTTAGGCCAGGCTGTGACTAGGGTGGGCATTCTATGTGCCCTTTTCTATGTTTTGTGTATTTCTTTGTTTTGGCCGGGTATGGTTCTCAATCAGGGACAGCTGTCTATCGTTGTCTCTGATTGGGAACCATACTTAGGTAGCCTTTTCCCACAGGGTTTTTGTGGGTAGTTAATTTCTGTTTAGTGTTTTGCACCTTACGGAACTGTTTCAGTTATTCTCTTTGTTATTTTTTGTTCAGTGTTCTGTTTATTAAAGAAAGCATGAACACTTACCACGCTGCGTTTTGGTCTGATGATTCATCCTCCTCAGACGACGAAGACTGTGACAGAGACATAGCTCATGCAAAAAACAGATATCTCCAGCTTAAACAGACGGATTTTGATGGGGATTGATTTGCTTTCTATGTTATTTTATTTTTGTTTTAATGTAAATTGTGCTGCAATTCTAGATGCACTTTAAATCAAGTTTGGATTGATTTGATTTTATCAAATGTCTATGAATTAAGAATGTATGTTAATGTAAATTGTTACCAGATTCTTTACTGTTAAATGGACATAACTGCACACAGACATACCATCCTCACAAATAAATGTACATAATCAAACATTCATAAAATGAGCACAAATGTGTGCTGGCTGGACATGGAATCCATTTCTTCTAATAACCATGAGTCCAGAAGACCAATAGCTGTATATGGATCAGTTCCATATTTCCCAGTATGTGCTCAGAAGAACCCAGAGTTCCCACACTCTGTCCCTGTGTTTGTAATTAGTTTCACGGTGAGAGAAATTAATTTTCATGGGCTGCGCAGCTCCCAATCTCATGCATCGCCAATGGATATGGAAGATCCTCTGTCCGCTAATTACTCAAACATGTTTTTTTCCCACCTTGCAGTGGCATTAATGAATGTTCTACCTAGAACTCTCATCATATTAATCTCCTCTTCCAGAATCCCAGTGCATGTTGAGAGCCCCAGCGGTGCAGGCTGGGGCGATGATGTGTAAGTGATTAGCTTGTCCACACACACTCAATATGTATGCTTTAAGTAATTAATCAAACACCTCTGAGTCATTGGGTAGTCATGTTCTAGATCATTTCAGCTAAAAGACCGTGCTGTACATATCTACCCCAGATAATCCTGACCACTGTGCATGCATTCATGCTCTGATTCAGAGGGGTTGGGTTAAATGCGGAAGACACATTTCAGTTGAATGCATTAAGTTGTACAACTGACTAATAAGTCCCCTTATCCTTATCCACTGTGCATGCACTCTGCATGAAACCCATGCTAACTATAAATATCAGATTTTTTTACTCATTGCAATTAACCCAAAGCAGGAAATGAGAATTATGAATCATGTATTTCATTGTTTGAAGGGACCTCCTGGAAGCAAAATGTCTAACTGTGGTGAGAACAAAAAAAAAATATATATTTATGATTCCATGTATTTGTTGTATTTTTATTGTATTTTATTAGGATCCCCATTAGTTGTTGCAAAAGCAGCAGCTACTCTTCCTGGGGTCCAAAACATGAAAGATTACATATTATAGAATGTTAACAAAGGACAGATCTATATAAAAATATGTTTTTACAAAAGGCACACAAACCCTATATATCAATACATAAACTCAGCAAAAAAAGAAATGGACCCTTTTCAGGACCCTGTCTTTCAAAGATAATTCTTCAAATTCAAATAAATTCTCATATCTTCTTTGTAAAGGTTTAAACACTGTTTCCCATGCTTGTTCAATGAACCATAAACAATTCATGAACATGCACCTGTGGAACGGTCATTAAGACACTAACAGCTTACAGACGGTAGGCAATTAAGGTCACAGTTATGAAAACTTAGGACACTAAAGAGGCCTTCCTACTGACTGAAAAACACCAGGACCTGTTGGATCGGAGGGTGAGGGCTTGGGCCATTTCCCCCAGAAATGTCCAGGAACTTGCAGGTGCCTTGGTGGAAGAGTGGGGTAGCATCTCACAGCAAGAACTGGCAAATCTGGTGTAGTCCTTGATGAGATGCACTGCAGTAATTAATGCAGCTGGTGGCCACACCAGATACTGACTGTTACTTTTGATTTTGACCCCCCCTTTGTTCAGGGACACATTATTCCATTTCTGTTAGTCACATGTCTGTGGAACTCGTTCAGTTTATGTCTCAGTTGCTGAATCTTATGTTCATACAAATATTTACACATGTTACGTTTGCTGAAAATAAACACAGTTGACAGTGAGAGGATGTTTCTTTTTTTGCTGAGTTTACACACAAGCTATCTAGGTCAAATAGGGGAGAGATGAGGTGTTGCTTTATCTGTTTTTTAAAAAGGTTTGCTGTTCACTTGAGCTTTATGAGATGGAACGTTTCTTGCAATAATGGCCCTATATAATATTGTTTGCCTTCTTGAATTTGATCTGGGTTTGGGGACAGTGAAGTGACTTATAAAAAGAAGTGATGCAGTCAGTCTCTCCTCAACTCTTAACCAAGAGAGACTGGCATACATAGTATTTATATCAGCCCTCTGATTACAATGAAGAGCAAGACATGCCGCTCTGTTCTGGGGCAGCTGCAGCTTAACTTGGTTTTTCCTTGCAGCACTCGACCACAAGACTGGACAATAATCAAGATAAGACAAAACTAGATCCTGCAGGACTTGCTTTTCTTTCAGAGCATCTCTTTATTATCAACAGACCTCTCCCCATCTTTACAACCTTTGAATCTATATGTTTTGACCATGATAGTTTTCAATCGAAGGTAACGCCAAGTAATTTAATCTCTTCTTGTTCAACAGCCACACCGTTCATCACCAGATTCAGCTGAGGTGTCGAACTTAGGGAATGATTTGTACCAAATACAATGCTCTTAGATTTAGAGATGTTCAGGACCAGTTTACTACTGGCCACCCATTGCAAAACAGACTAACTCTTTTTTCGGGATCGGTGTCCCTTCCACGGGACGGTTGAGCTTGTCAGAAGCGTCGTATTGAACAGACCAAGGCGCAGTGTGAATAGTGCTCATTCTTGATACTTTAACCTGTCTGGGAACGTGGGACGCTTGCGTCCCACCCTAGTCAACAGCCAGTGGAATCGCGTCGCGCGAAATACAAAACCTCATAAATGCTATAACTTCAATTTCTCAAACATATCACTATTTTACACCATTTTATAGATACACCTCTCCTAAATCGAACCATGTTGTCCGATTTCAAAAAGGCTTTACAGCAAAAGCAAAACATTAGATTATGTTAGGAGAGTACCCTGCCAAAAAACAAAATCACACTGCCATTTTCAAAGCAACTAGATGCATCACAAATACCCAAAACACAGTTAAATGCAGCACTAACCTTTGACAATCTTCATCAGATGACACTCCTAGGACATCATGTTACACAATACATGCATTTTTTGTTCGATAAAGTTCATATTTATATATAAAAACAGCATTTTACATCGGCGCGTGACGTTCAGAAAATATTTTCCCTCAAATGCTTCCGGTGAATCACCGCTACAATTTACAAAATTACTATTCGAAAACATTGTTAAAATTTTATATTGTCATTCAAAGAATTATAGATTAACATCTCGTGAATGCAACCGCATTGCCAGATTTAAAAATAACTTTACTGGGAAATCACACTTTGCAATAAACGACGTGGTATGCTCAGAAAAATAGACTAGGCGATACATGTTAGCGCCATCTTGGAACCATCTAAAATCAAATATACTATTGTAAATATTCCCTTACCTTTGATTATCTTCATCAGAAGACACTTCCAGGAATCCCAGGTCCACAACAAATGTAGTTTTGTTCGAAAAAGTTAATTTATGTCCCAACAGTTCCTTCTTGTTAGCGCGTTCCGGAGGCTACTCATAATGTACTGAAGCGTGCGGGACTTGTCACGAATGTGCAAAAAATATATATTTACGTTCGTTCAAACGTTGTAACACATAAATCTTTAGGGCCTTTTTCAACCAGAGCTTCAATAATATTCAAGGCGGACGATTGCATTGTCTTATTAAACGTTTCGGAACAAAAGGGTTCCCATGGGCGCCCGCATCATAGTAGTAATGGCCCTCCCCCTGTGACCAACTTCCCAAGCCTCTCTTTGGGTCAGTTTCTACCATAGAAGACTCAAACCACTTTGTGAAGACTGTTGACATCTAGTGGAAGCCTTAGGAAGTGCTAAATGATTAATAAGTCCCTGTGTGTTTCAATGGCAAAGGCTTGAAGTGATTCCACACATCAGATTTCCACTTCCTGTTAGGATTTGTCTCAGGGTTTTGACTGCCATATGACTGCCATTCTGTTATACTCACAGACACCATTCAAACAGTTTTAGAAACTTTAGAGTGTTTTCTATCCAAATCTACAAATTATATGCATATTCTAGTTAATGGGTAGGATTAGTAACCAGATTAAATCGGGTACGTTTTTTTTATCCAGCCGTGAAAATACTGCCCCCTAGCCCCAACAGGTTAAGTCATTTAGCAGACGCTCTTATCCAGAGCGACTTACAAATTGGTGGATTCACCTTATGATATCCAGTGGAACAACCACTTTACAATAGAAGGAAGAAGGATTACTTTATCCTATCCTAGGTATTCCTTAAAGAGGTGAGGTTTCAGGTGTCTCCGGAAGGTGGTGATTGACTCCGCTGTCCTGGCGTCGTGAGGGAGCTTGTTCCACCATTGGGGTGCCAGAGCAGCGAACAGTTTTGACTGGGCTGAGCGGGAACTGTGCTTCCGCAGAGGTAGGGAGGCGAGCAGGCCAGAGGTGGATGAACGCAGTGCCCTTGTTTGGGTGTAGGGCCTGATCAGAGCCTGAAGGTATGGATGTGCCGTTCCCCTCACAGCTCCGTAGGCAAGCACCATGGTCTTGTAGCGGATGCGAGCTTCAACAGGAAGCCAGTGGAGAGAGCGGAGGAGCGGGGTGACGTGAGAGAACTTGGGAAGGTTGAACACCAGACGAGTTGCGGCGTTCTGGATGAGTTGTAGGGGTTTAATGGCACAGGCAGGGAGCCCAGCCAACAGCGAGTTGCAGTAATCCAGACGGGAGATGACAAGTGCCTGGATTAGGACCTGCGCCGCTTCCTGTGTGAGGCAGGGTCATACTCTGCGAATGTTGTAGAGCATGAACCTACAGGATCGGGTCACCGCCTTGATGTTAGTAGAGAACGACAGGGTGTTGTCCAGGGTCACGCCAAGGTTCTTAGCACTCTGGGTGGAGGACACAATGGAGAAGTCAACCGTGATGGCGAGATCATGGAACGGGCAGTCCTTCCCCGGGAGGAAGAGCAGCTCCGTCTTGCCGAGGTTCAGCTTGAGGTGGTGATCCGTCATCCACACTGATATGTCTGCCAGACATGCAGAGATGCGATTCGCCACCTGGTTATCAGAAGGGGGAAAGGAGAAGATGAATTGTGTGTCATCTGCATAGCAATGATAGGAGAGACCATGTGAGGATATGACAGAGCCAAGTGACTTGGTGTATAGCGAGAATAGGAGAGGGCCTAGAACAGAGCCCTGGGGGACGCCAGTGGTGAGAGCATGTGGTGCGGAGACAGATTCTCGCCACGCCACCTGGTAGGAGCGACCTGTCAGGTAGGACGCAATCCAAGCGTGGGCCTCGCCGGAGATGCCCAACTCGGAGAGGGTGGAGAGGAGGATCTGATGGTTCACCGTATCAAAGGCAGCAGATAGGTCTATTGCCAGAGGCTTTGGACCGTTGATCATTACTGGAGGCTTCCTAAGGGGAGCTGGAACCGGTCTCAGACTGGGGAGACGCGCAGGAGACTGGGTGCGCAGAGCAGCCACAGGGCACACTGGGCCGTGGAGGCGCACCGGAGGTCTGCAGCACAGGGCTGGCACACCCCGTCCTGGCTGGATGGTCACTGTAGCCCGGCACGGGCGGAGCGCTGGCACAGGGCGAACTGGGCTGTGCTGGGGAATGAGGGCTGCCATGCGTAGAGCCGGCGCAGGATAAACTGGGCCGAGGAGACGCACTGGAGACCAGATGCGTTGAGCTGGGGCACTTCGTCCTGGCTGCCGTCCAACTCTCACCTGGCAACGCTGCGGGGCCCATACCGACCGCACCAGACTGTGCGTGCGGATGGGCGAGATAGTGCTCATCACACCGTAATGCATTTCTCGCCCCTCTGCACACCCGCTCCGCAGTGCCCATTCTGCCAGTACTATTTCCCGGAATCTCGCATTGAACTCAGCTTTTGACTCCTTAACTGGCTCCGGTTTGCTCCACGGCTCTCTCCTATACGCCCGGGAAGTTAGGTCAGGGCTCCCCCCTGGCCTAGCCAAGCTACCCATATGCCTCTCAGCCTCCTCTTGCCGTCCCAGCCGTTCCACCTTCGCTGCCTCTATCTCCCATTTCGGACAGCGATACTCCCCCGGCCTTGTCCAGGGTCCTGCCCCATCTAGAATCTCCTCCCAGGTCCATGACTCTGAGCCGTAGTGCTCGGTCCCGCTCTTCCTCCCACACTGCTTGGTCTTCTTGTGGTGGGTGGTTCTGTCAGAAGCGTCGTATTGAACAGACCAAGGCACAGCGTGAATAGTGCTCATTCTTGATACTTTAACCTGTTAGGGCTAGGGGGCAGTATTTGCACGGCTGGATAAAAAAATGTACCCGATTTAATCTGGTTACTAATCCTACCCAGTAACTAGAATATGCATATACTTATTATATATGGATAGAAAACACCCTAAAGTTTCTAAAACTGTTTGAATGGTGTCTGTGAGTATAACAGAACTCATTTGGCAGGCAAAACCCTGAGACATTTTCTGACAGGAAGTGGATACCTGATGTGTTGTATTACCTTTAAACCTATGCCATTGAAAAACACAGGGGCTGAGGAATATTTTGGCACTTCCTATTGCTTCCACTAGATGTCACCAGCCTTTACAAAGTGTTTTGAGTCTTCTGGAGGGAGATCTGACCGAACAAGAGCCATGGAACGATGATGGCCCATTAGACACCTGGCGCGCGAGTTCATGTTGGGTACCCTCGTTCCAATACGTTATAAAAGAGAATGCATTCGTCCACCTTGAATATTATTCATGTTCTGGTTAAAAAAGGCCCTAATGATTTATGCTATACAACGTTTGACATGTTTGAACGAACGTAAATATATTTTTTCCCCTCGTTCATGACGAGAAGTCCGGCTGGCTTAGATCATGTGCTAACAAGACGGAGATTTTTGGACATAAATGATGAGCTTTTTTGAACAAAACTACATTCGTTATGGACCTGTGATACCTGGAAGTGACATCTGATGAAGAGAATCAAAGGTAATGGATTATTTACATAGTATTTTCGATTTTAGATCTCCCCAACATGACGGCTAGTCTGTATCGCAACGCGTATTTTTCTGGGCGCAGTGCTCAGATTATTGCAAAGTGTGATTTCCCAGTAAGGTTATTTTTAAATCTGGCAAGTTGATTGCGTTCAAGAGATGTAAATCTATAATTCTTTAAATGACAATATAATATTTTACCAATGTTTTCTAATTTTAATTATTTAATTTGTGGTGCTGACTTGAATGCCGGTTATTGGAGGGAAACGATTTCCTGAACATCAACGCCACAGTAAAACGCTGTTTTTGGATATAAATATGAACTTGATAGAACTAAAAATGCATGCATTGTCTAACACAATGTCCTAGGAGTGTCATCTGTTGGAGATTGTAAAAGGTTAGTGCATCATTTTAGCTGATTTTATGGTTTTGGTGACGCCTGTCTTTGAATTGGCACAACATTACACACAACTCTTGTAAATGTACTGTCCTAACATACTCTAAATTTAAGCTTTCGCCGTAAAACCTTTTTGAAATCGTAAAACGTGGTTAGATTAAGGAGATGTTTATCTTTCAAAGGGTGTAAAATAGTTGTATGTTTGAAAAATTTGAATTTTGACATTTATTTGGATTCAAATTTGCCGCTCTTGAAATGCACCTGCTGTTGATGGAGTGCACCACGGGTGGGACGCTTGCGTCCCACCTAGCCCATAGAGGTTAATGAGAAACACTTTACAAAATAACAAATGACCAACAGTACCGTCAGGTACAATAACTAAATGGAAAATAACCACCCACAAAACCCAAAGGAAAACAGGCTGCCTAAGTATGGCTTCCAATCAGAGACAACAAAAGACACCTGCCTCTGATTGGAAACCATACTCGGCCAAACATGGAAAACTAAACATAGAAAGTGAAAACTAGAACAAATTCCCCTAGACCCAAAAACCCCCAAAACACACAAAACAACCCCCCTGCCATGCCCTGACCATACTACTATGGAAAATGACCCTTTTCACTGGTCAGGACGTGACAGAGCTAATGTAGGCTAATGTGATTAGCATGAGGTTCTAAGTAACAAGAACATTTCCAAAGACATATCTGATATTGGCAGAAAGCTTAAATTCTTGTTATTAACCTCTCTGGGCTAGGCGGGACGAATTCGTCCCACCTACGCAACAGCCAGTTGAATCCCGTAGCACGATTTTCAAATACCTTAGAAATGCTATTACTTCAATTTCTCAAACATATGACTATTTTACAGCATTTTAAAGACAAGACTCTCGTTAATCTAACCACACTGTCCAATTTCAAAAAGGCTTTACAACGAAAGCAAAACATTAGATTGTCAGCAGAGTACCCAGCCAGAAAAAATCAGACACCCATTTTTCAAGCTAGCATATAATGTCACATAAACCCAGAAGACAGCTAAATGCAGCACTAACCTTTGATGATCTTCATCAGATGACACACCTAGGACATTATGTTATACAATACATGCATGTTTTGTTCAATCAAGTTCATATTTATATCAAAAACCAGCTTTTTACATTAGCATGTGACGTTCAGAACTAGCATACCCCCCGCAAACTTCCGGGGAATTTACTAACAATTACTAAATTAAAATTACTAAATTACTCACGATAAACCTTCACAAAAAGCATAACAATTATTTTAAGAATTATAGATACAGAACTCCTTTGTGCAATCGAGGTGTCCGATTTTAAAATAGCTTTTCGGTGAAAGCACATTTTGCAATATTCTCAGTAGATAGCCCAGCCATCATGGCTAGCCATTTAGACACCCACCAAGTTTAGCCCTGACCAAAGTCAGATTTACTATTACAAAAGTTTGATTACCTTTGTTGTCTTCATCAGAATGCACTCCCAGGACTGCTACTTCAATAACAAATGTTGGTTTGGTCCAAAATAATCCATCGTTATATCCAAATAGCTGCGTTTTGTTCGTGCGTTCCAGACACTATCCGAAATGGTAAATCAGGGTCATGAGCATGGCGCAATTCGTGACAAAAAATGTCTAAATATTCCATTACCGTACTTCGAAGCATGTCAACCGCTGTTTAAAATCCATTTTTATGCCATTTTTCTCGTAAAAAAAGCGATAATATTCCGACCGGGAATCTCCGTTTAGGTAAACAGAGGAAAGAAAACAAAGCATTCGGTCGACGCGGGCACGCGCCTGAGTCTCACAGTACTGTAACCAGCCACTACCCAAACGCGCTACTTTTTTTCAGCCAGAGCCTGCAAAGCCACGATTCAGCTTTTTGCCGCCTTCTGAGAGACCATGTGAGCCGTAGGAAGTGTCACGTAACAGCAGAGATCCTTTGTAATGGATAGAGATGGCAAAGAAGGCCAAGAAATGGTCAGACAGGGTACTTCCTGTACAAAATCTTCTCAGGTTTTGACCTGCCATTTGAGTTCTGTTATATTCACAGACACCATTCAAACAGTTTTAGAAACTTGAGTGTTTTCTATCCAAAGCCAATAATTATATGCATATTCTAGTTACTGGGCAGGACTAGTAACCAGATTAAATCGGGTATGTTTTTTTATCCAGCCGTGTCAATACTGCCCCCTAGCCCTAACAGGTTAATCTAACTGTGCTGTCCAATGTACAGTAGCTATTACAGTGAAATAATACCATGCTATAGTTTGAGGAGAGTGCACAATTTTAGGCACATTTGGGCAGTCTTGAAAAATGATTTTCAATAGAAATGCAATGGTTCATTGGATCAGTCTAAAACTTTGCACGTACACTGACGCCATCTAGTGGCCAAAATCTAAATTGCACCTGGGCTGGAATAATACATTTTGGCCTTTCTCTTGCATTTCAAAATCGATGGTACAAAAAAATACTAAAGAACGGTTGTTTTTTTCTTTGGATTATCTTTTACCAGATCTATTGTGTTATATTCTACTACATTCCTTTCACATTTCCATAAACTTCAAAGTGTTTCCTTTCAAATGGTACCAAGAATATGCATATCCTTGCTTCAGGGCCTGAGCTACAGGCAATTAGATTTGGGTATGTCATTTTATGTGAAAATTTAAAAAAAAGGGGGTAATCCTTAAGAGGGTTTCAGTGACTTCATTAGCTATGGTTGCTGATACGTATATGGTTGAATCATCAATGTACATGGACACATTGTAACGGTTTTGACTTGAGATTATTGTTTGTAGGGGTGTGCCTACCAGGGAAAATATTTTTGGGTGGAGGGAATGAGTCCCGTCTGGTCCGTCAAGTCCACACAAATATGAAGGACTCATGTGAAAGTAAGTATGAAAACATTGTAAATTACTTCAAAACAACTATGGTCTTTTGAGTTGGTTGTATTACCCAAAATAAATGATCACACACATAATAATATAAAAATGAGCTTTGGTTCCTCAAGAAAAGTTCTGTACCTTGCGTCTGAAAGAATCCAGCCGGGTAGTTCAGTGAACCCAAGTGACCTCAGTCACGCAATTGTTCTTAAATAAAGTAATGCGTAATCCCGGTTTCATTAATACAATCAGATTGCAATTAACAATTTTAACACACAGCTATAAAGAGTGTCACATCTATGTAGTCTTCACCACAACTGAACACATAAATCATCACGGTATACATCACACCAAAATAAATTAAATACCGTATGCAAAAAGTTGTAGTCAGTCGGTCAGTCAGACAATCCAATCCACCAACAGATCTCCAGCGGTGAAAGGCCACGAAGAAACAGCGGAGACCAACGTAGATCAGTAGTCCAACAATAGACATAAGTAGATCCAATAGTGACTGATCCTGCGGCACGGCTACAGTACACACGTTTTACTACAAACAAAATAAATTGTGTCTCAATGCTTCCAAGCTGAGGGTAGAACACTTCCTCTCTCGCGCCACTGTCACAACCCCTTTTGCACAGCTGATGCTGGCTATTTAATAGGGCATTAAAGAGGAAGCACCCAATTGGAACGAGAAGCACTGAGACGGTTTAGACAAATTCAGGGCCGTCACAACATATGCTTTGTTTAATGCCAGTGGCAGGTCATTGGTAAAAGAGTAGAGGGCCTATAGAGCTGCCCTGCGGTACACCACACTTTACATGTTTCACATTAGAGAAGCTTCCATTAAAGAAAACCCTTTGAGTTCTATTAGATATATACCTCTGAATCCACGATATGGCAGAGGTTGAAAAGCCACAACACAAGTTTTTTCAACAACATGTTATGGTCAATAACATCAAAGTCTGCACTGAAATCTAACAGTACAGCTCCCACAATCTTATTATCAAAATCAGTTATTTGTGTCAGTGCAGTACATATTGAGTGCCCTTCTCTATAAGTAAGATGAAAGTCTGATGTTAATTTGAAATGTAACAGTATTCAGTGGTTTAATCAGAAAATCAAAAGCTTGAACAATGTTTCACCATGGTATTTTGTTTAAACATTTAGTCAATGTACTGCTTGCTGTATGTTATATTGTATTAGGTAAACATTTATTTTCTCTTTGTGTAGATTCTTAGAATCATGGTTCAACCTGTTGATACGTGGTTTTCATGCCTATCGAAAACTATTATTCATTTTTTATTAAGGCTGCTATTTACTCAATATTTTCAGTTGTACATTGAATAGGTGTATGTCACTCTCACATGCCACATTGTTTAGTCCGTAGGCTGTGCCCTGATTCCCATTTCCCCATGTCAACAGTATTGCATCCCTTGATTTGGTCAGTTGAGACCTCAGGTACCCCACAAGTTAGATGAGACCTCACAGGCAGTTATCCTCATGGCAGTTATTTGGGGAAACCATTCTACTTCAAAATATCCTCTTTTGTAGTATCACCCTTCTATTGACACACACAAAAAGGAAAAAAATCTATAAATACAAAGCTATATCATACAACAAAATGTACTGTAACTACTAACTACTAATAATCATCCTCTTTCATAGTAGCAGTTTTAAATTAGAGTTCATTTAGAGTTCTGCTACAAAACCTCCCCCACAGAGGCTACTATGCTTGTAGCAGCTTGACCACTGAAGCCTGAGATCCAACTTATTTCTAGTACACCCGACAGATAGGTTAGAACAAGCCAACTAATTTGGAAACGTGAAGGATAAACAATCAAATATTCTTTGCCAAACAACAATCAAGCAGTGGGTTGTTGAGGTTGCTTGCCTAATAATCAACATGCAAGCAGTCACAAATTGCAATTTTAAGCGAGTCAAAACAAAATTAGTAGCGTCATTCTACCTGACCGAATCTCATCTCCTGGACTGCAAACATATCTTTATCATTTCTTCATAAGAAGGTTCATCATCACAAAAATCAACCTCTCCCTGCTTAATATTAATTTCCATGGTGTGCTTGTGCATGTGAACCCACTGTATAGCTTATTGCCACTGCGACCAAGCAGAGTATATTGCAGTGTCAAAACGGGTTTATTCTCTGGGCCTGGGTGGCCCATGCTAACATCTGCCTAATTGTTTAGCCATGTTCATGTTTGTGGCTCAGTTGAGCTATTGGACATGACAATGCAGGAGTGTGAAAGAGAAGCCAGGGCTGCTATCTTGGCATTTGTTGAAAAAAAGGACCTTATCAAGTCTGCTTCCCAAATAGCACCCTATTCTCTATGTAGTGCATGACGTTTGAACAAAGCCCTATAGGGAATAGGGGGTCATTTTGGACCCAGCCCATCTGTGTGTAGAAACGTAACTATCTACAGTACGTACCCATTAATCATAACGCCTTCAGAGATGTTAAAGGCCTAACGCAATCAACAACTTGATTTCCTGTGTTTTATATATATATATATATATCCACACTATGAGGTTAGAATAATACTATGATTTTGTGAAAATCACGATAATGTCCTTTTAGTGTAAGAGTTGTTTTAAAATGCCGTCTGAAATTCCAGCCTGTTTTGGTGGGATGGAGCTTTGGCCTGCCTGGTGACATCACTAGGCGGTAAATGAGTTAATAGACCAATAAGAAAGAGAGTTTTAAACCTCTCTTTCAATAACAGCTAGTTTTCCTCTTCCCACTAAGACCACTCCCAGACAGTCCTAGCAAAAAATTATCTTGAGAAATGGCTCTTCGCTAAGAAGCTATTTTTGCTTATTTTTGTCCATTTTAATTTAAAACAATCACAGTAAGATATTTAATTGTTACCCAGAAATGATGCTATATTGAGATAAAAACAGCTGCATTGGACCTTTGGGACATTCTTGACATTGATCTTTGCCTAGTGTGCCTGCACAGTAGAGTTGTACACCTATGGAGGGGAAAAAAGTATGCTGGATCTTCAATTAATTATGTTACATGGCTAGCTGACACTGAACTGCTTAACACGTAATTCATGGTATCAAGACTGGGGGTTTGCAGTCTGGGGTTTGCAGTCTGGGGGTTTGAAAACATACACTGCTTTTAATGAAACTCAATCTACTTCAATGTAATGTGAGAACTAAATAATTACAGTATAAAGTGCTGTAGTATCTGCTGTTCATTTGTTCATATCGCTAATTAATTGATTTAACTGTTGTTAATTATGTAAAGAAACATGTATCGAACTAGTATGTCTGAGGGGACATTATCATTCTACTTATAAAAAGTCAAATCTGGCAAGCAGCGAATAGAAACATGCAACAACTGCAAATATTCAGTATAGCATTCTAGCTGTGATTTGCTCAGTCTGGTTCACAAAGGCATGATAAACATTTAATATTTTGTCCCAAATGGCACCGTACTCCATGCCCTACGGGCCCTGGTCAAAAGTAGTGAAATACATAAAGAATAAGGTGCCATTTGGGACACACTCTTGGACTAGGTAAGGATACCCTGTCTACATTGCAGGTCTCCAAATTAATCGTGACTAATGTGAAGAGAACACCTTGAAAACAAATGTCTTTCTTTCTGTCTTGAAGATTGTTTTCATCACACGGAGTGGGAAATGTTCCGGGTTGAGTCTGAAAATAGAATCGATGTATACACTGACTCAGTGACTGAGTTCATCAGAAAGTGCATAGAGGATGTTGTTCCGATGGGGATTATTAAAACTTATCTAAACCAAAAACTGTGGATAGATGGCAGCATTCGTGTAAAAATGAAAGCGTGAACAACCACATTAACCACAGCAAGGTGACTGGGAACATGGAGGTGTACAAACCTGCCTTCTTAAGGCAATCAAAGAGACAAAATGTCAGTACAGAGACAAAATAGAGTTACAATTCAACGGCTCAGACATGAGACGTACACAAATGTATTGTTTTTGAAAGAAAAGCACATTTTTGGTAAATTAAAATAACATCAAATTGATCAGAAATACAGTGTAGACATTGTTAATGTTGTAAATGACTATTGTAGCTGGAAATGGCAGATTTTTTATGGAATATCTACATAGGCCTATTATCAGCAACCATCACTCCTGTGTTCCAATGGCACATTGTGTTAGCTAATCCAAGTTTATCATTTTAAAAGGCTAATTGATCATTAGAAAACCCTTGCAATTACGTTAGCACTGCTGAAAACTGTTGTTCCGATTAAAGAAGCAATAAAACTCGCCTTCTTGAGACTAGTTGAGTATCTGGTACAACAGCATTTGTGGGTTCGATTATAGGCTCAAAATGGCCAGAAAAAAAGAACTTTCTTCTGAAACTCAGTCTATTCTTGTTCTGAGAAATTAAGGCTATTCCATGCGAGAAATGTCCAAGAAACTGAAGATCTCGTACAACGCTCTATTCTGGATCTAACCAGAATAGAAAGAGGAGTGGGAGGCCCCGGTGCACAACTGAGCAAGAGGACAAGTACACTAGAGTGTCTAGTTTGAGAAACAGACACCTCACAAGTCCTCAACTGGCAGCTTCATTAAATAGTACCTGCAATACACCTGTCTCAACGTCAAAAGTAAAGAGGCGACTCCGCGATGCTGGCCTTCTAGGCAGAGTTGAAAAGAAAAAGCCATATCTCAGACTGGCCAATAAAAATAAATGATTAAGATGGTCAAAAGAACACAGACACTGGACAGAGGAACTCTGTCTAGAA
Organism: Salmo salar; assembly: GCF_965601325.2. Taxonomy (NCBI): domain Eukaryota; kingdom Metazoa; phylum Chordata; class Actinopteri; order Salmoniformes; family Salmonidae; genus Salmo; species Salmo salar. Next base: position 7,506,629 of record NC_138319.1, read on the forward strand.
GGCCAGTATCCCGGCGTTGCCTAGTCACTGTTGACTTTGAGACTGGTGTTTTGCGGGTACTATTTAATGAAACTGCCAGTTGAGGACTTGTGAGGCGTCTGTTTCAATTGTCCTCCGAGAGTGGATGATTCCCTCTTAATTTTGTCCTTGAATTCCAAAGACCAATGCTTTTGTTTCTAAAATATTTGAGAAGCCAATTTTTTTGTACCAGGCATTCACTGATGGTAATACTGCCACCTACAATTAAATCCTCTGTTTAATTTTGCTATTTTAAATCAGCAGAAACAGAATAATAAGAGTGTATCTGAGGGGGGCATATGGCTGATTGGTGATAATTAACTGCACCATACAAGACTTTGGGTGTTCTAATACAAGGGAGGTACATTTGCGTCCATTTTCGGTGATCAAAGATAGCGATACGAGTTCTTGTTTCATTTTTTCTATGGGACGATTCTGGTTTCTCATTATAAGTTGTTTTGCTTATCTTTTATAGTAACTTAATTGCTGCCTGTGGAAACAGATGTCTCTACACCTTTCATTATGCAAGGCTAGGACGCAAGATCCAACACTCATACTCTGCAGGAGACTGCAACAGAATGTGCATTTCAATACACTACGAGCCAGCAAAAAAAAGGGTGATTCTATTAGATTAGTATCTAATCACTGGAGAAATAAAGTGATTTACTGGGACACAAAAATACACTTCATTTTGATTTCAACTTGGTCAACAACAGGAACTGCATAGGAAATTGCTTTAATGTTGTCGACGAAATGTGCTACTTTATTTCTTCTGGCATTAAATATAGTATATGTACTGTGGGATATGGTGGCGTGATGCTGTGATGAGCATTGCAATGATCCTTGTATGAATACTCATGCTGAGAGCTTTGAACAGGGGAGCAATATTTACATATACATTAGATGATCTGATGAGCTGAAGAATCTGACTCAGATTGAAATTGGAAATAATGATCTTATTTCGTTGTCCTTCACCAATGTAATGTTATGACTGCAAGTGTTGCGTGTCGTATGCGTTTGGAGGATGTCATCAGTATCACATTGGCCTTTATAGTTGTCAGTAAGATACACAGTACATAACTCCATGTTTAATAGCATGGATTTAACAGCAAAAATAGCAGTGTCAGATGAGACATTTTGTAGAAATCCCTCTGTTGAAGATAAACCAAAGATTTAACCACCGACAGGCAATTACATATGCAATTAAGTGTAATAGGTAAGGAATAGTGTATATATTATACAGTGCATTTGTGATCATTTAATGACGATTGAGAAGAGAACAGACCTCAGTTCAAATACTATTTGAAATAATGTCAATATTTAATCTGTGCTTGATTGAGCTTGCCTGGCTCAACAGACCAATAGAACAGTTGAGAAACCACTAGCCCTGCCCATTTGACACTACAGATAAGTGCAAAAGTGCAAAGTATTTAACATATTTAAAATAGTATTTGAAACTCTCTCCACTGGCTTCCAGTTGAAGCTCGCATCCGCTACAAGACCATGGTGATTGCCTACGGAGCTGTGAAGGGAACGGCACCTCCATACCTTCAGGCTCTGATCAGGCTCTACACCCAAACAAGGGCACTGCGTTCATCCACCTCTGGCCTGCTCGCCTCCCTACCTCTGAGGAAGCACAGTTCCCGCTCAGCCCAGTCAAAACTGTTCGCTGCTCTGGCACCCCAATGGTGGAACAAGCTCCCTCACGACGCCAGGACAGCGGAGTCAATCACCACCTTCCGGAGACACCTGAAACCCCACCTCTTTAAGGAATACCTAGGATAGGATAAAGTAATCCTTCTAACCCCCCCCCCCCCCCCCCCCTTTAAAAGATTTAGATGCACTATTGTAAAGTGGTTGTTCCACTGGATATCATAAGGTGAATCCACCAATTTGTAAGTCGCTCTGGATAAGAGCGTCTGCTAAATGACTTAAATGTAAATGTAAATGTAGCTAGATAATGAATCCCAACGCATGATGTAGGGGGGATAGGGGGCAGTATTTTCACGGCCGGATAAAAAACGTACCCGATTTAATCTGGTTACTACTCCTGCCCAGAAACTAGAATATGCCTATAATTAGTAGATTTGGATAGAAAACACTAAAGTTTCTAAAACTGTTTGAATGGTGTCTGTGAGTATAACAGAACTCATATGGCAGGCCAAAACCTGAGAAGATTCCATACAGGAAGTGCCCTGTTTGACAATTTGTTGTTCTTCTGTAGCATCTCCATCAAAAATACAGCATCTGTGCTGTAACGTGACATTTTCTAAGGCGTCCATTGGCTCTCAGAAGGCGCCAGAAAGTGTAATGGGGTGTCTGCTGTCTCTGGACGAAGAACAGCAGGAGAATTTGTTAGTGGTCAGCCTGGGAACAGTGAGACAGAGACGCGTTCACGAGAATTCTCAATTTTTTTTCCTTTCAGCCTTTGAATGAATACAACGTCGCCCGGTTGGAATATTATCACTATTTTACGAGAAACATAGCATAAAAATTGATTTTAAACAGCGTTTGACATGCTTCGAAGTACGGTAATGGAATATTTTTGTCACGAAATGCGCTTGCGCGTCACCCTTCGGATAGTGACCTGAACGCACGAACAAAACGGAGCTATTTGAATATAACTATGGATTACTTGGAACCAAAACAACATTTGTTGTTGAAATAGAAGTCCTGGGAGTGCATTCTGACAAAGAACAGCAAAGGTAATTCAATTTTTCTAATAGTATTTCTGAGTTTAGTGAGCACCAAACTTGGTGGGTGTCAAATTAGCTAGCCTGTGATGGCCGAGCTATCTACTCAGAATATTGCAAAATGTGCTTTCGCCGAAAAGCTATTTTAAAATCTGACACCGCGATTGCATAAAGGAGTTCTGTATCTATAATTCTTAGAATAATTGTTATGTTTTTTGTGAATGTTTATCATGAGTAATTTAGTAAATTCACCGGAAGTTTGTGGTGGGTATGCTAGTTCTGAACATCACATGCTAATGTAAAAAGCAGTTTTTTTTATATAAATATGAACTTGATTGAACAAAACATGCATGTATTGTATAACATAATATCCTAGGAGTGTCATCTGATGAAGATCATCAAAGGTTAGTGCTGCATTTAGCTGTGGTTTTGGTTTTTGTTACATATATGCTTGCTTTGAAAATGGCTGTGTGATTATTTTTGGCAGGGTACTCTCCTGACATAATCTAATGTTTTGCTTTCGCTGTAAAGCCTTTTAGAAATTGGACAATGTGGTTAGATTAACGAGAGTCTTGTCTTTAAAATGGTGTAAAATTTAAGTTATAGCATTTTTGAGGTATTTGTATTTCGCGCCACGCTCTACCATTGGATATTGGTGAGGCGTTCTGCTAGCGGAACGTCTGTCCCTAAAAGGTTAACTTGAAATGTAAATACTTTGTCAAAATTAGAGTGGAGTCTTTTGTTAGGACATGAGGCTAACTAGCTAGCTAAACAATGGACCATAATCACAACTCATGACGTTACTACCCTGCATGAATCTGCAGGTAGCTGACCAACCAGGTTCTATGGCTATAACTAGTCAAGCAAATGTGTCTGAGATACAAAGAATATGATCATACACATAACGTTAGCTAACGACTGTCAAAATTAAAAATGTGTAATATCTGAAAATCTTACCAGTATTTATCATGGTTGGACACATCTCCTGTCTGATGCCTGGTTGCCTTAGTTTGATGATGTAATCCAGACTGGTGTTTTTTCCATCTCCTTAGCTATCATACTCGAATTCCACTGATTTCAAAACTCGGTCCTCCAGAAAGTGGAGAGCATACACATAACGTTAGCTAGCTAACAGTACACTTTAACTTGACATTAGGTTTATGCAGTTTTACTACGTAATAAAAAAATGTTTAAAGCTGCATTCGACACGATTACCTAAACATACTGACCAGCTCCAATAGACAGACGCCTGCTATATGGTAGACCAATCCAAACTTATCTCTCGGCATGTCCAGCCAATCATTTTCTCATTTTCTCAGTCAATCATGGCTAGCGTGAAGGTTGCTCACTTTTTCTGTGGCTAAACCAACTAGGCTCGTAATTTAACAATTGTATTTGTATTTACAGACGGCACACACATTTGATATTAAGGCACATGAAAGTTGAAATGTTCGAGAAGGCATTTTTGCCCAAAAATGCATTTTGATAAAAAAATATTTTTACGTTCTAACATTTCTCCTGTGAAGTCGTGACTTGCGACATACGCCTAGTTTTCCTGAATTGGGTCACAAATGGATAGCTGTACATTGATTAAGTCTCCAGTAGGAGGTTCTGTCCAGCCTTTTATTTCTGATAGTGGATATAACGTTGTAGATCTGATGTTGTTTCAAAGGTGCAAATTCAAGGTTAGTCGATGATGAAAATAGTTTACCATGATGACATAATCCTGTGGATGAAATTTCACCCTCAAAACAACAGTTTGATTAGTTAATTGATGACTTTTTTACCCAATGTGCACTTCTTGGAACATACCACAACATCTGACGAATACAAATGTAACTGGTTTACTCCTAATAACCACATCACATACTGTATATTCTGTCTAAAACAGACAGACACTTCCATGTCCACGTTAAATTGGGCACACGTTAAACAACATTAATCATGAAAGGTTACATGAATGGAACCAGCGAATCGCAGCAACCCAGTAACATATAGTGGTGCTCAAATGCGCACACGCATGACACACAACCAAAATGACAGACAGAGACACACGGATCTCAGGCAACGCGGGAAATATGAACAAAGGAAAGCAAATTAACAGAATGAAAGAGTTTTTAGCTTGTCAGTGTTACCATGATTCTGTCCACTGAAACAACATTTCACTCTTGAATAGGCTAGAGATATAAATAACCTGTGGAACACATTATATGAACATACCTTTCCATACAACATTTTTCCTACTGAACTGGGCATGAACTATAAACTGTAGATTACTGCTAACAAAGGAGCTAAATAATCATATATTCATGATCAGTATAACGCTTCTAGAAATAAATGGCAAAATGCAAAAGGGAAACAATATATTTTAATATATTGGCAGATTAGACAGTGTGCGTGTTTGTGATGAGTGGGCATACTGTAAATCCAGTTTATCACACACCCCTCCCCTTATGAAAAGCAATGCCACATTGCTGTAAAAATAAATGCATAGGAGCACAATGAGGGTCAACCTTTCAGAAACTGGTCATACACTGGGTAGCAAAGTAGCAGGCATGAACATAGACCAACTTTTAGAAAAAATAATATTGTCTCTCACCTAGAAGCAGAAGGCACAATGGATCAGGTATGGTCAGAGGGGAGTCAATTGGAAGGGGTTTGGGCAGAACTGTCAGCAGCAGACTGACTCTGTCTCTTGACTTGGGTCAGTTCTCCACCACCCCAGTCCATGGGCACAATAGCAACATTTTCCCCCTGGGGCTAGTCCAGCCCTTTCCCTGTAGCTCTGGAGTGAGCTCAGACACATTGATTAGCAACTGTCATTAAAATTGTTAAAAGGTTTTAAAAACAATTCTAATAAATACAACAGTTCGACAATGGCTCAAGACACTCCAAGCTATTAGAATACAACAATTCCATCAGAACAGGGCTGAAAACTTCGCAGAATTTGCTCTGTCTAGGTCTACCTGCACTCACTTGCACTGTCTAGACTGCCTCATTAATTATTGTTGTTGTCATGTTTGTTGCATAATTGTGTGTCAATAGCAGGATACCCTCATGTCAAAAATCAACAAGCTTGGCTATAGATTAAACCCATCTATATTAATAAAAATATATACCTATATATATGTTTTAAGTGAAAATGTAGCTTTTGTCTTTCATTTATCATCTGTAGAAACTATGAGAATAGAAAGGTTTAGAACTTTTGTGAAACGTCACAGTACAGTTATATATGACAATTAGAAATCAAAACTGGATGGTTTTCAGAGATACACTGAACAAAAATATAAACGCAACAATTAAAGTGTTGGTCCCATGTTTCATGAGCTGAAATAAAAGATCCCAGAAATGTTCCATAGGCAAAAACAAATTCTCTCAAATTGTGTGCACAAATTTGTTTACATCCATGTTAGTGAGCATTTCTCCTTTGCCAAGATAACATGTGCACCTTGTGCTGGAGACAATAAATGGCTACTCTAAAAATTGAATTTGTCACACAACACAATGCCACAGATGTCTCAAGTTTTGAGGCAGCGTGCAATTGGCATGCTGACTGCAGGAATATCTACCAGAGCTGTTGTCAGAGAATTGAATGTTAATTTCTCAAGCATAAACTGCCTCCAACGTTGTTTTCAAGAATTTGGCAGTATGTTCAACCAGCCTCATAACCGCAGACCACGTGTATGGCATTGTGAGGGCGAGCAGTTAGCTGATATCAATGTTGTGAACAGAGTGCCCAATGGTGGCGGTGGGTTTATGCTATGAGCAGGCATAAGCTATGGACAACGAACACAATTGCATTTTATCAATGGCAATTTCAATGCACAGGGATACCATGACGAGGCCCATTGTCGTCCCATTCATCCGCCACCATCACATCATGTTTCAGCATGATATTGCACGGCCCCCATTTCGCAAGGATCTGTACACAATTACTAGAAGCTGAAAATGTCTCAGTTCTTCCATGGCCTGCATACACACCAGACATGTTACCCATTGAGCACGTTTGGGATGCTGTGGATCGACATGTACGAGAGCTTGTTCCAGTTCCCGGCAATATCCAGCAACTTCACACAGCCATTGAAGAGGAAAATAACTGGTTTTCTGATCCACGCCCCTACCTTTTTAAAAGATACTGTATTCCCAGTCATGTGAAATCCATAGATTTGGGTTAATCAATTTATTTAAATTTACTGACTTAAAATTATGAAATGTAACTCAGTAAAATCTTTGAAATTGGAGGGTAGCTGGAGGGTGGGACCAAAAACAAAAATCTAAAAATAGAACTAATATAAAAAAATATACTGTGTCCATAAAAGCATTACAATTGTTGTCTATAAGTTTACTCCAATTAGGGACGTGTTGGTAGGGTTACTTTTTTGGTAACTACATTATTCCATACGTGCTATTTCATAGTTTTGATGTCTTCACTAGTATTCTACAATGTAGAAAATAGTAAAAATAAAGAAGTTGTGTCCAAATTTTTGACTAGTACAGTACTCACATTGCATGGGTTGATTAGGATTCCAACCATACATACTATTACCCCATTAATGTACTGGGTATGTAAACATGTTTTTTCATGTAATACATCCCATTCCACTCATTTAAACATCAAGGGGACGTTTTCCCGGACACAGATTAAGACTAGTCATGGACTAAAAAGCAAGATTAATGGAAAATCTCCAACTATTGTTTTTTTATAGTATACCAGGACTAGGTGTAATCCCTCCTTAAAACCTCTTCAGCGTCTCATCCCGTCAGCGGGATCAAAATCCAGCGAAAAATCATATCGCCATTAGCATAACAAAATTTAATAATTTGAAAAAAAAAAAAAAAAAAAAAGGTTTTCGTTTTATAGATACACCTCTCCTGAATCGACCCACGTCGTCCGATTTCAAAAAGGTTTTACAGGAAAAGCAAATCATTAGATTATGTTAGAGGAGTCCATCGTAAAAAGCAGCAACAAAGCCATTTTCCGACCAACCACATGCATCACAAATAACCAAAAAACAGCTAAATGCAGCACTAACCTTTTACAAACTTCATCAGATGACACACCTAGGACATCATGTTACACAATGCATGCATTCTTTTGTTCAATAAAGTTCATATTTATATATGAAAACAGCATTTTACATCGGCGTCTGACGTTGACTAACTATTTTCCCGTCAAAAGCATCCGATGAAACAGTGATACGATTTACTGAATTACTATTCGAAAACATGTTTAAAATGTAATATTGTCATTCTAAGATTTATAGATGAATATCTCTTGAAAGCACCTGTCATACCAGATTTAAAAATAACTTTACTGGGTAATCACACTTAGCGATAAAAGGGGATGCGATACTCAGAAAATGAGCTAGTAAATACAGTTCGGCGCCATCTTGGAACAATCGCATATCACATCTAATGTTGTATAATATTGTCAATAATCCCTTACCTTTAGTTGTCTTCATCAGAAAGCACTTCCAGGAATCCCAGGTCCACAACAGATGTATTTTCGGTCGAAAAAGTTCATCCTTTATCTTCCATTAGCTTGTTGTTGTTAGCGCGTTCTGAAGGCTGCACCAAAAGTTCCGACATGCGCGGGGCTACTCTGTCAACAAAATGCATTTTTTTCTTATTTAGGTTCGTTCAAACATGTCAAACGTTGTATAACATAAATCTTCAGGGCCTGTTTCAACAAGAGAGCCAATAAGATTCGAGGGGGACGATTTCAATGTGTTTCAAAACGTTTCCAAAGGTGGGGGTAGACAGGGCCGCCGGCGTCATAATGGTGATGGCCCTCCCGCTGTGACCAATTTCCAACGCGTCTCATTCACTGAGTTTCGACAGTAGAAGGCTCAAAACGCTTTGTAAAGACTGGCGACATCTTGTGGAAGCAATAGGAAGTGCTCAATAAACGATAGCTCACGGTGTTAATAATAGGCGACGACGTGAAGTTGAGTCCACAATTCAGAATTCCACTTCCTGGTTCAATCGGTCTCGGGGTTTTGACTGCCATATGAGTTCTGTTATACTCACAGACACCATTCAAACAGTTTTAGAAACTTTAGGGTGTTTTCTATCCACAGGTATTAATTATATGCATATCCTAGCTTCTGAGTCTGATTAGTAGGCCGTTCAAAATGGGCACGAATTTTTTCCAAAATGCGCTGTGGCGCCCCCTATCCTAGGGTAACGTCAAGAGGTTAAACCTACATTTGACCAAGCCTAATACATAAACCTACTGAGACAAGGTAGTCAACAGCTTTTGAACATATTTTGAGGCTATACATGGTTTATGTTCCTTTTATAAACAATGGATGGGTTGGATGGGGAGCGTCGCTGCACAGCTATTTTCAGGTCTCTCCAGAGATGTTTGATCGGGTTCAAGTCCGGGCCCTGTCTGGGGCACTCAAGGACATTTAAAGACTTGTCCCGAAGCCACTCCTGCATTGTCTTGGCTGTGTGCTTAGGGTCGATGTCTTGTTGGAAGGTGAAACTTTCTCCCACTGAGGTCCAGAGTGCTCTAGAGCATGTTTTCATCAAGGATCTCTTTTTATTTTGCTCCATTCATCTTTCCCTCGATCTTGACTAGTTTCCCAGTCCCTGCCGCTGGAAAACATCCCCACAGCATGAAGCTGCCACCACCATGCTTCACCGTAGGGATGGTATTGACCAGGTGATGAGTGCTGCCTAGTTTCCTCCAGATGTGACACTTGGGATTCAGGCCAAAGTGTTCAATCTTGGTTTCATCAGACCAGATAATCTTGAATCTCATGGTCTGAGGGTGCTTTAGGTGCCTTTTGGCAAACTCCAAGTGGTATGTCATGTGACTTTTACTGAGGAGTGGCTTCCGTCTGGCCACTCTAACATAAAGGCCTGGTTGGTGGAGTGCTGCAGAGATGGTTGTCCTTCTAGAAGGTTCTCCCATCTCCATAGATGAAAACTGGAGCTCTGTCAGAGTGGCCATTGGGTTCTTGGTCACCTCCCTGACCAAGGCACTTCTTCACTGATTGCTCAGTTTGGCCGGGCAGCCAGCTCTAGGAAGAGTTTTGATGGTTCTTTGGGATCGGTGTCCCTTCCACGGGATGGTTGAGCTAACGTAGGCTAATGTGATTAGCATGAGGTTGAAAGTAAAGTAAAAAATACAGAAGAACGGTTGTTTTTTTTCTTTTATATTATCTTTTACCAGATCTATTGTGTTACTGTATAGTCTCCTACATTCCTTTCACATTTCCACCAACTTCAAAGTTTATGCATATCCTTGCTTCAGGGCCTGAGCTACAGGCATTTAGATTTGGGTATGTCATTTTAGGCGAAAATTGAAAAAAAGGAGCGGATCCTTATTAAGAATGATGGAGGCCGCTGTGTTGTTGGGGACCTTCAATTCTGCAGAAATGTTTTGGTTCCCTTCCCCAGGTCTATATCACGACACAGTCCTTCTTCGGAGCTCTACAGACAATTCCTTTGACCGGTTATTTTTAACATGCACTGTCAACTGTGGGACCTTATATAGACGTGTGTGCCTTTCCAAATTATGTTGAATCAGTTGAATTTGTGACCCAATTCAGGAAACTAGGCGTATGTTACGACTTCACAGGAGAAATGTTTGAATGTAAAAAAAATGTATTGATAAAAATGCATTTTTGGGCAGAAATGCCTTCTCAAACATGTGAACCTTAATGTCAAATTTGTGTGCCATCTGTAAATACAAATAAAATTGTTAAATTACGAGCCTAACACTGAGCAACCTTCTCGCTAGCCATGATTGGCTGAGGTAAGGAGTAGGCTGGACATGCCGAGAGATGAGTTTGGATTGGTCTGCCATATAGCATGCGTCTGTCTATTGGAGCTGGTCAGTATGTTTAGGTAATCGTGTCAAAAGCGGCTTTTTAAAAAAATGTATCGTGCAGTAAAACTGCCAAAATCAAATGTCAAGTTAAAGTGTACTGTTAGCTAGCTAACGTTAGCTGGCTGGCTCGTAGCTAGTGTTATAGGCCTTCCCTGTGGCTCAGTTGGTAGAGCATGGTGTTTGCAACGCCAGGGTTGTGGGTTTGATTCCCAGTACAAACATTTTTTTAAATTTAAAAATAAAAATGCATGAAATGTATGCATTCACTACTGTAAATCGCTCTGGATAAGAGCGTCTGCTAAATGACTAAAATGTAAATGTAAAAAAATGTGTGTGCTCTCCACTTTCTGGAGCACGATAGAGAAGGAGATGGAGAAAACATGATTATATCGTGCATGGCATCAGACAGGAGACGTGTCCAACCATGATGTATACAGGTAAGTATAGTCTAGCTTGCTACATTTTCAGATGTTTCACGTTTCTAATTTTGACAGAAAGTGGTTTCATTTCAAGTATATTGTTAGCTAGCTAACGTTAGCTGGCTGGGTCACTAGCTAATATTATGTTTATGATCTTATTCTTCGTACCTCAGACACATTTGCTTGACTAGTTGTAGCCATAGAACCTGGTTCGTTAGCTACGTGCAGATTCATGCAGGGTAGTAACGTCATGAGTTGTAAGTTTGGTCCATAGTTTAGCTAGTTAGCTACATGTCTTCACAAATGACTCCACTCTAATTTGGAAAAAGTATTTTCATTTTAAGTTAGTGTACTGTTAGCTAGCTAATGTTAGCTGGCTGGCTCACTAACTAACATTACATCATGGGTTGGGATTCATTGTTTACTTAGCTAGCTATCTAGCTACATTTCTTGACAAAAGACTCATCTTCGTGTGCCAGAGCGCAGAATAACTGATGAATTTTTGAACACTCAACATCCATTGAATATGTCCGGTGTCAGTAAACGTCGGCAACAAAGCGTAATTCAATTGTTGTCAGCAGCACTGTTACAGTCACCAACCTTCTGGATAAATGAAAACTGTCTAACCAGCTCTGCTAGGGGGAGTAAAATGGTCAGAGTGGGGTGTTCTCTCATTATGTGTCTGGAAGTAGCTAGCCAATGTTAGCCAGTTACCTTGGGTACTTGACTGCCGTTGTGAAGTCAGAGATTTCGGGAACAACCCTACTTATTCATCAGAGAGTCCAGTGTGCGCTCTGAATGCGAAACGCTCTGAATTTACGAAAGGACAATCTGTCAGCACAGTTGCAGTCACCAACACACTGGATAACATACTGTAACAGCCTAACCAGCTTTGCTAGGGGGAGTAATGTTCTGTGAGCTGTTCGCTCTCTCTTAGATGTCTGGAAGTAGCTGGCAAGTTAGTACCAGTGTTGCCAACACCTCAGTAAGGAAAATAGCTATTGACTGTCCTAAAAGTCACTAATGACGTCATCACCTAATTTGCATAATTGGCCATGTGCATGTAATTGTGATGGATGCTGTAGGAGAGAGGAAGAACGTCGTGGGAGAAAAAACACCCTAAATATGTTTAGAACTACGAATTAACTTTCTTCTGTCAATTCTTGTTTTTTTTTCACAATTCCAACCCTCCTCCTTTATCCGGGCTTGGGACCGACAAAAGTGACACTCTGGTGGAGTTACTTACTTTTTTATATATTTTAGTTTTTTAGTTTTGTTAATTTGGTTTGGTTTTTAACCTTATGGTCCACTACAACAAGTCACAGTAAAACATGATTTTTTTTTACCATAACATTTTTTACATTTTTTTTGTATACAATCTACATTAACAATCTAAATGGACCCAAAAGAGACAATAGAAAAAAACTGTCAATGGCAATGTGAGAACATTATGGTAACTAGTCTGGCCCTAATTCAGGTTAATTGTTTTAAAAATATATATAAGCCAGGGTGGGATCAGCCAGCTTCCCCCATGTGCAATTCATTTGCAGTCTGGACGCAGAGTGGTGAACATTTCCTGCTCTGACTGCAGCTGGGAGGGACTGCTGCGCGAGGACTGGGCCGCCTGTGAGTGCTTTGGGATGGGGGTGGGGCCCACGGCAGCACCCGCTGCTCGTTGAGAAAAGTAAGAAAGATACGTGCTTTCACGTCAGTCTCCAAAATTCTCCAATAAAACCAGAAAAAGTCGCTAGATTTGTCGCTAGTTGCTTTTTTGAAAATGTGTCGCTAGGGGGGTCTGAATACTCGCTAAATATAGCGACAAAGTCACGCAGTTGGCAACACTGGTTATTAGTACAGAACGCAGGGATCAACCCTTAAAGAGATGGGTGGGGCTAAGTCTTAAGAGGGTGTGAACAATGCTGAATGAGTGTAGACAAAGAAGGGCTCTCCAATAGTAGTACCAAAACATCGAAAGACAATTCTCAAAAGTGAGTTGATCAACTTTCAAAGTTTAGCAACTTTCAAAGCAGAATCACTTTCCCATTGTTTCCTCAAATATAGTGTATGATATACCATTTTGTAGCTATGAGTCTCTACTTTTATCCAATATAAAAAAACAGAAATTCAAATGTTGCAACATAAGACCAAATCCAGGTTGTGAGTCACATTTACCACAGGTGGCCTCCAATCAAGTTGTAGAAACATCTCAAGGATGATCAATGGAAACAGGATGCACCTGACCTCAATTTCGAGTCTCATAGCAAAGGGTCTGAATACTTATGTCAAGTTATTTTTTTACTACTTTTTGTATAAATGTGCAAACATTTCAGAAAATTAGTTTTTTCGCTTTGTCATTATGGGGTATTGTGTGTAGATGGATGTGGAACAAAATATTTAAGCAATTTTAGAAAAAGACATGGAGTCTGAATATTTTCCAAATGCACTGTATATCAAGATTAGGACCATTGAACAGATTCCCACATGGCAGATTGCATGTTTGTTTTACCTGAAAAAAAAACAGGTTTACATTAACAAGTATATTAATGGGGTAAATCTACTATTAGAGTAAGTATTAGTCTGTTTGAGAGAAGGTTTGAATCATGATCTACCAGTGGAGGCTTCTCAGAGGAGGAAGGAAATGGATTAAAGCAATGAAGGTCAACAGTAGCCTCAACAACACTCTGTAGGGGAGCACCATGGTGTAGCCAGAAGACAGCTAGCTTCCGTCCTCCTCTGGGTACATTGAATTCAACACAAAACCTAGGAAGTGCATGCTTCTCACCCCCTTCCAGACTTACACAGTATATATGACAACTTCCAGAAGATGTCCCTCCAACCTATCAGAGCTCTTGCAGCATGAACTGACATGTTGTCCACGCAATCAAAAGATCAGAGAATTTATCTAGTACTGAAAGCATAAACTACAGCTAGATAGCACTGGAGTGCATAACATGTGGTCAGTAGTTGACTCAAAGAGAGAGAAATGTATTTATTAAAAAATGATGGAGAAACAAGAGAGAGAGATATTTTGTTAATTTTTTTACTTCACTTACTTAGCTAGCAAATGCAGCTAGCTAGTTTAGCCTACTCAAACACCCGGCTCAAATAAAGGGATGGTATGTTAGCTAGTTGGCTATGACTATCCAACACAACACTGGAACTCTTCTAAGTCAAGGTAAGCTTTTGGTTTGACTAATTTATTGCCACCGGGGCCCGTTGTTCTAACTGTTAAACTGCTTACTGACTGTACACTGTACTGCTTGATTGTAGCGGGTTTACTAACATGTTAGTTGTATTAGATATGTTGACTATGATGTCACTTTAGCTAATATGGTAACGATGATGTAGGCTGTGTGTAGCAGTTATGATATGGTTTGGCTTGGAAAGGTTTTTTCGCATGGTCACAAGCGAAGGGAAAAGGTAAGAGGAGGAGAGTGCGTATGTGCGAGAAGAAATGCAACATAGCTGCTATGAAAGGGAACTGTGTGATCAGGGGTGAATTCATTCCACCGATTCTGTTGAAAAACATATTTTAAACTGAAGCAAATTGAACGAATCGGGGATAACCATACCTGAATTTGTCCAATAAAAACTATTGTTTGCAACTGTTTGACTAAAACTATCGATGTTACATTGAGATGGATGAAAGGAATATTAATGACAGTCATCCAATATGCTGTAATAGAAATAAGGCCATGACTATGAAAAAAAATGATTGTCCTCCCTCATCTTAAATGACACTGATCGCCACTGTAATCTACCCATCCAATGTGAGTACATCTGTTGTTGAAGTAAAGTAGATTTATAAAGCTACCGTACTTTAGCAAGAGTCAAGCTGCTTATGCTGAAAAGCCTTGTGCATAGGTCAAATTAGCTTCAGCGTTTTTTTGTGTGGAAAGGTCGGTTTTTCTGAATATTGCGTCGGGCCGAACAATACAATTTACCTGTTCAATTGTTTATTTGGGTCCGCATTAGCTTTTTCAGAAGCGTCAGCTATTTTTCCTGGGGTCCACAAACACAAAACATGGCAAGTAACAAAACACTGACACACTGATAGACGAGGACAGTCACACAAATATAAAATACAACAATATACAAACAATACAACACAAAACCACCCACGGGCCGCCAGTTTGTGAAACCTGATACACAGTCAAATTAGTTCCGACAGTATGACCGGGAGAGGTAAGTGAGGCTAAATGCAAGATTAGAGCCATTATGATAGATGTGTGGCAGAAGAAGTGGGACAGCGAGCCCGAGGGATGGCATTTAAATGCCCTTCCAAGAAAGGTTGGTGGACCAAGATTCAAAGGTCAGATTAGGATGGAAGATCTGGTGTTTGCTCGATTACCCTTATGACACTGTACAATGAACTCAGTAATTATCAGCACAATTTAACCCACTGAGTAAAACTCCTGGACAGCAGTTGTGAGTAGCCTAATTTCATTCCATAGGCTAGTGTCCACTTTACTTTGATCTGTCCTGTTTTTAAGATATGGTGTGTTTGTTGACATTTTAATTCATAGTCACATCGAAGCATTTGTTGTTGTTGATAGGGCGCCATTTAGGCTATTTGATGGCAAACACGCATGATGTAAAAAGTGTCTGTCTCATGACATTGTCATAAATTTTGTCGCCCTGTAGGCTACAGAAAAGGCCATTGAGGCTGTATACTCTTTCTACCCTATAGGCTACATGATTTGACGGAGCGTTGGTGGAGTGCCACAGTGTTGCGTTTCTCCAACAGCACTATGGAAAGGCGCGCTGGGCATGGACAAGATACACATTTTGCACCCCTGCCTTTGGGAAAGTGGACACTGCTTAAATCGGGTGGCATCAGGATTCACTTTAATACCCCGTATGCCACTGAGTGAGAGAAGTTTACATTGTTTTGGGGCAGAATTATTTGAGGTGTTATGTGTTGTTGGAGGTGCGTCTTGGTCAGTTAACCTCGCAAAATAATGCCCTCGTCAATTTTCCGCTATAGACGGCCGCCTAATCCTGCCTAATGGCTGGGCCGGCCCTGACTCGTAGTTGTATAGTAGTTTGTTTGTTTGTGTTGTTGGTCTTTTCTAGCTTAATGTTCTGGTTGGTAGCTAGCTAGCACTCACTCACGTGGCTACTAGTACCGTCATGAAAAGGGGCATGAGGGAAGCCCTACATCATTATGTTTTTTGAAGTACTGAAATCGCTCAGGGCAGGAAATGTAGAAAAGTAATCTTTAGACATGTAGTTATGTAATTGACTAAAATAAGTAGACAACAATGGCATTTGAAAAATATAAATTATTTGCTGTGAGCCAATAAGGTAGTGGCAGTGTAGATCTGATGTGACGAAAAAAAAAAATATATATATATATATATATATATATATATATATATATATATATATATATATATATATAATTCTAGGTCAAGGATATCCACCTGTAAACCGCCAACACATTTGAAAATACAGTACAAACCGATTCAAAGTAAGTATAAAATATATATTTTTTGTATTTTAATAACATGATATTCTACTGGAAACTTTCTTTATCTATGTACAGTATAAGGTTGTGTTTAATAATATGTACATCTCCTACCAATGTGACACCTCCAGGTGCGAGCCCACTTTGAGAAGGTTCTGGATGAGGTGACCCGCTACACCCCTCGCTACATAGATGAGATGAAGTCTATCTTTGACCAATCGCAGGCGGAGGAGAGGAAGAGGATCAACAATGGACGTCACCAACAATGAGAAGTAGGCTACACCTGCAGTCAGACTTAAGGTGGATGTGGATGGTATTTCTTTATCTCATCTCTCACTTATCATTTCTGTCATGCCCTGATTGCTCACACTGCAATCTCTCTTCCTCCCCTTTCTATCGTTCTCTCTCCTCTTCTCCCTCTTTCCTTTTCTCTCCTAGTGTGAAGGCTGTGTGTATAATGAGCTTCACAACACTCTCATGGCCATCAATGAGCAAGACAAACTGTGTGGTGGAAGAACACCCAGAGACTGGGCATGCCCACTGACTGGTCTCCGTTCCAGGTGCAACACACAGACACAGTATGTTAATGGTAGTTAATGGGGCCTAACGGAGTGTACTTTAATATGGGGTGATAGAGAAGTCTACATCTCAGTGATAATAAAGGACTTTGCGGACAGTCTTTTACGATTATCACGTCACAATTTGCAATGTTACCAAATTAACATCTTTATATCATGTTGGCCAGATTTTACGATTTGCTTCAGTTTTGTTGTCACATTCTACGATGGACTTGCGAGGCTACGTCAGCTGACCTACGCTACATAGCCTACTTAAAGTGGGCCTATGCGCCTTAAAAATAGTTTTCACATACAAAATGTATAAACAGTTCAATGCATTTGGAAAGTATTCAGCCCTTTTGACTTTTTCCACATTTGTTAAGTTTCAGCCTTATTATAAAATTGATAAAATAAAATCCTCATCAGTCTACACACAATACCCCATAATGACAAAGTGAAAACCATTTTTTTTTTAAATGTGAGCAAATTTATTAAAATGAAAAACAGAAATACCTATTTACGTAAGTATTCACGCCCTTTGCTATGAAACTCGAAATTTAGCTCAGGTGCATCCTGTTTCCATTGATCATCCTTGAGATGTTTCAACAACTTGATTGTAGCCCACCTGTGGTAAATTCAATTGTATTGGACATGATTGGAAATGCACACATCTGTCTATATAAGGTTCCACAGTTGACAGTGCATGTCAGAGCAAAAACCAAGCCATGAGGTGGAAGAAATTGTCCGAAGAGCTCCGAGACAGGATTGTGACAAGGCACTGATCTGGGGAATGGTACCAAAACATTGAAGGTTCCCAAGAACACAGTGGCCTCCATCATTCTTAACCTCTTGGGGCTATGTGGGACGCTAGCGTGCCACCCGTGGTGCACCCTATCAACAGCAGGTGCATTTCAAGAGCGGCAAATTTGAAACCAAATAAATGTCAAAATTCAAATTTTTCAAACATACAACTATCTTACACCCTTTGAAAGATAAACATCTCCTTAATCTAACCACGTTGTCCGATTTCAAAAAGGTTTTACGGCAAAAGCATAAAGTTAGATTATGTTAGGAGAGTACATTGACAATAGCTGTGTGTAATGTTTTGTCAATTCAAAGACAGGCGTCACCAAAACCATAAAACCAGCTAAAATGATGCACTAACCTTTGACAATCTCCATCAGATGACACTCCTAGGACATTATGTTAGACAATGCATGCATTTTTAGTTCTATCAAGTTCATATTTATATCCAAAAACAGCGTTTTACTATGGCGTTGATGTTCAGGAAATCGTTTCCCTCCAATAACCGGCAGTCAAGTCAGCACCACAAATTAAATAATTAAAATTAGAAAAAATTGGTAAAATATTATATTGTCATTTAAAGAATTATAGATTTACATCTCTTGAACGCAATCAACTTGCCAGATTTAAAAATAACCTTACTGGGAAATCACACTTTGCAATAATCTGAGCACTGCGCCCAGAAAAATACGCTTTGCGATACAGACAAACGGCCATGTTGGAGAGATCTAAAATCGAAAATACTATGTAAATAATCCATTACCTTTGATTCTCTTCATCAGATGTCACTTCCAGGAATCCCAGGTCCATAACGAATGTAGTTTTGTTCAAAAAAGCTCATCATTTATGTCCAAAAAGCTCCGTGTTGTTAGCACATGATCTAAGCCAGCCGGACTTCTCGTCATGAACGAGGGGAAAAAATATATTTACGTTCGTTCAAACATGTCAAACGTGGTATAGCATAAATCATTAGTGCCTTTTTTAACCAGAACATGAATAATATTCAAGGTGGACGAATGCATTCTCTTTTAAAACGAATTGGAACGAGGGTACCCAACATGAACTCGCGCGCCAGAGTCTAATCGGCCATCACCGTTCCAAGGCTCTTGTTCGGTCAGATCTCACAGTAAAAGACTCAAAACACTTTGTAAAGGCTGGTGACATCTAGTGGAAGCAATAGGAAGTGCCAAAACATTAATCAGCCCCTGTGTGTTTCAATGGCATAGGCTTAAAGGTAATTCAACACATCAGGTATCCACTTCCTGTCAGAAAATGTCTCAGGGTTTTGCCTGCCAAATGAGTTCTGTTATACTCACAGACACCATTCAAACAGTTTTAGAAACTTTAGGGTGTTTTCTATCCATATATAATAAGTATATGCATATTCTAGTTACTGGGTAGGATTAGTAACCAGATTAAATCGGGTACGTTTTTTTTTATCCAGCCGTGAAAATACTGCCCCCTAGCCCAAACAGGTTAAATGAAAGAAGTTTGGAACCACCAAGACTCTTCCTAGAGCTGGCTGCCTGTCCAAACTGAGAAATCGGGGGAGAGGGGCCTTGGTCAGGGAGGTGACCAAGAACACGATAGTCACTCTGACAGAGTTCCAGAGTTCCTCTGTGGAGATGGAAGAAACTTTCAGAGGGACAACCATCTCTGCAGCACTCCACCAATCAGGCCTTTATGGTAGAGTGGCCAGACAGAAGCCACTCCTCAGTAAAAGGGACATGACAGCCAGCTTGGAGTTTTCCAAAAGGCACCTGTCGTGTCGTGATGATCATTAATGCAATGACGGCTATTCATCGAATAACTACAAACCACGTTCAATTATTACACGATTCAATTAATCATATAACAATTAATTACATAGCAATCTGGGACACCACGGGAAAAGTTTATTTAATAACCTGTTGGGGCTAGGGGGCAGTATTTGCACGGCCGGATAAAAAACGTACCCGATTTAACCTCTCTAGGGTAGGGGGCAGTATTTTCACATCCGGATAAAAAACGTACCCGATTTAATCTGGTTATTACTACTGCCCAGAAACTAGAATATGCATATAATTGTTTGATTTGGATAGAAAATACCCTAACGTTTCTAAAACTGTTTGAATGGTGTCTGTGAGTATAACAGAACTCATATGGCAGGCCAAAACCTGAGAACATTCTGTACAGGAAGTGCTCTCTCTGACCATTTCTTGGCCTTCTTTACCCTCTTCATTGAAAACAGAGGATCTCTGCTGTAACGTGACACTTTCTAAGGCTCCCATAGGCTCTCAGAAGGCGCCAGAACGTTGAATGATGACTCTGCTGTCCCTGGCTGAAAAACAGTAGCGCATTTGGATAGTGGTCGATCTGAGAACAATGAGACTGGCGTGCGCATGCACATGAAGAGTCCATTTTAGATTTTCAGTCTTTGAACGAAAAAGACGTCTCCCGGTCAGAATATTATCGCTATTTTACGAGAAAAATCGCATAAAAATTGATTTTAAATAGACAAACTGCTGACATAATCTAATGTTTTGCTTTCGTTGTAAAGCCTTTTTGAAATCGGACAGTGTGGTTAGATTAACGAGAGTCTTATCTTTAAATGGCTGTAAAATAGTCATATGTTTGAGAAATTGAAGTAATAGCATTTTTAAGATTTTGAAAATCGCGCCACAGGCTGCAAGTGGCTGTTACGTAGGTGGGACGAATTCGTCCCGCCTAGCCTAGAGAGGTTAAAATAGTTTCTGCATGTCGGGTTATGTCGTTTCTATTGTAGCACAATGTTTTGTGTATATTCCTGATAACCGCGGACACGCGATGTAACGTTACACATTTATGGTGTTATACTCAATGCTTAGATAGCTAGCTACTTTCTTCTATTAGCTCTGGAAAACAATGCTAATTGCGTCAGGGAAGTATGTGTTGTATTTTGAAACTACCCTGGCCTTATGAATCACAAGTGGCACAGCGTCTCAGTGCCAGAGGCATCACTACAGACACCCATCTTCAAATCCAGGCTGCGTTTCTATCAAAGTAAGTGCCTTATTACTTTATGATAGTTTCTGTGTGTCGTGTTATACCGTTTCTACTGTAGCTCACTGTATGTATGGAGAATAATATATTTGTGTATATTCCTTATAACCGCGGACACGCGAGGTAATGTTACTCACCTTTTATGGTGGGATATTCAATCGTGCTTATGTAGCTAGTTACATTCTTCTATTAGCTCTGTAAAACAATGCTAAATGCGTCAGAAGTATTGGCATGTTGTATTTTGAAGCTACCCTGGAAAAATGTTAAAATATCTTATTCCACTTGGTTGTTTTCTGAGTGCATTCCACAAAGCTGTTTATCATGTCAGCCGTATCCACTGCCCCCATTTTGAGGTTATACTCAAGCACACAGTCTGGTTTGATGTTTCTCTGTCTGGTTTGTTTCTCTCTCCTGTCAGGTGGTCCACCTTCCCTGTGGCCGACATGGTTGCTGTACGGACAGTGGAGAGAACATGGACGTCTCATTTGTCATGGCACTTTACTGCCAGCTGTCAACATTTCTTATTTTGAATAACGGGTCATTTAGGATGGCAGTAGCGTTGTTGATGAAATGCAGTCATAGCAGCAGAACTAGAATGCAGTCTTGGGAAAAGAGGGTGGCAAAGAAGGGAGTTGCAAACATAGGATCTCTGCTCCAGTATTCTCTTAGGGAGTTCTTCTTTACTATCCCCATGAGAAGGACTGTCACCAGGAATGTATACATTTCACTAATTGTGATTGTCCCCCCCACTCCTGGCTCTCTCTCTTCTCCTGTAGCTCCAAGGCATAGTGATTGGTCTCTACTATGTCTCCCACCAGCTCCTCTGTCAGAAACAACTTGAAGCACTCTGCCTCAGATGGAAATGGCAAGGGGCGTTGCACTCCAGACTGCGACTCATCAACACAAACGGCAGGGCCAGGAGGGGTGAAATGGCTGGCAGCCTTCCAGCTACCACAGAACTCCTGTACTTCATCCACTATCGGTCTGCCTCCATCACCACCAGCATCTTCAAAGGGAACTGGGACTTTGTCAGTGGACAAGGGGTCCTCAGACAAGGGATCCTCTGTCACTGTCAGAATCTGATTCCTGACTTTCAGACTCACTCATTGTCATAATTTTGTTAAATCTCCAGAATTTCCACATTTTTGAGTTGTCTCCTTTTGAAAGACATTGCTAATGCTACAGCTTAGCTCAATAGCTACATACATAAACAACACTGAATGGCTCTCAGAGTGGGAGTGAGAGGCTACGTGATTGACTGCCTGCAAGCGCCATTTGTATCAATAAATCACTATCAGAAAATGTTTTGTGTGGTATTACTGATATATTTACTATTTTTTTCACATTTTTAAATTACCGGTGATAAATCATGGATTCTGATTTTTGCATAGATTGTAATGGGCACATAGTATGTGTGTAAAATAATGTTTTGAAGGTTGTACTGATTATGATGAGCTAAGCTAATTCCAGCTATGTGTGTGGAGCCATGTTTGTTGACATACAATGCATTCTGGGTTTCACTTGATCGTCTGTCGCACCAAAGATGCTATAACAAAATGAGGTGAGTAAGGGTTCACTCATTTTTTGAGAACTTCAGGAAGTGAATGTGGGATGTGAACGATGGTAGACGACACACCCCTTCAACATGCATACTATAAACAGACCAAACTCATCTTGTCTTCTCTTATTATCTTTGGTTTCTGTGAGGGAAAAAAAAGCCTGGCTGCGCTCTGAAACTAATCATTGGATTTCTTTCGATTTCTGGAAAGTTTTTTACTCAATTATTTTGATCAACGGTGAGCTCACCCGTGATGTGATTAATTACACATAGTAATTGCTATTAGCTAATTCATATTGTAGTTTATGTCAGCTGAGAGTTAGAAAATATGACTGCTTGTGTTGCGTCAATCTTTCCTCAGTTAGGGCTAGGACAAATGTAGCCTACATTTTTTCGGTTAGGGTGATTGTGTTATGGTATAGATACTTCTGTGAATATCTGAACATTGCATCCAAAAATAAAACGCTCACATTATGGACATAACTTTGTAAGGACTGTGTTTCTGAAAAAAGTGTGGCCATCTCAAATGCTGATTGTTGCGTCATTCGAAACTGGACATTCTAAATGAGCATTATAATCACACAGGTGTGATCGTACGCTTCAGGGACCACTGTAGAACGATCACACCCGTGTGATGGTACGTGTGAAAGGGTTAAGGAGTTACCGTTTCTCAAATTAACTCAAATACCGATCAGAATATCTCAATATCATAGCTGTCATCCATCAATCATTTGCTAATTGGTACCTTATCAATATCATTCTGAATCTCGCAAAATTCTTGTATATCTGCACGAACCCTAGCATAAATGATGAATCAGCGATATAGAAATTGGCTTAATTATTTATTTACTAACTAACTAATCACACAGAAATACATAACCACACACGGTATAGTTATTGGTTACTTACAATGCAATGAAAGGTCCCTAGTGAACTAAACCAATATGACGGCTTGTTACACAAAACGGCAGATTCAAAAGAGAGGGAAAGGGAGAGACAAAGGAAATCAAATATCGTACATGCAGCTGATAACTCTTCTAATGGAAATGTGAATATTTTGCACATGAACGGCCTCTCATTCGAAAGAATTGCAATGTACATGTTTACGAGTGCTTGTCTTTGCCGTCTCTCTGTTGAAATCACCCGTCCGTCTGTGGAGAGTAGTTTGACAGAAGTCTCTGGTTTGTCCCCCAGAAGTCATGTTTTTCGTAGGTTTAGGCTTCTCTGTCTCGGAGTGTCTGTTAGAACGGATCTTACAGATGTAACCCTCTCAGCAGGCTCGAATTTGACTCTCATGATATTAATTTACACAGAGTATCTCAACAGCATGGGATGTTAGGTGAGAAGGATATAACTGTAACTGTTTCTTCATATCAGATACATACGTAACTTCTTGTGGATCATTGCGACGCTAGCGTCCCATCTGGCCAACATTCGGTGAAATTGCAGAGCGCGAAATTCAAATTAAATTACTATAAATATTTAACTTTCATGAAATCACAAGTGCAATACATCAAAATAAAGATCAACTTGTTGTTAATCCAGCCGCCGTGTCAGATTTCAAAAAGGCTTTACGGTAAAAGCAAACCACGCGATTATCTGAGGACAGCGCCCAGCACACAAATGCGTAACAAATCATTTTCAACCAGGGAGTTGCGATAGGAAAGTCAGAAATAGCGATATAATATATGCCTTACCTTTGAAGATCTTCTTCTGTTGGCACTCCAAAAGATCCCAGTTACATTACAAATGGTCCTTTTGTTCGATAATGTCCTTTATATCCATAAAAACTCAGTTTAGCTGGAGCGCTTCAGTCAATAATCCACTCGGTTTCCCTCCTTCAAAATGCATACAAAATGAATCCCAAACGTTACCAATAAACTTATCCAAACAAGTCAATTACCGGAGAAAAATACCAAAGAACGCGCTCTCATTCACGGGCTTGGAAACACTACAGCCAAAATGGGAGCCACGTAGAAAAACTACAATTTCTGTCTGGGATTCATTTTGTATCATACATATACACACATATACATACATACACACATATACATATAATATATATATATATATATATATATATATATAGAGAGAGAGAGAGAGAGTTAGCGAGGTAACTTTGGTCAACTCTGAGTTCAACTCGGGATAACCGGTGCCATGAAAGTGGTTCACCTTTTATCCAGGTACATTTCTATGGCAACAAATCTTTCAGAACTATCCTGCTCCGGGGCAGGCTAACTCACTGCTAACTCCATTTATCCTGAATGAATTACTCTGAGCCACGAGTTGAGGACAATTAAATCAGATACCCTGCCCCTCACAAAGATTGTGTTATCATCCCCTTTATTTGAGGAAGACGACTGTTAAAATATTTTATTAATCAAATGTTTTT
The DNA here is from genome assembly GCF_965601325.2 of Salmo salar. NCBI lineage: Eukaryota > Metazoa > Chordata > Actinopteri > Salmoniformes > Salmonidae > Salmo > Salmo salar. The sequence continues at coordinate 7,531,404 of NC_138319.1, forward strand.
GTGTGTAAAACAAGTAACATTTAGTAATGACAGCATTTGCTTGCTAAACTGTACATTCTTTGCAAGATTGTATTTTAAAATGTTAAAAGGAAACCTGACAGCTGCAACCAAACAGACATAAAATCCATAGATGCAGTTCCAATTCAAGTCAAGACTGGCAGCCATTGCAAGTGTACCCATGAGTTTAACCATTTAAATATAGGGTACCTTCAATCAATTTTTTTATTCAATGTTGTCTAAAATGAGAATGGTAGCACCTATCTGCTTCTCCTGAACCCTGGGGCTCTTGGCTTTCCAGCCATACTATCGAATCTTTGGTGTGACTTAATACCATACTATTCTTTTTTCATTTAACCAGGTAGGTTGACTGAGAACACAATCTCATTTACAGCAAAGTCCTGAGGAATAGTTACAGGGGAGAGGGGGGGTGAAGAATGAGCCAATTGTACACTGGGGATGATTAGGTGGCCATGATGATACAGTGCCTTGCAAAGGTATTCATCCCCCTTGGCATTTTTCCTATTTTGTTGCATTACAACCTGTAATTTAAATGGATTTTTATTTGGATTTCATGTAATGGACATACACAAAATAGTGCAAATTGGTGAAGTGATATGGCAAAAATAACATGTTTCAAAGAATTCTACAAAATAATAAACGGAAAAGTGGTTTGTGCATATGTACTCACCCCCTTTGCTATAAAGCCCCAAAATAAGATCTGGTGCAACCAATTACCTTCAGAAGTCACATTTGTTAAATAAAGTCCACCTGTGTGCAATCTAAGTGGCACATGATCTGTCACATGATCTCAGTATATATACACACCTGTTCTGAAATGCCCCAGAGTCTGCAACACCATTAAGCAAGGGGCACCACCAAGCAAGTGGCACCATGAAGACCAAGAAGCTCTCTAAACAGGTCAGGGACAAAGTTGTGGAGAAGTACAGATCAGGGTTGGGTTATAAAAAAATATCAGAAACTTTTAACATACCACGTAGCACGATTGAATCCATTATTAAAAAATTGAAAGAATATGGCACCACAACAAACCTGTCAAGAAAGGGCCACCCACCAAAACTCTCAGACCAGGCAAGGAGAGTATTAATCAGAGAGGCAACAAAGAGACCAAAGATAACCCTGAAGGAGCTGTAAAGCTCCACAGCGGAGATGGGAGTATCTGTCCATAGGACCACTTTAAGCCGTACACTCCACAGAGCTGGTCTTTACAGAAGAGTGGCAAGAAAAAAGCCATTGCTTAACCTGTTATGGCTAGGGGGCAGTATTTTCACGGCTGGATAAAAACGTGCCCGATTTAATCTGATTATTACTCCTGCCCAGAAACTAGAATATGCATATAATTATTAGCTTTGGATAGAAAACACCCTAAAGTTTCTAAAACTGTTTGAATGGTGTCTGTGAGTATAACAGAACTCAAATGGCAGGTCAAAACCTGAGAGATTCCTTTACAGGAAGTGGCCTGTCTGACCATTTATTGTCTTTCTTTGACATCTCATTCCATTACAAAGGATCTCTGCGGTAACGTGACACTTCCCACGGCTCCAATACGCTCTCAGAGCCCGGGAAAAACCTGAATGTCGTCATTCCAGCCCCAGGCTGAAACACATTATTGCCTTTCTCAAGTGGCCGATCAAGGGCCTGTGGGCTTAGGCGCGTGCACTGGCCGCCCCCGTCTTTGTGTTTTTTCCTCTGTATACCGAAAAGGAGATTCCCGGTCGGAATATTATCGCTTTTTATGAGAAAAATGGCATAAAAATTGATTTTAAACAGCGGTTGACATGCTTCGAAGTACGGTAATGGAATATTTAGAATTTTTTTGTCACGAATTGCACCATGCGCACGACCCTGATTTACCATTTCGGATAGTTTCTGGAACGCACAAACAAAACGCCGCTATTCGGATATAACGATGGATTATTTTGGACCAAACCAACATTTGTTATTGAAGTAGCAGTCCTGGGAGTGCATTCTGACGAAGACAACAAAAGGTAATCAAACTTTTGTAATAGTAAATCTGATTTTGGTGAAGGCTAAACTTGCCGGGTGTCTAAATAGCTAGCCCGTGATGGCTGGGCTATGTACTTAGAATATTGCAAAATGTGCTTTCACCAAAAAGCTATTTTAAAAATCGGACATATCGAGTGCATAGAGGAGTTCTGTATCTATAATTCTTAAAATAATTGTTAAGCTTTTTGTGAACGTTTATCGTGAGTAATTTAGTAAATTGTTAGTAAATTCACCGGAAGTATGCTAGTTCTGAATGTCACATGCTAATGTAAAAAGCTGTTTTTTGATATAAATATGAACATGATTGAACAAAACATGCATGTATTATATAACATAATGTCCTAGGTGTGTCATCTGATGAAGATCATCAAAGGTTAGTGCTGCATTTAGCTGTCTTCTGGGTTTTTGTGACATTATATGCTAGCTTGAAAAATGGGTGTCTGATTATTTCTGGCTGGGTACTCTGCTGACATAATCTAATGTTTTGCTTTCGCTGTAAAGCCTTTTTGAAATCGGACAGTGTGGTTAGATAAAGGAGAGTCTTGTCTTTAAAATGCTGTGAAATAGTCATATGTTTGAAAAATTGAAGTTTTTGTATTTTTGAGGAATTTGTAATTCGCACCACGCCTATCATTGGATATTGGAACAGGTGTTCCGCTAGCGGAACGTCTAGATGTAAGAGGTTAAAGAAAAAAATGTTCGCCAAAAGTCATGTGGGAGACTCCCCAAACAAATGGAAGAAGGTACTCTGGTCAGATGAGACTAAAATGTAGCTTTTTGGCCATCAAGGAAAACATTTTGTCTGGCGCAAACCAAACACCTCTCATCACCCCGAGAACAACATCCCCACAGTGAGGCATGGTGGTGGCAGCATCTTGCTGTGGGGATGTCTTTCATCGGCAGGGACTGGGAAACTGTTCAGAATTGAAGGAATGATGGAAGGTGCTAAATACAGGGAAATTCCTGAGGGAAACCTGTTTCATTCTTCCAGAGATTTGAGTCTGGGATGGAGATTCACCTTCCAGCAGGGCAATAACCCTAAGCATACTGTTAAAGCAACACTCGAGTGGTTTAAGGGGAAAGATTTAAATGTCTTGGAATGATGGGCTAGTCAAAGCCCAGACCTCAATCCAATTGACTTAAAGATTGCTGTACACCAGCGGAACCCATCCAACTTGAAGGAGCTGAAGCAGTTTTTCCTTGAAGAATGGGCAAAAAGATGTGCCAAGCTTATAGAGACATACCCCAAGAGACTTGCAGATGTAATTGCTGCAAAAGGTGGCGCTACAAAGTATCGACCTTGGGGTGGTGAATAGTTATGCACTCTCAAGTTCAGTTTTTTAATCTTATTGTTAGTTTCACAAGAAAAAATATTTTGCATCTTCAAAGTGGTAGGCATGTTGTGTAAATCAAATGAGACAAACACACCCCCCCCCCCCCCCCCCCCCCAAAAAAAACCAAACATTTTAATTCCAGATTTTAAGGCAACAAAATAGGAAAAATGCCAAGGGGGTTATACTTTCGCAAGCCACTGTATGAAGGCCAGATTGGGAATTTAGCCAGGACACCAGAGTTAACACCCCTACTCTTACGATAAGTGCCATGGGATCTTTAGTGACCACAGAGAGTCAGGACACCTGTTTAATGTCCCATTTGAAAGACGGCACTCTACACAGGGCAATGTCCCCAATCACTGCCCTGGGATATATATATTTGACCAGATTAAAGGATGCCTCCTACTGGCCCTCCAACGCCACTTCCAGCAGCATCTGGTCTGCCGTCCAGGGACCAACCCTGCTAAGCTTCAGAAGCAAGCCAGCAGTGGGATGCGGGGTGGTATGCTGCAGGCCATATATGGGTATACAGCCATAAAAAGACGCTTTAGAAACTGTTAGACTGTCTGTGTAGACAAAGGAACATTCCTTTGTGTCTTTTGGAGTGGGATGCTGTCGCTCCTCTCCTTTAAATTACGACAGGGTGTGAGCCGTCAGCCCCCCAGCAGGTCCCTCCCCTCTGTGGGTGAGAGAGGGTCTGGTTACTGTAATCCATTGCTAAACTGATCTGACCCATTCAGATCCTCACAGGACAGTCATGACAGTGTCCACATTTTTAAAACTTTAGTTTAGTAAATATTTTATTAACTCTATTTCTTTAACTGCATTGTTGGTTAAGGGCTTGTAAGTAAACATTTCATGGCGCATGTGACAAATGAAATTTGATTATATAAATATTTGTTTTTAGTTCATTTAATACTTTGTTTTCACTAAACAACAAACATCTTACAAGGTAGGCTAAGCTTTGATTTGGTCTGTGTTTAAGCTAGAGCGACATGGGGGGTGTCAAATGAATTTGTTTGGATAATACGTCCCATTGCTACCTGAAATGTGAATGGATGCACATCAAAGCATTTTGAACAAATTCTTCCATCGCATTGGCATAAAAATGAAAAACCAAGCAAACTACCTAACAGGGGGTTAAAAGGTGACAAAAGCCATGTATACCAAGGAAGAGGCTTTGGAGGAAATTCTTCAGACACAGAAGCTGGGAGAGACCTGGACCAAGATAACTCATGCGGAGAAAAATGTTTTATAGAAGGATTAGATTCCGTTTTAGATCTGTAAGTAAATTATTTTGTACAACTCCTTCAGGAGGCTCCCCTGATACGGTAGCCAGTGAGAGGTGAGGTGAGGAATGTGTTTAGTCTAGAAAGAACAGCATTTATTAATCCTGCTCCTAGGGATCCGAAGGGGTTCACAATTTTGTTTTGCGCTAGCACTACACAGCAGATTCAAATTATAAATGTATCATCAAGTGTTGATGATACACTTGATGTCCCTGTCCTACACTGGGCTGGAACCTCTGCTCGCAAACACGTGACCTACCTTCTTGACAACATACCAACGGTTTGAGCCACCCAAAGGTCCTAATTGGATGCCTCCATCCGCAACATTTCAAACTATCTGTGAAATGAGCTTACGGGCACGCCCTTAACTATGTTGCACGCTTGTATGTGATCATACATTAGTGTGTCTCTGTGATTCCTCTGTGACCCACATGCCTTCGGCACTAGTCATTCATGTCGCCTCTCTCTCTTAGACCATGGTACTGTACTTGTACTCCTCAGTCTTGCCTTAATCGTTCTTCAATGAGACAAGGTGGTGGTATTATGCTCTCGGTCTCATTCATTTCAGGCATGGCTCTCCATAGGAACACTGAGCAGGGAGAGAGGAATAGATGCTTGTCAAGGCAAATAATGCATTACTAAACCTTCTAAAAAGAGATTTAGTAGCCATTGAGACATTGACGAGCTGAGGGTAGGATGCTCACATGTACATGGAGAGGAAGCCAAAGGTGGAGATGACTCTCCTAGTTAACATCTCAGCCATTAGACTAACAGAGAGAAATGGTGGTTAGGGTGTGTGTCTCACTGTGTCTGTCACCAGAGTGGTATACCATGATCCAAGCTGGATCTATTGAGGCTTTTATAAAACTAGCCAGCTTCATTTAGCTTCACATTCCAGGTCATGCTTCATCCGCACTACGACGGTGTATATTGCACGTCCGCCTGCCGCCAACTCCATTAAGTTTATAACTGCATGTGCATGTCGCACATCGGTACTCGAACACCGAACTCTTCATTGAGACACTGCTGAAACGTCAATCCATGGGTAAGTTAATTTGTGCCGAAATCAAAGTGAAGAAACGTTATCTTGAAAATTCAGCCATATATATATAATCCATAGAAGGGTTTTGGAACCTCTAACCTTAGCAATTTGACTGTTAATTAAATGTACTGGCAAAAATTGTGATTTTTGCCTAAATAGACACTGTTGATGGCCAAGAAACAGTTTTCACTCATGATGGATGTGGGAAACTTGAATCTGTACATCGGGGACTTGATCCACTAGTCAAGTAATCTTGATACCTTCGCCATTCCTATGTACATTACCAGTCAAAAGTTCGGGCACACCCACTCATTCTAGGGTTTTTCTTTATTTTTTACATTGTAGAATAATAGTGAAGACATCAAAACTATGAAATAACACAAATGGAATCATGTAGTAATCAAAAGTGTTAAACAATCAAAATAGATTTTAGATTATTCAAAGTAGCCACCCTTTGCATTGATGACAGCTTTGCACACTCTTGGCATTCTCTCAACCAGCTTCACCTGGAATGCTTTTCCAACAGTCTTGATGGAGTTCCCACATATACTGAGCACTTGTTGTCTGCTTTTCCTTCACTCTGCAGTCCAACTCATCCCAAACCATCTCAATTGGGTTGAGGTCGGGTGATTGTGGAGGCCAGGTCATCTGATGCAGCATTCCACAACTCCTTCTTGGTCAAATAGCCCATACACAGCCTGGGGGTGTGTTGGGTCATTGCCCTGTTGAAAAACAAATGATAGTCCCACTAAGCGCAAACCAGATGGGATGGTGTATCGCTGCAGAATACTGTGGTAGCCATGCTGGTTAAGTGTGCCTTGAATTCTAAATAAATCACAGACAGTCTCACCAGAAAAGCACCCCCACACCTCTTCCTCCATGCTTCATGGTTGGAACCACACATGTGGAGATCATCCGTTCACCTACACTGCATCTCACAAACATCTTACATTTGGACTCATCAGACCAAAGGACAGATTTCCATCGGTCTAATGTCCATTGCTCGTATTTCTTGGACCAAGCAAGAAAGTCTCTTCTTATTATTGGTGTCCTTTAGTAGTGGTTTCTTTGCTTTTTATCTTTGCTTAGTTGAGCTGTTCTTGTCATAATATGGATCGTTTTTTTACCAAATAGGGCTATCTTCTGTATACCAGCGCTAACTTGTCACTACACAACGGATTAGCTCAAAAGCATTAAGAAGGAAAGAAATTCTACAAATTAACTTTTAACAAGGCACACCTGTTAATTGAAATGGATTCTAGGTGACTACCTCCTGAAGCTAGTTGAGAGAATGCCAAGATTGTGCAAAGCTGTCATCTAGGCAAAGGGTGGCTACTTTGAAGAATGTCAAATACAAAATGTATTTTGATTTATTTAACACTTTTTTGGTTGCTCCATGATTCCATATGTTATTTCATAGTTTTGATGTCTTCACTATTATTCTACAAATTTTGACTGGTACTGTATATGTACGAAAGCATGTTGCCCACTCCTCCCACTGCTTCTTGTCCCCATACTTGTTTGAATGTTTGAGTACTGTCCAACTGTAGGCCTACAGGTTGTTTGGGTCTGAACCTGGGTGGTACTGGCTCCACAATCTTCAATAATTGTATGCCATCTGTTCTCAGCTTCATCTCCCTCTGTTGTGTTGGTTCCAGTGCCTCTACCTCTGCTCCTCCCATTTCTCTGTTGAGGCCTAGGTGTCCTCCCTGCCTGACAGAGGGGAGTGGAGCCAAGGCCTGCAGTGGGGGTAGGGAGGGTAACTCTCCAGGAGATCTGAACCACCACCTAGTCCCCCACCCTTTTCTCTTGTAACCTCTCTCCCTCTACTATAGCCATCTTTGTGGATTGGACTGAGAGGGATGTATCACATAAAAATAAAGTGAATAAGCTTTGTTTAATGTTCTTGTTTGTTTGTGCTAAGGAGGTCCAGTTGGTTAATATGAATAGTACTTGGTTTCCCTAGTACTTGAGTGAAATGTTATGTTTTTTATGTTTTAGTATTGTAATACTTTCTGTAACTGGTCTCATCCCATGCTGCTTGCATTTCAATATCTATGTTGTTTATGAATTTCACAATTGTCAGGATAAATCGTGCTAAGATGCTGTGACATCAGTCAACAGCAATCTTAGTGGAGAACAACATTGCCTGGACACATGTGACCGACCACCTCAATTCATTCTTATGTAGCAACATTTTAAATGGTGTGTTTTACCTTGGATAAAAGTAGAGACTCCAAGCTACAAAATGGTATATCATACACTGCAGTTGAGGAACAATGGGAAAGTAATTTTGCTTCGAACGTTGAAAAATATGTAACCACACTTTTGAGGAAATGGGGGTTGAATTATTTGGTACACCTACTGGAGAGCTCTTCTTTGTCTACACCTATTCAGCATCTTCACACCCTCTTAAGCCTTAGCCCCAACCATCTCTTTAAGGATTCATAGGTGAGGCCATGTGCTAAACAACCAAAGATTTCAAATTAAGTCATGAAAGTAGTAGCCTACAATAGTAAGTAAAAATAAAATGTATTTAGTCCTTGGCTTTATCTGACTTTGGTGCAGGCCATGTAATTCTTCACATTACCTTCTCTGATAAACACACACTATATACAATAAAAACAACGTTTATTTGTCACATAAACATGACACAGAAGGTGTAAACCATACAGTGAAATGGTTATTTGCATAGCAGCAATATAAAATAGAAAGTGTCCAGATAAAATTATTGTATAAATATTTTATAATTATTAGATTACACTTACCCACATACTAGGGGTGTGCCGGGTAGTCAGACGAAGCTAGTATCATAACAGTGATGGGCCATTTTCTGGATCCGATTATGATCCAAGTATTTTTTGTAATTAACAGCTAGCATGTTTCTCATGTGTCAGTCACAGTTTCTAAACCATACTGTACTGTCTTTGAGTCAATCATGTGCATGGTCAAAATAACTCAACTGGCTAGTTTGCCTGTCTGTAAGGAGAAGGGCGGGCTGTATGTTGATCCTGCTGCTCTGATTCACACTGTACTTCTCAATCCACTCGCTTCATATTTTAAACCGATCACTTTTCCTTGCATGTTTTCGGTTTGATCATTTAGATTGTTTCTGCCGAGTGCTACGATAAATCACATCGCGAGGACATTTTCTGTCAAACTATCAATGTGCATAATATCTAACAAGTAGGGCACGGATACGAAAAAAATATGAAACACTAATGCACATTCTTGACTGAGTGACAGCAAACTTGGCTGCCCGCTACAAATTGAGGACACACAGACACACTCACCCCTCCAAGCGCTGATCCTAATCTTCAGCTTTTTTTGCACTGAGAACGTGCAGGGAGGTATTTTGCCAACATCTGTTTAGGCATATTAAAACACTTCAGTTATTTCTGATCACCAGTATTATCTGATCCGACTATCAAAATGTAAATTTAAGGATATGATTACAAATACGACTATGGCCATGTCGGCACAACCCTAACCAGACACACTTGTCTAAATTGATGTGTCATGTGAAAGAAATGCTATAACCCCCCACCCCCAGCTACATGGATGGGTCACTGTTGTCTAGACATGCACACATGTTCATGAAATACAATAGATGGCCGTAAGCTAGCTAGCTAAACAATGAATAATCCCAACCCAACCCATACTACTAGCAATACAAACTGATTGTCATAGGCATGATATAAACTTTATATACGAAATTTGTGGATTAGGCTATTTAAGCCACACCCGTTTCTGACAGGTGTATAAAATCGAGCACACAGCCATGCAATCTCCATAGACAAATATTGGCCGTAGAATGGCCTTACTGAAGAGCTCAGTGACTTTCAACATGACACCGTCATAGGATGACACCTTTCCAACTAGTCAATTTGACAAATTTTTGCCCTGCTAGAGCTGCCCCGTTCAACTGCAAGTGCTGTTATTGTGAAGTGGAAACGTCTAAGAGCAACAATGGCTAGCAGCAAAGTGGTAGGCCACACAAGCTCACAGAATGGGAACACAGAGTACTGAAGTGCGTAAACATTGTCTGTCCTAGGTTGCAAGACTCACTACTGAGTTCCAAACTGCCTCTGGAAGCATCGACAGCAATGCCAAGAGGCGGCTGGAGTGGTGTAAATCTTGCAGCCATTGGACTCTGGAGAAAGTGGAAATGCATTCCCTGGAGTGGTAAATCACGCTTCACCATCTGGCAGCTCGAAGGATGAACCTAGGTTTGACTGATGCCAGGGGAACGCTACCTGCCCCAATGCATAGTGCAAACTGTAAAGTTTGGTGGAGGAGAAATAATGGTCTGGGGCTGTTTTTCATGGTTCGGGCTAGGCCTTAGTTCCAGTGAAGGTCAAACTTAATGCTTCAGCATGCAATGACATTCTAGACGATTCTATGCTTCCAACTTTAACCTGTTGGGTCTAGGGGGCAGCATTTGCACGTCTGGATAAAAAAAATGTACCCGATTTAATCTGGTTACTAATCCTACCCAGTAACTAGAATATGCATATACTTATTATATATGGATAGAAAACACTCTAAAGTTTCTAAAACTGTTTGAATGGTGTCTGTGAGTATAACAGAACTCATTTGGCAGGCAAAACCCTGAGACATTTTCTGACAGGAAGTGGATACCTGATGTGTTGTATTGACTTTAAACCTATCCCATTGAAAAACACAGGGGCTTAGGAATATTTTGGCACTTCCTATTGCTTCCACTAGATGTCACCAGCCTTTACAAAGTGTTTTGAGTCTTCTGGAGGGAGATCTGACCGAACAAGAGCCATGGAACGATGATGTCCCATTAGACACCTGGCGCGCGAGTTCATGTTGGGTACCCTCGTTCCAATACGTTATAAAAGAGAATGCATTCGTCCACCTTGAATATTATTCATGTTCTGGTTAAAAAAGGCCCTAATGATTTATGCTATACAACGTTTGACATGTTTGAACGAACGGAAATATATTTTTTCCCCTCGTTCATGACGAGAAGTCCGGCTGGCTTACATCATGTGCTAACGAGACGGAGATTTTTGGACATAAATGATGAGCTTTTTTGAACAAAACTACATTCGTTATGGACCTGTGATACCTGGAAGTGACATCTGATGAAGAGAATCAAAGGTAATGGATTATTTACATAGTATTTTCGATTTTAGATCTCCCCAACATGACGTCTAGTCTGTATCGCAACGCGTATTTTTCTGGGCGCAGTGCTCAGATTATTGCAAAGTGTGATTTCCCAGTAAGGTTATTTTTAAATCTGGCAAGTTGATTGCGTTCAAGAGATGTAAATCTATAATTCTTTAAATGACAATATAATATTTTACCAATGTTTTCTAATTTTAATTATTTAATTTGTGACGCTGACTTGACTGCCGGTTATTGGAGGGAAACGATTTCCTCAACATCAATGCCATAGTAAAACGCTGTTTTTGGATATAAATATGAACTTGATAGAACTAAAAATGCATGCATTGTCTAACATAATGTCCTAGGAGTGTCATCTGATGGAGATTGTAAAAGGTTAGTGCATCATTTTAGCTGGTTTTATGGTTTTGGTGACCCTGTCTTTGACTTGACAAAACATTACACACAACTCTTGTAAATGTACTGTCCTAACATACTCTAAATTTATGCTTTCGCCGTAAAACCTTTTTGAAATCGTAAAACGTGGTTAGATTAAGGAGATGTTTATCTTTCAAATGGTGTAAAATAGTTGTATTTTTGAAAAATTTGAATTTTGACATTTATTTGGATTCAAATTTGCCGCTCTTGAAATGCACCTGCTGTTGATGGAGTGCACCACGGGTGGCACGCTAGCGTCCCACCTAGCCCCAAGAGGTTAAGGCAACAGTTTGGGGAAGGCCCTTTCCTGTTTCAGCATGACAATGCCCCCGTGCACTAAGCGAGGTCCATACAGAAATGATTTGTTGAGATTGGTGTGGAAGAACTTGACTGGCCTGCACAGAGCCCTGACCTCAACCCCATCAAAAACCTTCGGGATGAATTGGATCAACGACTGTGAGCTAGGCCTAATCGGCCAAAATCAGTGCCCGATCTCATTAATGCTCTTGTCTCCGCAATAATGTTCCATCATCGAGTGGAAAGCCTTCCCAGAAGAGTGGAGGTTGTTATAGCAGCAAATGGGGGGACCAACTCCATAGTAATGCCAATGATTTTGCAATGATATGTTCGACGAGCTAGTGTCCACATACATTTGGTCATGCAGTGTATGAATCTGCAGGTAGCTAAAGTTAACCAACTATGTTAAATGTTTGCTAGCTAGCTAACATTAGGATATAACTAGCAATGCAAATGACTTTCTGAGATACAAATAATATTAATACACAGATCATACATGTAATGTTAGCTAGCAAGCTAACGTTCACTAGCTAGCTAACAGTACACTTTATTTGCAATGAAAACAACTTCCAAACGTATATCTGAAAATGTAGCTAGACTCTTACCTGTAAACATGAATGCACGCTTCATGGCAGACTGGAACCCATGTAACTCTGTTTTGGTTATACAGCTTGTTTGGCCCACATTGTGTCAAGTCACTCCGGTGGGCAGAAACCTTTTCCCACTGATCTTTGTCAATAGCGCTTGCTAAATTTAGGGCAGCAATGTTGTTGAGAGCAGTATCAACACTTTTGCTGTTCTCCAAGGCTAATATTATATCTTTCAAAAAAATCCGCAGTAGCAAGGATTATATACACATGCCAAGCAGCTCACATTATAGACAGAAGCATGCTACATAGCATGCTACCAATGTGAACTCATCTCTCAGCATGTCCAGCCCATCCATTATTTCAGCCAATCATGACTAGGGGGTAAGGTTCCTCCCTTTTTCCGTGGCTAAACCAACTAGGCTTGTAATTTAAAAATTACATTTATATTTACAAATGGCATACAAGTTTGTTGTTAAGGCACATGAGAATAAAATAAATAAATGCCATAAATACAACAAAAATAGCCTCTCCTGTGAAGTAGTGACGTGCAATACGCACAAAGTTATGTACACACAAATATCATACCCCCCCCCCAAAAAAAATGCTAACCTCCTCTGTTTTTGTAATGCTGAGAGGTCAGCATGTCTTGGGGGTATGATATTTGTATGTCTATAACTTTCTCACGCATCAATATCCTCAATTAATTCAGGATTATCCATAATCATATTATCCACATTAATGTAGAAGTATTTAGAAACATATTCTATTCTTATTTACTATAAAAGTGACTCCAAAATGACACAATACATTATTTACCATTAATTTCAATTGAGCACAAAATAATCTGAAATACAACCAAAACAAACAGTAAATGCATTCAACATATTTATAGTCACAAGCTTGATGTAGTCATTGCATGCTATGAATATGGGAACAAATACATTTTTCCTACTTTAGTACAAATAAGTGAATTTGTCCCAACACTTTTGATGCCCTAAAATGGGTCATTTGTACAAAAAGTGCTGTAAATTCTAAATGGTTCACCTGATATGGATGAATATACCCTCAAATTAAAGCTGACAGTCTGCACTTTAACTTCATAGTCATTGTTTGATTTCAAATCCAAACTATTGGAATAAGAAAAAATGCTCCACTGTCCCAATTATTACGGAGGGCACTGTATTATTTGGGTTGAGACTGTAGATAAGGGCAAAGTGTAGCTGATACAGATGATAAGGTAAGAATAGACATAGCTATAACGTTCTACTTCTGTTTGATTAAACTATTGCGGCATTACACTATTGTGCTATTGTATGTCATTCGAGCACTGGTTTGATTAGCTAACATAGCTAACTTGCTAGATACGGTGGAGAGGCGAATTTTTAATGCAACAAAATTAACTTTTGTAGCCGATCTGAGCTCATGCCTTTTACGCTGAACAATTTTTTTTGCGTAACATGCAACAATTTCAAATATTTTACTGAGTTACAGTTCATATAAGTAAATACATTTATTAGGCCCTAATCTATGTATTTCAGATGACTGGGAATACAGATAATATGTTGGTCACAGATACCTTTAAAAAAAAAAGTAGGGATGTGGATCAGAAAGCCAGTCAGTATCTGGTGTGACCACCATTTGCCTGATGTAGCGCAACACATCTCCTTCGCATAGAGTTGATCAGGCTGTTGATTGTGGCCTGTGGAATATTATCCCACTCTCCTTCAATGGCTTTGCGAAGTTGCTGGATATTGGCGGGAACTGGAACACACTGTTGTACACGTCAATCCAGACCATCCCAAACATATTCAATGGGTGATATGTCTGGTGAGTATGCAGGCCACGGAAGAACTGGTACATTTTCAGCTTCCAGGAATTGTGTACAGATCCTTTCGACATGGGGCCGTGCATTATCATGCTGAAACTTGACAGTGGCGATGAATGGCACGACAATGGGCCTCAGGATCTCGTCACGGTATCTCTGCGCATTCAAATTACCATCGATAAAATGCAATTGTGTTCATTGTCCGTAGCTTATGCCTACCCATACCATAACCTCACTGCCACCATGGGGAACTCTGGTCACAACATTGACATCAGCAAACCGCTTGCCCACACAATGTCTGCCATCTGCCCGGTACAGTTGAAACCGGGATTCATCCCTAAAGAGCACACTACTCCAGCGTTCCAGTGGCCATCGAGGTGAGCATTTGCCCACTGAAGTTGGTTACGATGCCGAACTGCAGTCAGATCAAGACCCTGGTGAGGACGACGAGCACGCATATGAGCTTCCCTGAGACAGTTTGTGCAGAAATTCTTTGGTTGTGCAAACACACAGTATCTTCACCTGTCCGGGTGGCTGGTCTCAGATGATTCTGCAGGTGTAGAAGCCAGATGTGGAGGTCCTGGGCTGGTATGGTTACACGTGGTCTGCGGTTGTGAAGCCGGTTGGACATACTGCCAAATTCTCTAAAACATTGTTGTAGGTGGCTTATGGTAGAAAAATGTACATTCAATTAGCTGGCAACAGCTCTGGTGGACATTCCTGCAGTCAGCATACCAACTGCAAGCTCCCTTAAAACTTGAGACATCTGTGGCATTGTGTTGTGTGATAAATCTGCACATTTTAGATACCCTTTATTGTCTCACTGGTGGATAGGGAAGGCCCATCCTCTCCTCCAGGAAAGGACAGCAGCAAAAGGGGCACATCAGGTAGAGACAAGAAGGACAGCTCCTTGTCAACAGGGTCGGGTTGTGGGGCCTACTACACACAGGTGACACCACATCAGGCACCTCAGCTGACCCCACGGCTGGTGAAACACGCATGTCGACACCCTGTGTATGGCAACATAAAATCTAAATCTGGCTAATACAAATGTAACTGGCTATATCCTACTTACCACATTACACATATTCCATTTAAAACAGATGGGACCACTTTCATGTACACTTTAAATTGTGCACACGTTAAACAACATTAATCATGAATGGTTATATCTATGGAACGGGGAAATGGCAGCAATCCAGTAACATATCGGCGCGCACGCTACCAGTAGCGGTGCGTGGGTAAAATCACAGGGGAAGCCAAGCCTTGGAAAAGAAAGGCAACGAATGCAGCGCATTCGAAATATCACTATAATAAGGTTTTTAGCCTACACCCTTTACATCAGCCTTCAGACAGGTTTACCCATGTGTGGTGTTCATATTTTTGTTATTCACCCAATGTTCGCGGATCTGATGGACCCACAACATTATTGGGTTTTTAAAACAATACAGCCATATCAATTTACGTAAACATACTTTATACATAAAACTTAGATTTTGACTTATATAAATTACAAGAAATGTAGACAGCATACACTGTTAATATTTGCCATTTACCTCCGCTATATCACATTTATCAATAAAAGCGATATTCTTTTTTTTTTTACAAAAATCAATTATAATCAACACATGGGTCGAATGAATCATGTTTATCTTCAACCTATATAAATGAAACAAGGTTTTCATCACTATCGATGTTTATTGCTTCGAACTCAAGAAATTGTAAGGATAAGTTTTACATAGTGTATTTTACAGAAATTATAAATGAGCCCCATTGAACACAAATTAACCTCTTGACGGTCGCCTAGGATAGGGGGCGCTACAGCGATTTTTGAAAAAAATTCGTGCCCATTTTAAACGGCCTACTACTCAAACTCAGAAGCTAGGATATGCATATAATTAATACTTGTGGATAGAAAACACCCTACAGTTTCTAAAACTGTTTGAATGGTGTCTGTGAGTATAACAGAACTCATATGGCAGTCAAAACCCCGAGACAGATCGAAACAGGAAGTGGAATTCTGAATTGCGGACTCAACTTCAT
Source organism: Salmo salar (assembly GCF_965601325.2). NCBI lineage: Eukaryota > Metazoa > Chordata > Actinopteri > Salmoniformes > Salmonidae > Salmo > Salmo salar. The sequence goes on from NC_138319.1 coordinate 7,547,423, forward strand.
CTCGTTGCCTATAAATCACACCGTGAGCAATGGTTCATTGAGCACTTCCTATTGCTTCCACTAGATGTCCTCAGTCTTTACAAAGTGATTTGAGTCTCCTACTGTGAAAACTGACAGAATGAGAGTCTGTGGAACGTGGTCACATGAGGAGGGCCATCACCATTATGACGCCGGCGCCCCTGGCTGCCCTCCCCTTTCGAAACGTTTATAAAGACAATGCAATCGTCCCCCTTGAATCTTATTGGAGCTCTGGTTGAAAAAGGCCCTAAAGATTTATGTTATACAATGTTTGACATGTTTGAACGAACCTAAATAAGAAAAAAATGCATTTTGTTGAAAGAGTAGTCCCGCGGCCGACGGAGCTTTTGGTGCAGCCTTCAGAACGCGCTAACAACAACAAGCTATTGGAACATAAAGGATGAACTTTTTCGAACGAAAATACATTTGTTGTGGACCTGGGATTCCTGGAAGTGCCTAAGGATGACGATAATCAAAGGTAAGGGATTATTGACAATAGTATACAAGACTAGATTTGATATGCGATTGTTCCAAGATGGCGCTGACCTGTAACGGTAGCCTATTTTCTGAGTATCGCATCCCCTTTTATCGCAAAGTGTGATTACCCAGTAAAGTTATTTTTAAATCTGGCATTACAGGTGCTTTCAAGAGATATTCATCTATAAATCTTAGAATGACAATATTACATTTTAAAAATGTTTTCGAATAGTAATTTAGTAAATTGTAGCGCTGTTTCACCGGATGCATTTGAGGGAAAATAGTAAGTCAACGTTACGCGCCGATGTAAAATGCTGTTTTTATATATAAATATGAACTTTATCGAACAAAAGAATGCATGTATTGTGTAACATGATGTCCTAGGTGTGTCATCTGATGAAGATTGTCAAAGGTTAGTGCTGCATTTAGCTGTTTTTTGGTTATTTGTGATGCATGTGGTTGGTCGGAAAATGGCTATGTGGCTACTTTTACGATATACTCCTCTAACATAATCTAATGTTTTGCTTTTGCTGTAAAGCCTTTTTGAAATCGGACAACGTGGTTCGATTCAGGAGAGGTGTATCATACGCATACGGGACGGAGCCCGACCAGGGGTTAAGGCCGGTCAACACACCACATGAGGGACATAGTTTTACTGTGTGTGTTGGCAAATGTATTTCTTGCACATGATGTATGTACTGTGTCTTCCTGTCCTCATTGGGTCCACAAACATTGCAGCACTTCTTCTTGTTGCTAACTGGCTGCAATCTAGAACGATGAAAACACTTAGTTCAGTCATTTTACTAACATCTCCCTCATTCACTCACATATATAGTTACAGCAGGCCAAGGTAGGAGAGTCAGACACACACACATGCAACAACATCGCTCACACTTACTTCCGGTATTGGAGTTGTTGGTTCTGTGGGTTGCCAGATGGGGCACCAGCATCCTCCTCCTGAATCCTCCTCACGATGGCTGCAGAAGCTGGGGTCCTTGGGATATGTTGCCTCCTCTGGATTTGGGGTCTTACCAATGCCTTGCCAGGCTCCCCGAGAAAGAGCTGTCTCCTCTGGAGCTTCCCTCTCTTCCTATCTGGGTTAAACACCATCCACATGACAAACGAGTTCTACACTAAGATATTGAAGACATCATAAGTGGCCAACATAGGGTTCTTCTTTTGAAGCTGTATCCAGTCAACAGCTTGTTTAAATGTTCCACCCCTCCTTTTGTGACATTGTAATCCATGATGATTTCTGTTTTTTGATGTTCCTGGCCACAGATTCTCCCATCCCTATGCAGCGTACTCATGAGAACCACATTTTTGCCTTTCTTTGGCACTTAGGACATTTGGGATGTGTCGGCCGTGAACACAAACTTAGAGGAATTGATAGGCCTGTTCTGTGTATTCAACAGCTGAGGTGGGAGCTCTGGCTTGGTGTTTCATACTGTTCCTACCATCTCCAGCGTCCTCTTGAGGAGCTCCTGTCTCAGCTTGTGCGAAGTAAAAAAGTTATTGCACGTGATGTTGTGGCCACGGAGTCCCTGTGTCACATCCAGGACATTCCGCATCCCTGGGTTCTTCTCAAGGGCTCCTCCATCTGGCTTCCCCGTATACACTTGCAAGTTCCACACATATGATGAAGCAGCATCACAGGCAGCCCAGATCTTTATTCCATATTTTGCGTGTTTAGACGGTATGTCACTTCCTGAATGGGCAGAGGCCCCTAAATGGCATAAGGTGCTCATCAACAAAAACGTTGGGCCCAAGGTTGTAAAAAAGGGGAAAGCAGTGCACCCATTTGTCCCACACTGACCTGATTGCAGCTAGCTTGTCTCTCTGCCACAAGCTGGTCTGGTGTCTCAGTTATCGACATGGATAATCCTGGAAATAATGTGGAAGTTTTCCAGAGACAGTGTTGCACGGAAAAGTTATCTGCCAGTGTCACGGTTGTCCAAAGGAGTAGACCAAGGTGCAGCATGGTATGTGTTCATCTTGAATTCATTTTAAATCTGAACACTTAAACAAAATAATAAACAATGGAAAAACAACCGTCACGTCTTGCAGGCTTTACAAAGCAGTACAAAAATAAGATCCCACAACTCAAGGAGGGAAAAGGGCTGCCTAAGTATGGTTCCCAATCATAGACAACGATAGGCAGCTGCCTCTGATTGGAAACCATACCTGGCCAAAACATAGAAATAGAAACCATAGAATGCCCACCCCACACCCTGACCTAACAACATAGAGAAATCAACCGTCTCTCTCAGGTCAGGCCGTGACAGCCAGTTTCTGCATCCCACAGGGATTATGTGGATTCCCCATTGGATCTGAAAACACCAGCAAGGATAAGAACCCCAAAGTATGCATGTAAATAAGTTTGGTCCATCTCCTTCCATCTCTCTCCAAAAACACGCCTTCCCTTCAAATTAATGCAGTTCAGAATAATTTTCTGGATGGTGTCTGGGATGAACCATTCAAAAGAAGACTTTATGTCCTGCACATGACTAAGCATCATCCACGTCAGCCCTGGTTGCATCCTTATCACAAAGGCAGCCATGTGGGGTTGCTCATTCCTTGGGCAAGAAGACCATTCAATTTCACCATTTTTTGACGTCCATATTTCTCCTCCTGCAGGCTTGGTTGCTGACGAGCTGGTCCTGGGGCTGGCTGAGGGTCAATCTCATCCTCTTCTTCCAAGTCACTGTCAGACTCCGAATTGACAGAGACATGATCCTCTTAAAATTCTTCACCTTCCAAAGTCTTCCACTTATCAGGTATGAAGGGAAGACAGATGCAGACCACGTCGAATAAACAATGGTTTAATGTTCCAACAAAGGCAAGCAGTAGACAGGTCAAGGCAGGCAGAGTATGGTAATCCAGAGGGGGGCAGAGGTACAGGTAGGCAGGCAAGCTCAGGGACGGGCAGAGTGGTCAGGCAGGCGGGGACAGAGTCAGGGCAGGCAAGGGTCAAAACCGGGAGGGCAAGAAAAGAGAGACTAGAAAAAGCAGGAGCTGAGACATTAAAAGCTGGTTGACTCGAACAAACAAGACGAACTAGCAACAGACAGACAGAGAACACAGGTACAGCGCCTAGCAAAAGTATTCATCCCCCTTGGCATTTTTCCTATTTTGTTGCATTACAACCTGTAATTTAAATTGATTTTTAATTTGGATTTCATGTAATGGACATAAACAAAATAGTCCAAATTGGTGAAGTGAAATGAAAAAAATAACATGTTGCAAAAAATTCTAAAAAATAAAATGCGTAATAGTGGTGTGTGCATATGTATTCACCCCCTTTGCTATGAAGCCCCAAAATAAGAGCTGGTGCAACCAATTACTTTCAAAGTCACATAATTTGTTTAAAAAAAGTCCACCTGTGTGCAATTTAACTGTCACATGATCTGTCACGTGATCTCAGTATATATATATATACCTGTTCTGAAAGCCCCCAGAGTCTGCAACACCACTAAGCAAGGGGCAAAACCAAGCAAGTGGCACCATGAAGACCAAGGAACTCTCCAAACAGGTCAGGGCCAAAGTTGTGGAGATGTACAGATCAGGGTTGGGTTATAAAAAAAATCTGAAACTTTGAACTTCCCATAGAGCATCACCAGGCAAGGAGGGAATTAATCAGAGTGGCAGCAAAGAGACCAAAGATAACCCTGAAGAAGCTGCAAAGCTCCACAGCGGAGAATGGAGTATCTGTCCATAGGACCACTTTAACCCGTACACTCCACAGAGCTGGTCTTTAGGGAAGAGCGGCCAGAAAGAGCCATTGCTTAACCTGTTAGGGCTAGGGGGCAGTATTGACACGGCTGGATAAAAAACGTACCCGATTTAATCTGGTTACTACTCCTGCCCAGTAACTAGAATATGCATATAATTATTGGCTTTGGATAGAAAACACCCTAAAGTTTCTAAAACAGTTTGAATGGTGTCTGTGAGTATAACAGAACTCATATGGCAGGCAAAAACCTGAGAAGATTTCATGCAGGAAGTGGCCTGTCTGACAAGGTGTCGTTCTTCTTGCCTCTGTTTATTGAAGACTGAGGATCTCTGCTATAACATGACACTTCTTACGGCTCCTATAGGCTCTCAGAGGCGGTAAAAAGCAGAATCATGGCTTTGCAGGCTCTGGCTGAAAAAAAGTAGCGCGTTTGGGTAGTGGCTGGTTACAGTACTGTGAGACTCAGGCGCGTGCCCGCGTCGACCCCCAGAGTCTGCAACACCACTAAGCAAGGGGCAAAACCAAGCAAGTGGCACCATGAAGACCAAGGAACTCTCCAAACAGGTCAGGGCCAAAGTTGTGGAGATGTACAGATCAGGGTTGGGTTATAAAAAAAATCTGAAACTTTGAACTTCCCATAGAGCATCACCAGGCAAGGAGGGAATTAATCAGAGTGGCAGCAAAGAGACCAAAGATAACCCTGAAGAAGCTGCAAAGCTCCACAGCGGAGAATGGAGTATCTGTCCATAGGACCACTTTAACCCGTACACTCCACAGAGCTGGTCTTTAGGGAAGAGCGGCCAGAAAGAGCCATTGCTTAACCTGTTAGGGCTAGGGGGCAGTATTGACACGGCTGGATAAAAAACGTACCCGATTTAATCTGGTTACTACTCCTGCCCAGTAACTAGAATATGCATATAATTATTGGCTTTGGATAGAAAACACCCTAAAGTTTCTAAAACAGTTTGAATGGTGTCTGTGAGTATAACAGAACTCATATGGCAGGCAAAAACCTGAGAAGATTTCATGCAGGAAGTGGCCTGTCTGACAAGGTGTCGTTCTTCTTGCCTCTGTTTATTGAAGACTGAGGATCTCTGCTATAACATGACACTTCTTACGGCTCCTATAGGCTCTCAGAAGGCGGTAAAAAGCAGAATCATGGCTTTGCAGGCTCTGGCTGAAAAAAAGTAGCGCGTTTGGGTAGTGGCTGGTTACAGTACTGTGAGACTCAGGCGCGTGCCCGCGTCGACCCCATGCCTTGTTTTCTTTCCTCTGTTTACCTAAACGCAGATTCCCGGTCGCAATATTATCGCTTTTTTACGAGAAAAATGGCATAAAAATTGATTTTAAACAGCGGTTGACATGCTTCGAAGTACGGTAATGGAATATTTAGAATTTTTTTGTCACGAATTGCGCCATGCTCGTCACCCTTATTTACCCTTTCGGATAGTGTCTTGAACGCATGAACAAAACGCCGCTATTTGGATATAACGATGGATTATTTTGGATCAAACCAACATTTGTTATTGAAGTAGCAGTCCTGGGAGTGCATTCTGACGAAGAACATCAAAGGTAATCAAACTTTTGTAATAGTAAATCTGACTTTGGTCAGGGCTAAACTGGGTGGGTGTCTAAATAGCTAGCCGTGATGGCTGGGCTATCTACTGAGAATATTGCAAAATGTGCTTTCACCGAAAAGCTATTTTAAAATCGGACACCTCGATTGCACAAAGGAGTTCTGTATCTATAATTCTTAAAATAATTGTTATGCTTTTTGTGAAGGTTTATCGTGAGTAATTTTGTAAATTCACCGGAGGTTTGCGGGGGGTATGCTAGTTCTGAACGTCACATGCTAATGTAAAAAGCTGGTTTTTGATATAAATATGAACTTGATTGAACAAAACATGCATGTATTGTATAACATAATGTCCTAGGGTTGTCATCTGATGAAGATCATCAAAGGTTAGTGCTGCATTTAGCTGTCTTCTGGGTTTATGTGACATTATATGCTAGCTTGAAAAATGGGTGTCTGATTATTTCTGGCTGGGTACTCTGCTGACATAATCTAATGTTTTGCTTTCGTTGTAAAGCCTTTTTGAAATCGGCCAGTGTGGTTAGATTAACGAGAGTCTTGTCTTTAAAAAGCTGTAAAATAGTCATATGTTTAAGAAATTGAAGTAATAGCATTTCTAAGGTATTTGAATAACGCGCCACAGGATTCAACTGGCTGTTGAGTAGGTGGGACGAATTCGTAGCCCAGAGAGGTTAAAGAAAAAAAATAAGAAAACACATTTGGTGTTTGCCAAAAGGCATGTGGGAGAATCTCCAAACATATGGAAGAAAGTACTCTGGTCAGATGAGACAAAAATGTAGCTTTTTGGCCATCAAGGAAAACGTTATGTCTGGCACATCACTCCGAGAACACCATCCCCACAGTGAAGCATGGTGGTGGCAGCATCATGCTGTGGGGATGTTTTTCATCGGCATGGACTGTGAAAGTGGTCAGAATTGAAGGAATGATGGATGGTGCAAAATACAGGGAAATTCTTGTGCGAAAACTGTTTCAGTCTTACAGAGATTTGAGACTGGGACGGAGGTTCATCTTCCAGCAGGACAATAACCCTAAGCATACTGCTAAAGCAACACTCAAGTGGTTCAAGGGGAAACATTTAAATGTCTTGGAATGGCTTAGTCAAAGCCCAGATCTCAATCCAATTGAGAATCTGTGGTATGACTTAAAGATTTCAGTACACCAGTGGAACCCATCCAACTTGAAGGGGCTGGAGAGGTTTTGGCTTGAAGAATGGGCAAAAATCCCAGTGGCCAGATGTGCCAACCTTATAGAAACATACCCCAAAATACTTTCCGCTGTAAATGCTGCAAAAGGTGGTTCTATAAAGTGTCAACTTTTGGGGGGTGAACAGTTCCCCAGCTCAAGTTTTCATATTTTATGTCATATTTCTTGTTTGTTTTACAAGAAAAAAATACTTTGCATCTTCAAATTGGTAGGCGTGTTGTGTAAATCAAATGATACAAACCCCCCAAAAATCTATTTAAATTCCAAGTTGTAAGGCAAAAAAATGGGAAAAATGCCAAGGGGGTGAATACTTTTGCAAGCCACTGTATAAATACACAGGGGATAATGGTGAAGATGGGCGACACCTTGAGGGGGTGAAGACAATCACAAGGACAGGTGAAATGGATCAGGGTGGGACAGTACACCCCCCCCCCCCAGGGGTGCCACCTGGCGTCCTACCTGGGCGCATACCTGGTTGACCGTGGTGTCAGAGTTGAAAATCCGCTATGAAGCCTATGTTCAGGATGTCCCTGTCGGGGACCCAGCAACTCTTCTCCGGGCCATAACCCTCCCAGTCAACCAGGTACTGGAACCCCTTGCCCTGATGTCGAACCGTCAAGAGACGCCTCTACGTGTATGCCGGTTGGCCGGGGTGGGCCTGAAAATAGGAGACAAAGGGAGTGAGACATAAGTTTAACTCGGGACACATGAAAGGTGGGGTGTATACGAAGGGTGCGGGCAGCAGAAGACGAACAGTAGTGGGACTAATAATTTTAGAGATGGGAAATGGGCCAATAAACCGGGGGGAGAGTTTACGTGATTCCACCCAGAGGGGTTACCTTCTGCCTGAGACGATACTGGGGAACCGGGGTCCGATGGCGATCTGCTTGTCATCGATAACTGGAGGTGGTCTTGAGGAGGGCCGACCGGGCTCTCCCCCAGGTACGACGACAGCGGCGACAAACATCTGGGCAGAACGTATGCCGGCCTCTTCCTCCTGCTCGGGGAAGAGCGGGGACTGCTACCCCAGGGAACATTCAAAGGGTGATAGGCCTGTGGGAGAGCAGGAAGGGTGTTGCGTGCGTATTCCACCCACACAAGCTGCTGGCTCCAGGTGGTGGGGTTGGCGGAGACCAGGCAGCGTAAAGTTGTCTCAAGATCCTGGTTGGCTCGCTCCGACTGGTCATTGGAATGGGGGTGGAACCCAGAGGACAGGCTGGCTGACGACCCAATAAGGTTGCAGAATGCCTTCCAGAACCGTGACAAGAACTGAGGGCCCCAGTCGGAGACCATGTCCACGGGCAGCCCATGGATCTGGAAGTTGTGCTGCACCATAAGCTCGGCCGTCCCCTTGGCCGAGGGTAGTTTGGGGAGAGGAAGGAAATGGGCGGCCTTGGAAAAATGGTCGACCACTGTCAGGATAACAGTGTTGCCCTCAGATGGGGGGAGACCCGTAACGAAATCCAGGGCTATGTGGGACCAGGTACGGTGAGGGAGAGGCAGAGGTTGCAGAAGGCCAGCCGGAGCATGCCAAGGAGTCTTGTTCTGAGCACACATGGTGCAAGCAGCGACGAATGCAGAGACGTCAGGAACCATGGTGGGCCACCAGAAGCGTCGTCGAACAAACGGCAGGGTCTGCCGGGAGCCCGGGTGGCAGGCAAGCCTGTAGGAATGGGTCCACTCCAGGACCGCAGAGCGGACAGCGTCAGGCACGACCATCTGGTTATCTGCCCCCCCCCCCCCGGGTTCGGCTGGGACCGCTGCGTCTCCCGAACCTGTTTTCCGATACCCAAGCTGAGTGCCGTCACCAGGCATGAGGTAAGAAGGGTGGTCTCGGGCGCCGGGGTGGTAGCCGTAGGGTTATATTTGCGAGACAGGGTATCCAGCATGAGGTTCTTGGACCCCGGACAGTAGGAGAGGGAGAAGTTGAACCGGGTAAACAGCAGGGCCCATCTTGCCTGCCTGGAGTTGAGGCGCTTGGCAGTGCGGAGATACTCCAGGTTGTTGTGTTCGGTCCACACATTGAACGGATGTTCCGCCCCTTCGAGCCAGTGCCTCCATTACTCCAATTCCATCGTCACTGCGAGAAGCTCCTGATTCCCCACATCGTAATTCCTCTCCATGGCGGTGAGACAGTGGGAGAAGGCGGCACAGGGATGCAGTTTAACCTCTTACATCTAGACGTTCCGCTAGCGGAACACCTGCTCCAATATCCAATGATAGGCGTGGCGCGAATTACAAATTCCTCAAAAATACAAAAACTTCAATTTTTCAAACATATGACTATTTCACAGCATTTTAAAGACAAGACTCTCCTTTATCTAACCACACTGTCCGATTTCAAAAAAGGCTTTACAGCGAAAGCAAAACATTAGATTATGTCAGCAGAGTACCAAGCCAGAAATAATCAGACACCCATTTTTCAAGCTAGCATATAATGTCACAAAAAACAAAACCACAGCTAAATGCAGCACTAACCTTTGATGATCTTCATCAGATGACAACCCTAGGACATTATGTTATACAATACATGCATGTTTTGTTCAATCAAGTTCATATTTATATCAAAAACCAGCTTTTTACATTAGCATGTGACGTTCAGAACTAGCATACCCTCCGCAAACCTCCGGTGAATTTACTAAATTACTCACGATAAACGTTCACAAAAAACATAACAATTATTTAAAGAATTATAGATACAGAACTCCTTTGTGCAATCGAGGTGTCCGATTTTAAAATAGCTTTTCGGTGAAAGCACATTTTGCAATATTCTGAGTAGATAGCCCAGCCATCACGGCTAGCTATTTAGACACCCACCAAGTTTAGCCCTGACCAAAGTCAGATTTACTATTAGAAAAGTTTGATTACCTTTGGTGTTCTTCGTCAGAATGCACTCCCAGGACTGCTACTTCAATAACAAATGTTGGTTTGGTCCAAAATAATCCATCGTTATATCCAAATAGCGGCGTTTTGTTCGTACGTTCAAGACACTATCAAAAGTGTAAATAAGGGTCACGAGCATGGCGCAATTCGTGACAAAAAAATTATAAATATTCCATTACCGTACTTCGAAGCATGCCTAGCCCAGAGAGGTTAAAATCCATTTTTATGCCATTTTTCTCGTAAAAAAGCGAAACTATTCCGACCGGGAATCTGCGTTTAGGTAAACAGACGAAAGAAAACAAGGCATGGGGTCGACGCGGGCACGCGCCTGAGTCTCACAGTACTGTAACCAGCCACTACCCAAACGCGCTACTTTTTTTCAGCCAGAGCCTGCAAAGCCACGATTCAGCTTTTTGCCGCCTTCTGAGAGCCCATGGGAGCCGTAGGAAGTGTCACGTAACAGCAGAGATCCTCTGTAATGGATAGAGATAATCAAGAAGGGCAAGATATTGTCAGACAGGCCACTTCCTGCATGGAATCTTCTCAGGTTTTGGCCTGCCATATGAGTTCTGTTATACTCACAGACATCATTCAAACAGTTTTAGAAACTTTAGGGTGTTTTCTATCCAAAGCCAATAATTATATGCATATTCTAGTTACTGGGCAGGAGTAGTAACCAGATTAAATCGGGTACGTTTTTTATCCAGCCGTGTCAATACTGCCCCCTAGCCCTAACAGGTTAATTATTGTGTGATTTTGTATCCAAAAACATACAGAGGGAAGAATACATACAGTCTCTACAAAAATGTTTGGAATAATTCAGTGGCATAATATTCAGCGAGCATGTTTAACACTAAACTCTGAAAGGGTTCTTCGGCTGTCCCCATAGGATAACACTTTGAAGAACCCTTTTGCTTTCAGGTTTAACCCTTTTCGGTTCCATGTATAGTCATGTCCACAGAGGGTTCTACATGGAACCCAAAAGGGTTCTACCAGAAACAAAAAGGGTTATACCTGGAACCAAAAAGGGTTCTCCTATGGGGTCAGCCGAAAATAATCCTTTTGGAACCCTTTTTTCTGAGTGTAGAGCCATGTCGCTTTCACAGGAAATGGCTGAGCAAATAATTCAATGCAAATATTTAAACGTGAATCAAATCACTGCAGCACTGTTAAACTAAATACATTAATAACATGACATTCACGTATTGTTAGAGCATTGGAATGTTGCTTGAGATCTTATTGTGGTTTTGGTAATTCCCATTTGGAGACACTAGTTCATTGAAATACAGTATCTTCCTACAAATTACATGTAAAACTGCTACTTCAAACTGCATTTGAAATAGAGGTTTGAAGGGGGAAATTCTCATTATAAATATGGGGATGTACAATAAAACATCCTCAAAATTATTTTTTTATGAGTCTGGCATTTCTAATAAAAATCGGTTCAAGATTCAGGAAAGTAAGAGGGAGGTTCAGTTCCTTGGTCCACTTTGCATCTCTATAGTGGGGCATTATCATTGTTTTGAACAGCCTGCCCATGTAATGAACAAGCAAGAAGTGGATAAAAGAGGCCCAGTGTTGACAGCGGTCTGAAACAGCAGCTACGGAAGCTCAGTCCGATTTGTCATATATACTGCTCAAAAAAATAAAGGGAACACTTAAACAACACAATGTAACTCCAAGTCAATCACACTTCTGTGAAATCAAACTGTCCACTTAGGAAGCAACACTGATTGCCAATAAATGTCACATGCTGTTGTGCAAATGGAATAGACAACAGGTGGAAATTATAGGCAATTAGCAAGACACCCCCAATAAAGGAGTGGTTCTGCAGGTGGTGACCACAGACCACTTCTCAGTTCCTATGCTTCCTGGCTGATGTTTTGGTCACTTTTGAATGCAGGCGGTGCTTTCACTCTAGTGGTAGCATGAGACGGAATCTACAACCCATACAAGTGGCTCAGGTAGTGCAGCTCATCCAGGATGGCACATCAATGCGAGCTGTGGCAAGAAGGTTTGCTGTGTCTGTCAGCGTAGTGTCCAGAGCATTGAGGCGCTACCAGGAGACAGGCCAGTACATCAGAAGATGTGGAGGAGGCAGTAGGATGGCAACAACCCAGCAGCAGGACCGCTACCTCCGCCTTTGTGCAAGGAGGAGCACTGGCAGAGCCCTGCAAAATGACCTCCAGCAGGCCACAAATGTGCATGTGTCTGCTCAAACGGTCAGAAACAGACTCCATGAGGGTGGTATGAGGGCCCGACGTCCACAGGTGGGGGTTGTGCTTACAGCCCAACACCGTGCAGGACGTTTTGCATTTGCCAGAGAACACCAAGATTGGCAAATTCGCCACTGGCGCCCTGTGCTCTTCACAGATGAAAGCAGGTTCACACTGAGCACATGTGACAGACGTGACAGAGTCTGGAGACGCCGTGGAGAACGTTCTGCTGCCTGCAACATCCTCCAGCATGACCGGTTTGGCGGTGGGTCAGTCATGGTGTGGGGTGGCATTTCTTTGGGGGGCCGCACAGCCCTCCATGTGCTCGCCAGAGGTAGCCTGACTGCCATTAGGTAACGAGATGAGATCCTCAGACCCCTTGTGAGACCATATGCTGGTGCGGTTGGCCCTGGGTTCCTCCTAATGCAAGACAATGCTAGACCTCATGTGGCTGGAGTGTGTCAGCAGTTCCTGCAAGAGGAAGGCATTGATGCTATGGACTGGCCCGCCCTTTCCCCAGACCTGAATCCAATTGAGCACATCTGGGACATCATGTCTCGCTCCATCCACCAACGCCACGTTGCACCACAGACTGTCAGGAGCATGCCCAGGCGTTGTAGGGAGGTCATACAGGCACGTGGAGGCCACACACACTGCTGAGCCTCATTTTGACTTGTTTTAAGGACATTACATCAAAGTTGGATCAGCCTGTAGTGTGGTTTTCCACTTTAATTTTGAGTGTGACTCCAAATCCAGACCTCCATGGGTTGATAAATTGGATTTCCATTGATTATTTTTGTGTGATTTGTTGTCAGCACATTCAACTATGTAAAGAAAAAAGTATTTAATAACATTATTTCATTCATTCAGATCTAGGATGTGTTATTTTAGTGTTCCCTTTATTTTTTTGAGCAGTATATTTTAAACCAGAGGACAATATGCCATTATCAACCCTCGTAAATATGTTTATAGCGTGAAGTTTATGAGTAGTGCAAGCTGCAAACCAGGCATTAGGGCAGATATTTATTTTAGATGTTTTATTTCGGACATAAACAATTGTAAAAAGAGCAGCAAATCAGCTTCAAGTGATTTAATTTTGGGGAAATCTGTTCCAAAGTATTCCCACACATAATAAAGAGATATACAGTGTTCATTTTCAGTAGAGCTTCACATTTGTAAGAGCACTCTAGCGTGTAATTATTTTAACCACTCAATAACAGTAAGTCATAAGTCCTCATCTGAAATATGACAACAACATTCCTACCTGGACTGTGCTGAGGCTGTCTGTATACATCTTTATCTACTTGTGTACAGTGCATTTGGAAGGTATTCAGATCCCTTGACTTTTTCCATATATGACGTTTCAGACGTATTCTAAAATTGATTGATCAAGAATTGTATTTCTTCAATATACACACAATACCTCATGATGACAAAATGGAAACAGGATTTTAGAAATGTTTTCAAATTAATAAATAAATACATTTAAAAAACATATATATATATATATATATATATATATATATATATAAAATCTTATTTACATAAGTATTCAGACCCTTTTCTATGAGACTCGCAATTGAGCTCAGGTGCATCCTGTTTCCATTGATCATCCTTGAGATGTTTATAAAATTTGGATTGGAGTCCACCTGTGGTAAATTCAATTGATTGGACATGATTTGGAAAGGCACACACCTGTCTATATATGGTCCCACAGTTGACAGTGCATGTCAGAGCAAAAACCAAGCCATGAGGTCAAAAGGAATTGTCCGTAGAGTTCCGAGACAGAATTGTGTAGAGGCACAGATCTGGGGAAGGGTACCAAAAAATGTCTGCAGCATTGAAGGTCCCCAAGAACACAGTGGCCTCCATCTTTCTTAAATGGAAGAAGTTTGGAACCACCAAGACTCTTCCTAGAGCTGGCCGCCCGGCATCTCCACCAATCAGGCCTTTATGGTAGAGTGGCCAGACAGAAGTCACTCCTCAGTAAAAGGGACATGACAGCCCGCTTGGAGTTTGCCAAGAGGCACCTAAAGGACTCTCGGAGCATGAGAAACAAGATTCTCTGGTATGATGTAACTGAGATTGAACTCTTTGGCCTGAATGCCAAGTGTCACATCTGGAGGAAACCTGGCACCATCCCTACAGTGAAGCATGGTGGTGGCATTATCGTACTGTGGGGATTTTATTGAGCGGCAGGGCCTGGGAGACTAGTCAGGATCGAGGGAAAGATGAACAGAGCAAAGTACAGAGAGGTCCTTGATGAAAACCTGCTCCAGAGTGCTCAGGACCTAGGACAGGGGAGAAGGTTCACCTTCCAACAGGACAACGACACCTAAGCACACAGCGAAGACAATACAGGAGTGGCTTCAAATCAAATTAAACATTATTTGTCACATGCGCCGAATACGACAAGTGTAGTCCCTATCATGAAATGCTTACTTGCAAACCCTAAACCAATATCAAAAGTAACACAATAACATGACAATAACGAGGCTATACAGAGGGGGTACCGGTACCGAGTCATTCATTTCTACGTGTAGGTAGGTGTGAAGTGACTATAATAAACAGTGAGTAGCAGCAGTGTACAAAACAAATGGAGGAGAAGAGGGGTGGTCAATGTAATAGTCCGGTGGCCATTTGATTCATTGTTCAGCAGTCTCATGGCTTGGGGGTAGAAGCATTTGGTCCTAGACTTGGCACTCCGGTACCGCTTGCTGTGCGGTAGCAGAGAAAACAGTCTATGACTTGGGTGACTGAAGTCTCTGACAATTTTATGGGCTTTCCTCTGACACTGCCTATTACATAGGTCCAGGATTACAGGAGGCTTGAGCCGTATGCATTACCCTCTGTAATGCCATACGGTCAGATGCCAAGCATTTTCCATACCAGGCGGTGATGCAATCGGTAAGGGAAGACCCCCATGAAATGGACAAAAATGAATGGCAACTTATTGCCATTGGGCGAACCATATACACAATCGCAAATACCACTCAAATGGACGGCAGTTCATTCAAACCTTATGGCAAGTGGAACATGGCAAATGCCAAGCGGCATCCCCCAAAAATCCCAAAAATGGTGAGCGCGCTCCACCGTTGATTTTCATATGGCAAATGGTCACCAAGTCAAGACCCAAGGGTCAAATTTTGAAAATCTAAATTATTTTTCAGAAATTCATCCCACTCTGTAAAAGTACTGGACCGTTTTTTTTAAATGTTTTCGATATTTTTGTCAATTATACCTATATTCCCAATTATACCCGTATGAACATACATTTGTCTTGTTTTATTGAGTTTGACCATAAGGCCTATGTTTTGTCCATTTCAAATCAAATCAAATTTTATTTGTCACATACATATGGTTAGCAGATGTTAATGCGAGTGTAGCTCAATGCTTGTGCTTTTAGTTCCGACCATGCAGTAATATCTAACAAGTAATCTAACCTAACAATTTCACAACAACTACCTTATAGACACAACTGTAAAGTAATGAATAAGAATATGTACATAAAAATATATGAATGCGTGATGGCCGAACGGCATAGGCAAGATGCAGTAGATGGTATAGAGTACAGTATATACATATGAGATGAGTAATGTATGGTATGTAAACATTATATAAAGTGCCATTC
Source organism: Salmo salar (assembly GCF_965601325.2). Taxonomy (NCBI): domain Eukaryota; kingdom Metazoa; phylum Chordata; class Actinopteri; order Salmoniformes; family Salmonidae; genus Salmo; species Salmo salar. Next base: position 7,563,178 of record NC_138319.1, read on the forward strand.
TTTAAAGTGGCTAGTGATAGATTTATTACATCAAGATGGCAAGATGCAGTAGATGGTATAGAGTACAGTATATACATATGAGATGAGTAATGTAGGGTATGTAAACATTATATAAAGTGCCATTGTTTAAAGTGGCTAGTGATACATTTATTACATCAATTGTTCCATTATTAAAGTGGCTAGAGTTGAGTCAGTATGTTGGCAGCAGCCACTCAATGTTAGTGATGGCTGTTTAACAGTCTGATGGCCTTGAGATAGAAGCTGTTTTTCAGTCTCTCGGTCCCCGCTTTGATGCACCTGTACTGACCTCACCTTCTGGATGATAGCGGGTAGGATTGATTGAATAAACACACCAGCCAGCTGGTCTGCGCATGCTCTGAGGACTCGGCCGGGGATGCTGTCTGGGCCTGCGAGGGTTAACACGTTTAAATGTTTTACTCACGTTGGCTGCAGTGAAGGAGAGCCCGCAGGTGTGGGTAGCGGGCAGTGTCAGTGGCACTGTATTGTCCTTAAAGCGAGCAAAGAAGTTGTTTAGTCTGTCTGGGAGCAAGACATCGTGGTCCGCGACGGGGCTGGTTTTTCCTTTTGTAGTCCGTGATTGACTGTAGAACCTGCCACATACCTCTCATGTTTGAGCCATTGAATTGTGACTCCACTTTGTATCTACACTGACGCTTAGCTTGTTTGATTGCCTTGCGGAGGGATTAGCTACACTGTTAGTATTCGGTCATGTTTCCGGTCACCTTGCCCTGATTAAAAGCAGTGGTTCGCGCTTTCAGTTTTGCGCGAATGCTGCCATCAATCCATGGTTTCTGGTTGGGGAATGTATTAATAGACGCTGTGGGTACAACATCACCGATGCACTTGCTAATAAACTCGCTCAGCGAATCAGCGTATTCATCAATGTTGTTGTTCGACGTTATGCGTAACATATCCTAGTCCACGTGATCGAAGCAATCTTGAAGCGTGGAATCCGATTGGTCTACCAGCGTTGAACAGATCTGAGCGCGGGTGCTTCCTGCTTTAGTTTCTGTCTAGAGGCTGGGAGCAACAAAATTGAGTCATGGTCAGCTTTTCCGAAAGGAGGGCGGGGGAGGGCCTTATATGCATAGCGGAAGTTAGAATAACAATGATCCTGGGTTTTTGCCAGCACGGGTTGTGCAATCGATGTGCTGATAAAATTTAGGGAGCCTTATTTTCAGATTAGCCTTGTTAAAATCCCCAGCTACAATAAATGCAGCCTCATGATATGTGGTTTCCAGTTTACATAGAGTTGAATGAAGTTCTTTCAGGGCTGTCGATGTGTCTGCTTGGGGGGGAATATACACGACTGTGATTTTGATCAGAGAGAATTCTCTTGGTAGATAATGCGGTCGGCATTTGATTGTGAAGAATTCTAAGTCAGGTGAACAAAAGGACTTGTTATGATCACACCACGTCTCATTAATCATAAGGCATACACCCCCGCCCTTCTTCTTACCAGAGAGATGCTTGTTTCTGTCGGCGCGATGCGTTAACCTCTTACATCTAGACGTTCCGCTAGCGGAACACCTGCTCCAATATCCAATGATAGGCGTGGCGCAAATGACAAATTCCTCAAAAATACAAAAACGTCCATTTTTCAAACATATGACTATTTCACAGCATTTTAAAGACAAGACTCTCCTTTATCTAACCACACTGTCCGATTTCAAAAAGGCTTTACAGCGAAAGCAAAACATTAGATTATGTCAGCAGAGTACCCAGCCAGAAATAATCAGACACCCATTTTTCAAACTAGCATATAATGTCACAAAAAACAAAACCACAGCTAAATGCAGCACTAACCTTTGATGATCTTCATCAGATGACACACCGAGGACATTATGTTATACAATACATGCATGTTTTGTTCAATCAAGTTCATATTTATATCAAAAACCAGCTTTTTACATTAGCATGTGACGTTCAGAACTAGCATACCCCCGCAAACCTCCGGTGAATTTACTAAATTACTCAACGATAAACGTTCACAAAAAACATAACAATTATTTTAAGAATTATAGATACAGAACTCCTTTGTGCAATCGAGGTGTCCGATTTTAAAATAGCTTTTCGGTGAAAGCACATTTTGCAATATTCTGGGTAGATAGCCCAGCCATCACGGCTAGCTATTTAGACACCCACCAAGTTTAGCCCTGACCAAAGTCAGATTTACTATTAGAAAAGTTTGATTACCTTTGGTGTTCTTCGTCAGAATGCACTCCCAGGACTGCTACTTCAATAACAAATGTTGGTTTGGTTCAAAATAATCCATAGTTATATCCAAACAGCGGCGTTTTGTTTGTGCGTTCAAGACACTATCCGAAGTGTAAATAAGGGTCACGAGCATGGCGCATTTCGTGACAAAAGATTTCTAGGGTATTACCGTACTTCGAAGCATGTCAACCGCTGTTTAAAATCAATTTTTATGCCATTTTTCTCGTAAAAAAAGCGATAATATTCCAACCGGGAATCTGCGTTTAGGTAAACAGACGAAAGAAAACAAAGCATTCTGTCGACGCGGGCACAAGCCTGAGTCTCACAGTACTGTAACCAGCCACTATCCAAACGCGCTACTTTTTTTCAGCCAGAGCCTGCAAAGCCACGATTCAGCTTTTTGCCGCCTTCTGAGAGCCCATGGGAGCCGTAGGAAGTGTCACGTAACAGCATAGATCCCCTGTAATGGATAGAGATAATCAAGAAGGCCAAGAAATTGTCAGACAGGGCACTTCCTGCATGGAATCTTCTCAGGTTTTGGCCTGCCAAATGAGTTCTGTTATACTTACTCACAGACACCATTCAAACAGTTTTAGAAACTTTGGAGTGTTTTCTATCCAAAGCTAATAATTATATGCATATTCTAGTTTCTGGGCAGGAGTAATAATCAGATTAAATCGGGTACTTTTTTATCCGGACGTGAAAATACTGCCCCCTAGCCAAAACAGGTTAAGAAACCAGGTGGCTGTACCGACTCCGATAGCGTGTCTCGAGTGAGCCAGGTTTCCGTGAAACAAAGAACATTACAGTCTTTGATGTCTCTCTGGAAGGCAACCCTTGCTCGGATTTCATCTACCTTGTTGTCAAGAGACTGGACATTGGCGAGTAGAATGCTCGATAGTGGTGCGCGATGTGCCCGTCTACGGAGCCTGACCAGAAGACCGCTCCGTCTGCCCCTTCTACGGCACCGTTGTTTTGGGTCGCCGGCTGGAATTCAATCCATTGTCCTGGACTGTGGGCCAAACAGAGGATCCGCTTCAGGAAAGTCGTATTCCTGGTTGTAATGTTGGTGAGTTGACGTTGCTCTTATATCCAATAGTTCCTCACGACTGTATGTAATAAAACTTAACATTTTCTGGGGTAACAATGTAAGACATAACACATAAAAAAACGAAATACTGCATAGTTTCCTACAAACGTGAAGCGAGGCGGACATCTCTGTCGCAATATATGATCATAGGAAGTCGGCTTCCGAACCCAAAAGTCAGTGAACCATGGCCAAATGGCATAAGAAATGTCCAAATGCCATACATAAGTATTGAAAGTACCAAATCAGGATGTTATGTCCCTTTGCCATATATGATCATAGAAAGTCAGCTTCCGAACCCAAAAGTCAGTAAACCATGTCCAAATGGCATAAGGAATGTCCAATAGAGGGCGCCACTGACCAAATGATATGTATCACTATGTTAAGCCCTGAATCAACCTAGAAGGTCTATTTGTCATGTGTGATCATAGGAAGTCATAGGAATTAAGAACTTAGTACAATGAGAGAGAAGTGGGACTCGTTTTTAAAACATTTTTTGAAAAACGTCCAAAATGACAAGGGGCGCCCTCTATTGGTTGGGCATGGGTGGGGGGGTGGGGTGGGGTGCTCCCTACCCAGCCATGGACCCCTTGCACCCCCTAAAGGCATTAAAAAAAAAATGTTTAAATGCTACTGGCAACCCGTTCAGGTAACCAGGCGCACGGCAGTCCATTTGAAATGTCTTACAATGGGCATTTACCATCACGAATTTGACATGCTCTAATGTACTGCAGAAATGCCCAATTGACTGGCCTGTTGAACTCGGGATGGTCAAGCAGTGATAGTTGTTCCTCTCCATCGCTCATTGGTGCAATGAGAGAGAAGTGGGACTATCATTTTTTCAAGATTTTTTGAAAAATGTCCAAAATAACCAGGGGTGCCCCATTTTGGTTTGGCACGGGTTAGGGGGTGCTGCCTACCCGGCCATGGACCCCTTGTGCCCCACTAAAAGCATTAAAAAACATGTAAAAAATGTGCTACTTGTAACTCGTTCAGGTAACTAGGCGCACGGCTGTCCATTTGCAATGTCTTACAATGGGCAAGTCATCCCAGATTTCAGGTCCGAGGGCTTCCACTCGGTGTCAACAGTCTTTAGAAAGAGTTTCAGGCTGGTTTATGGAAAAATGAGCCAGAAATTGTAGTTTTTCTAGGTGGCTCCTATTTTGGCTGTAGTGTTTCCAAGCACGTGGAAGAGAGTGCGTTCTTTGGTATTTTTCTCCGGTAAAGACAATAACAATTCTCTGTCTTGAACTATAACATTTGGTGATGTCTTGTCCATTTGCAATAAGCAGCCAGTCGCCATCTGGTGGAATTTTCCGGAACGGCGGAATAATGACCATTTAACCTCTTACATCTAGACGTTCCGCTAGCGGAACACCTGCTCCAATATCCAATGATGGGCGTGGCGCGAAATACAAACTCCTCTAAAATCCGAAAACTTCCATTTTTCAAACATATGACTATTTTACAGCATTTTAAAGACAAGACTCTCGTTAATCTAACCACACTGTCCGATTTCAAAAAGGCTTTACAGCGAAAGAAAAACATTAGATTATGTCAGCAGAGTACCCAGCCAGAAATAATCAGACACCCATTTTTCAAGCTAGCATATAATGTCACAAAAAACAAAACCACAGCTAAATGCAGCACTAACCTTTGATGATCTTCATCAGATGAGAACCCTAGGACATTATGTTATACAATGCATGCATGTTTTGTTCAATCAAGTTCATATTTATATCAAAAAACAGCTTTTTTACATTAGCATGTGACGTTCAGAACTAGCATACCCCCCGCAAACATCCAGTGAATTTACTAAATTACTCACGATAAACGTTCACAAAAAACATAACAATTATTTTAAGAATTATAGATACAGAACTCCTCTATGCACTCGATATGTCCGATTTTAAAATAGCTTTTCGGTGAAAGCACATTTTGCAATATTCTCAGTAGATAGCCCAGCCCTCACGGCTAGCCATTTAGACACCGACCAAGTTTAGCCCTGACCAAACTCCGATATACTATTACAAAAGTTTGATTACCTTTGTTGTCTTCGTCAGAATGCACTCCCAGGACTGCTACTTCAATAACAAATGTTGGTTTGGTCCAAAATAATCCATCGTTATATCCAAATAGCGGCGTTTTGTTCGTGCGTTCAAGACACTATCCGAAGTGTAAATAAGGGTCACGAGCATGGCGCAATTCGTGACAAAAGATTTCTAAATATTCCATTACCGCACTTCGAAGCATGTCAACCGCTGTTTAACCTGTTTGGGCTAGGGGGCAGTATTGAGAATTTTGGAAAAAGTATGTGCCCATTTTTAACTGCCTCCTACACCAACTCAGAAGCTAGAATATGCATATTATTGTTCAGGTTTGGATAGAAAACACCCTAAAGTTTCTAAAACTGTTTGAATGGTGTCTGTGAGTATAACAGAACTCCTATGGCAGGCAAAAACCTGACAAGGTTTCATGCAGGAAGTGGCCTGTCTGACAAGGAGTCGTGCGTCTTGCATCTGTTTATTGAAGAGTAAGGATCTTAGCTGTAACGTAACAATTCCCAGGGCTCCAATAGGCTCTCAGAAGCCGGGAAAATCCTGAAGGATGACGAGGCAGCCTCTGGCTGAAACAGATTATCACCTTATCCAAGTGTCCCATTAGGTGACAATGGAATGAGGCACGTGCGCGACTAGCCCCCGTGGAGTATAATTCATTAGGCTGTTTAGCTTATTGCAGATTCCCGGTCGGAATATTATCGCTTTTCTACGAGATAAATTGCATAAAAATTGATTTTAAACAGCGGTTGACATGCTTCGAAGTACGGTAATGGAATATTTAGAATTTTTTTGTCACGTTCTGCGCCATGCGCACGACCGTGGATTACCATTCTGATAGTGTCTAGAACGCACGAACAAAACGACGCTATTTGGATATAAAGATGGATTATTTGGGACCAAACCTACATTTGTTATTGAAGTAGAAGTCCTGGGAGTGCATTCTGACGAAGACAACAAAAGGTAATCAAACTTTTATAATAGTAAATCTGATATTGGTGAAGGCTAATCTTGCCGGGTGTCTAAATAGCTAGCCCTTGATGGCTGGGCTATGTACTTAGAATATTGCAAAATGTGCTTCATCCGAAAAGCTATTTTAAAATCGGACATATCGAGTGCATAGAGGAGTAATGTATCTATAATTCTTAAAATAATTGTTATGCTTTTTGTGAACGTTTATCGTGAGTAATTTAGTAAAATTGTTAGTAAATTCACCGGAAGTTTGCGGGGGGTATGCTAGTTCTGAACGTCACATGCTAATGTAAAAAGCTGTTTTTTGATATAAATATGAACTTGATTGAACAGACATGCATGTATTGTATAACATAATATCCTAGGTGTGTCATCTGATGAAGATCATAAAAGGTTAGTGCTGCATTTAGCTGTGGCTTTGGGTTTATGTGACATTATATGCTAGCTTGAAAAATGGGTGTCTGATTATTTCTGGCTGGGCACTCTCCTGACATAATCTAATGTTTTGCTTTCGTTATAAAGCCTTTTTGAAATTGGACAGTGTGGTTGATAAACGAGAGTCTTGTCTTTAAATAGCTGTAAAATAGTCATATGTTTGAGAAATTGAAGTAATAGTATTTCAAACGATTCAAAAATCGCGCCACTGGATACAAGTGGCTGTTACGTAGGTGGGACGAATTCGTCCCGCCTAGCCCATAGAGGTTAAAATCAATTTTTATGCCATTTTTCTCGTAAAAAAGCGATAATATTCCGACCGGGAATCTGTGTTTAGGTAAACAGACGAAAGAAAACAAAGCATTCTGTCGACGCGGGCACGAGCCTGAGTCTCACAGTACTGCAACCAGCCACTACCCAAACGCGCTACTTTTTTTCAACCAGAGCCTGCAAAGCCACAATTCAGCTTTTTGCCGCCTTCTGAGAGCCCATGGGAGCCGTAGGAAGTGTCACGTAACAGCAGAGATCCTCTGTAATGGATAGAGATAATCAAGAAGGGCAAGAAATTGTCAGACAGGCCACTTCCTGCATGGAATCTTCTCAGGTTTTGGCCTGCCAAATGAGTTCTGTTATACTCACAGACACCATTCAAACAGTTTTAGAAACAGTGGAATGTTTTCTATCCAAAGCTAATAATTCTATGCATATTCTAGTTTCTGGGCAGGAGTAATAATCAGATTAAATCGGGTACGTTTTTTTATCCGGCTGTGAAAATACTGCCCCCTAGCCATAACAGGTAAAAAAAAAAAAAAAACGTAGAAAACGGAATCCAAATGTCCAAGAGAGTTTATTTGATGACTTCCCGGAAGATCTGGCCCTGGGGCACGAACTGAGTCCATCGGCCTTTTTTAAAAGCACTCGCAGACGTCTAGTAATGGACCATACATTATCAATAAGGATATTATCAACCATACGGGTAATGCCACCGGTGTCCCTTTTGTCAGTCAGGATGCTCTCGATGGTGCAGCTGTAAAACCTTTTGAGGATCTGGGGACCCATGACAAATCTTTTCAGTCTCCTGAGGGGGAAAAGGTTTTGTTGTGCCCTCTTCACGACAGTCTTGGTGTGTTTGGACCATGATAGATAATTGGTGATGTGGACACCAAGACACTTCAAAGTCTAGACCCACTCCACTACATCCCCGTTGATGTTGATGGGGGCCTGTTCAGCCCGCCTTTTCCTGTAGTCCACGATCAGCTCCTTTGTCTTGCTCACATTGAGGAAAAGGTTGTTGTCCTGGCACCACACTGCCAGTTCTCTGACCTCCTCCCTATAGGCTATATCATCGTTGTTGGTGATCAGGCCTACCACTTTTGTGATGTCAGAAAACTTAATGATGGTGTTGGAGTCGTGTTTGGCCACACAGTCGTGGGTGAACAGGGAGTAAAGGAGGGGACTAAGTACACACCCCTGAGGGGCCCCAGTGTTGAGGTTGTTTCCTACCCTTACCACCTGGGGGCAGCCTGTCAAGAAATCCAGGATCCAGTTGCAGAGGGAGGTGTTTAGTCCCAGGGTCCTTAGCTTAGTGATGAGGTTCGCGGGCACTATGGTGTTGAACGATGAGCTGTAGTCAATGAACAGCATTCTCACGTAGGTGTTCCTTTTGTCCAGGTGGGAAAGGGCAGTGTGGAGTGTGATTGAGATTGCGTCGTCTGTAGATCTGTTGGGGCGGTATGCGAATTGGAGTGGGTCTAGGGTATCCGTGAGGATGTTGTTGATGTGAGCCAAGACCTTTCAAAGCACTTCATGGCTACAGACTTGAGGGCAACGGGGCGGTAATCATTGAGGCAGTTCACCTTTGCTTCCTTGGACACAGGGACTATGGTGGTCTGCTTGAAAAATGTAGGTATTACAGACTCAGTCAGGGAGAGGATGAAAATGTCAGTGAAGACACTTGCCAGTTGGTCCGCGCATGCTTTGAGTACACGTCCTGGTAATCCATCTGGCCCCACGGCTTTGTGAATGTTGACCTGTTTAAAGGTCTTGTTCACATCGGCTACCGAGAGCGTTATCACACAGTCATTCAGAACAGTTGATGCTCTCGTGCACACTTCAGTGTTGCTTGCCTCGAAGTGAGAATAAAAGGCATTTAGCTCGTCTGGTAGGCTCGCGTCACTGGGCAGCTCGCGTCTGGTTTTCCCTTTGTAGTCCGTAATAATTTTCAAGCCCTGCCACATCCGACGAGCTTCAGAGACGGTGTAGCAGGATTAAATCTTAATCCTGTGTTGATACTTTGCTTGTCTGATGGTTCGTCTAAGGGCATAGCGGGATTTCTTATAGGCGTCAGGATTAGTGTCCCGGTCCTTGAAAGCGGCAGCTCTAGCCTTTAGCTCGATGCGGATGTTGCCTGTAATCCATGGCTTCTGGTTGGGATATGTACATATGGTCACTGTGGGGACGACGTCGTCTATGCACTTATATGCACTTATTGATGAAGCTGATGACTGTGGTGGTATACTCCTCAATGACATTGGATGAATCCTGGAACATATTCCAGTCTGTTCTAGCGAAACAGTCCTGTATCGTAGCATCCGCGCCATCTGACCACTTCTGTATTGAAAGTGTCACTGGTACTTCCTGCTTTAGTTTTTGCTTGTAAGCAGGAATCAGGAGGATAGAATTATGGTCAGATTTGCTAAATGGAGGGCGGGGGAGAGCTTTGTATGCATCTCTGTGTGTGGAGTAAAGGTGGTCTAGAGTTTTGGTTGCACATGTGACATGCTGGTAAAAATTTGGTAAAACTGATTTAAGTTTGCCTGCATTAAAGTCCCCGGCCACTAGGGCGCTGTTTCTGGCTGAGCATTTTCTTGTTTGCTTATGGCCTTGCAGAGTTGTTTGAGTGTGCTCTTAGTGCCAGCATCGGTCTATGGTGGTAAATAGACAGCTACGAATAATATATATGAGAACTCTCTTGGTAGATAGTGTGGTCTACAGCTTATCATAAGGTACTCTACCTCCGGCGAGCAATACCTCAAGACTGCTTTAACCTGTTATGGCTAGGGGGCAGTATTTTCACGGCTGGATAAAAAACGTACCCGATTTAATCTGATTATTAGTCCTGCCCAGAAACTAGAATATGCATATAATTACTAGCTTTGGATAGAAAACACGCCAAAGTTTCTAAAACTGTTTGAATGGTGTGTATGAGTATAACAGAACTCATTTGGCAGGCCAAAACGTGAGAAGATTCTGTACAGGAAGTACCCTGTCTGACCATTTCTTGAACTTCTTTGCCATCTCTATCCATTACAAAGGATCTCTGCTCTAACGTGACACTTCCTACGGCTCACATGTTCTCTCAGAGCCCGGGAAAAAGCTGAATGACGTAATTCAAAGCCCTGGCTGAAACACACGAGCGCTTTTGCTAAGTGGTCTATCAGAGGACAAAGGGCTTAGGCTCGTGCACTGGCCGCCCCCGTCTTTCTGTTTTTCCCTTTATTTGCCAAAGCACAGATTCCCGGTCGGAATATTATCGCATTTTTACGAGAAAAATGGCATAAAAATTGATTTTAAACAGCGGTTGACATGCTTCGAAGTACGGTAATGAAATCTTTTGTCACGAAATGCGCCATGCGCGCGACTCTTATTTATCATTCGGATAGTGTCTAGAACGCACGAACAAAACGCCGCTATTTGGATATAACGATGGATTATTTTGGACCAAACCAACATTTGTTATTGAAGTAGCAGTCCTGGGAGTGCATTCTGACGAAGAACAGGAAAGGTAATCAAACTTTTCTAATAGTAAATCTGATATTGGTGAGTGCTAAACTTGGTGGGTGTCTAAATAGCTAGCCCTGTGATGCCGGGCTATCTACTGAGAATATTGTAAAATGTGCTTTCACCGAAAAGCTATTTTAAAATCGGACATATCGAGTGCATAGAGGAGTTCTGTATCTATAATTCTTAAAATAATTGTTATGTTTTTTGTGAACGTTTATCGTGAGTAATTTAGTAAATTCACCGGAGGTTTGCGGGGGGTATGCTAGTTCTGAACGTCACATGCTAATGTAAAAAAGCTGGGTTTTTTTATATAAATATGAACTTGATTGAACAAAACATGCATGCATTGTATTACATAATGTCCTAGGGTTGTCATCTGATGAAGATCATCAAAGGTTAGTGCTGCATTTAGCTGTGGTTTTGTTTTTTGTGACATTATATGCTAGCTTGAAAAATGGGTAGTCTGATTATTTCTGGCTGGGTACTCTGCTGACATAATCTAATGTTTTGCTTTCGCTGTAAAGCCTTTTTGAAATCGGACAGTGTGGTTAGATTAACGAGAGTCTTGTCTTTAAAATGCTGTAAAATAGTCATATGTTTGAAAAATGGAAGTTTTCGGATTTTAGAGGAATTTGTATTTCGCGCCACGCCCATCATTGGATATTGGAGCAGGTGTTCCGCTAGCGGAACATTAATATTAGACATCGCGCACCAGCTGTTATTGACAAAACGACACACACCCTCACCCCTCGTCTTACCAGACATAGCTTGTCTGTTCTGCCGGTGCATTGAAAATCCCTCCAGCTCCTTATTGTCCGTGTCGCCGTTCAGCCACGACTCGGTGAATCATAGGATATTACAGTTCTTAATGTTCGTTGGTAGGGTAATCGTAGGTCATCCATTTTATTTTCCAATGATTGCATGTTAGCAAGTAGAATTGATGGCAATGGGGGTTTACTCTCTCGCCTACAGATTCTCAAAAGGCTGCCTGATCTGCGTCCTCTTTTCTTCCGTATTTTCTTCATGCAAATGATGTGGATCTGGGTCTGTTCCCGGGAGAGCAGTATCTCTTTCTCGTCGGACTCGTTAAAGGAAAAATCTTCTTCCAGTCCATGGTGAGTAATCACAGTTCTGATGTCCAGAAGTTATTTTCAATCATTATGTACAAAATTGCCAAGTCTCTGAATGTCTTTGAGTGGCCCAGCCAGAGCCCGGACTTGAACCCGATGTAACATCTCTGGAGAGACCTGAAAATAGTTGTGCAGTGATGCTCCCTGTCCAACCTGACAGAGCTTGAGAGGATCTGCAGATAAGAATCTGAGAAACTCTTCAAATACAGGTGTACCATGCTTGTAGTGTCATATCCAAGAAGACTCGAGGCTGTAATCTCTGCCAAAGTTGATTCAACAAAGTACTTAGTAAAGGGTCTGAATACATATGTAAATGTGATATTTCGGTTTTTTTTTTATACATTTGCAAAAATGTATAAAATATGTTTTTGCTTTGTCATTTGGGGTATTGTTGGTAGATTGAGGGAGGAAAAAAACAATTTAATCAATTTTAGAATAAGACAAAATGTGGAAAAAGTGAAGGGGTCTGAAAACATTCTGAACGCACTGTGTATACCATACCAACTTCAGATATGCAGATCACAAATGTCTCACTTGTAAAATAGGTATTTAACCTCAAAGGGACTTCCTGGTTAAGGTTAAATTAAGGTTAAATAAAATAAATGAATTACGGAATGAATACACATCAACTCCTTTGCATCCACACCAACCACAACCTAATGAATGATGACTCTATCATTTGTAAAGCCAGAGTCGTGAGTAGAAACTTTGGTTCAAACCAGGGTCCTGGCCCCTTTAAGAGAGAGGAGAGGATGGATCGCGGGGTTGGCATGGCCGTGGCTGTTTAAAGGTGATGTAAACAGGCTCTGATGGATGAAGGAGTGTCGTCCATCCATCATTGCACCATGCTGAAGGCCTGGATGGCCTTAATCTTCAACTAACACAATCCTGCCACCTTGTCCTCATCTTTCTCGCCTTGTCTCTTCTCTCTCTCATTGTGAGTCCCAAATGGTACTATATTCTTTATATAGTAAACTATAATTTGGTACACTACCTCATCAAAAGTAGTGTATTAAATAGGGAATAGGGTGCCATTTGGGACGGAGCCTCAGTCCTTTTGAGCCCCTTAATGTTCCTCCGTTCGGGGATCCTGCTCGTCTTAGTAACTGGAGGAGTCTGGTTGGACAGGATGAAATGACACCGTCTTAGAGGTTATAAGCTCGGAAAAGCTCAGGGGAAAAGGGCTCTTGAGCGATGAGTTTTGTCAATTTACCTGTCTCGTTACTTATTACTGCACTGACATGAATAATGTAATACTAAACAATTGTTGACATCTCATTAATTGATAGCGTCCCAACTGACATACTGTTCTAGCTCAACTGGATAAGTTAGTCAAACGAAAAGGTTCTCACATTTTATCTCACATGATACGGTTTGGATACTCAGAGGCAGAGCAAAACGTCTTTCCGTTGGTTTACATCTGCCACAGCGTGGTAAGTTGAGCTACACCGGCTCGCTGTACATTGTGTAGCAACATGTTACAGTGGTGGTTTGAGTGTCAATTTTGACACAACAAATACATACATTTCCTAAATTTAATGCAAAATAGTTTTTTTTTACCTGAAGGGTAGTTTTCTGGTTAAATAAAGGTTAAAGATGCACTCCAGGATCTTAAGCACAACAAATTTGTAACATATTGCACAAATTCAATTTGTAACATATCAGATTAATTGCAGAATTCATATAATGTCATACGAATTGCAAAATTCCTAAAATATTACATGAAATGGATGACGACATATAGAATTGGATGACATAGTACACAAGAAACTGGGACCCATTTTGGCTCGTGAGAACCACTTTCAAAACTCCTGGCTGAAATTATACAAAAGTTAGAGAGTGCATCTTTAAAGGTAGACTCAGCGAAATGAGGTTGCTATGAGCAGCACCACAGATATTGAGATGAGCTAGATGCAAGACTTCGCTCTCACATAGTCACAGACACTATCTGCACATGTGCATGAGTTCGCTTCACTTGTTGGGGAAATTGATCCACTATGCTATTTACTTTTTGCATCTATTTGTGCAGTGTTGATGTTACAGTAAGATATGTGGTACGGCCAGGGAAACAGGACAGCCACTCTTGTGATGCTGGCACTGGGTTTCTCAGATAGGAGTCTGACCAAGTTACTGCCTGCGTCACATATGGCACCCTATTCTCTTTATAGCCCATTACTTTTGACCATGCCAAGGTCCATCCCTGTGCCACAGGTCTGGGGTTCTAGGACCATCGAGACACTAGGATAGAAATCATACTGCAGACAGAAAATACTACTACAACAGGATAGTGGCTTTAAATTGACATTTTGAGAGACAAGAAGATGCAATAAAGCTCCAATACCTGGCTTTGTTTGGTTGTGTAAGAACAGAATCAGTACAAGTGTAAATAGTGTCAGTATCATAAGAGCTGTTATATTTCCAATGCTGATAGATTGCCAAGGTGGCTGTTTTATCAGACACTTGACACCTTACAAATCTCACAGCACTTTAGGCTTAGTAGTGTACAGCCCATTCGCTGGCTCTATCAGTATATGATCCGCTATCATTGTCATATTCAGCACAAAATAGGAAAGTTGCCTGTGATTTTTTTTTTGTAATTCTTAGAAGACAGAGACATAGCTGCACTAAAAGGAGGATGTTAAGCATGTCTTTGATCGAGTTATCTCCAAGCTGAAGTGGTAGTGAACATTGTATTATTCGAAATTCTAGAATATACTGAAAGTCAGCGATTTCAAAATGTGTTACTTGATAAGCCCTCACTCCCTCTTTTTTATTATTATTATATCGCTTTTTGCCTTGAGGATGTTCAAGATTTAAAAAAAATACAATCTGTCATTCAGGAATGGGAAACTCTAACTCTGTAGATATGAGAGAGAGAGAAATATATAAAGTAGATTTCAATTTTTCCTCATTTCACAAAGTGATTGACCTCTATCCTTCATCCTGATCTTGACCTGATCTTGTCTGTTTATAATTATAAGATCTGATCATATTGGATGCCTATGAAAGCTATCTTGTCCATAGCACCATGGCCCTTTTCTCAATTGTTATGAACTCGATTCCTCGCATCCTCTCCTCTGTCCTCCACCCGCTACTTCCTGAAATTGCTTTGAGGGACAAGATCTAGCTTCCCCCCTTGGATCTTCTCCTCCAACGCACCAATTCCTTCTCCAAGGAAACAAGTGGAAGACAGAGGATAGGGATTATTCTTATCCCTTGGTCAAGTTCCTTGTACAATGAGTCCTCAATGTTTATTGCCAGAACGTCTTAATCCTGTAGATTGTCAAATGAAAACGATGAAACTGTGTTATCATTCATGTAAAACAAGCATTGCTTTATAAAGAGAGGACGCATAATTATTCATGAGCCAGAAAGCTCCTATTTAAGCTGACCAGCCTGCGAGAAGGCTTTATTATAGAACAGCTTCGGAAGCCCCTATTTACATTGACCATCCTGCAAGGAAGCTTTACTATCACTATTTACACTGAACAGCCTATAAGGAACAGTAATTATCCATATTTACACTGACCAGCCTGCAAGGAACCTTTATTGAAGACCAGCAGTGGTATAAAGTACTTAATGCCTTTAGTGGGGCGCAAGGGGTCCATGGCCGGGTAGGCAGCACCCCCTAACCCGTGCCAAACCAAAATGGGGCACCCCTGGTCATTTTGGACATTTTTCAAAAAATCTTGAAAAATTGATAGTCCCACTTCTCTCTCATTGCACCAATGAGCGATGGAGAGGAACAACTATCACTGCTTGACCATCCCGAGTTCAACAGGCCAGTCAATTGGGCATTTCTGCATTACATTAGAGCATGTCAAATTCGTGATGGTAAATGCCCATTGTAAGACATTTCAAATGGACTGCCGTGCGCCTGGTTACCTGAACGGGTTGCCAGTAGCATTTAAAAAAAATGTTTTTTAATGCCTTTAGGGGGTGCAAGGGCTCCATGGCCGGGTAGGGAGCACCCCCCCTCCCACCCATGCCCAACCAATAGGGTTCGCCCCTGGTCATTTTGGATGTTTTTCTAAAAATATGTTTTAAAAACGAGTCCCACTTCTCTTTCATTGTACTAAGTTCTTAATTCCTATGACTTCCTATGATCACACATGACAAATAGACCTTCTAGGTTGATTCAGGGCTTAACATAGTGATACATATCATTTGGTCAGTGGCGCCCTCTATTGGACATTCCTTTTGCCATTTGGACATGGTTTACTGACTTTTGGGTTCGGAAGCTGACTTTCTATGATCATATATGGCAAAGGGACATAACATCCTGATTTGGTACTTTCAATACTTATGTATGGCATTTGGACATTTCTTATGCCATTTGGCCATGGTTCACTGACTTTTGGGTTCGGAAGCCGACTTCCTATGATCATATATTGCGACAGAGATGGCCGCCTTGCTTCACGTTCGTAGGAAACTATGCAGTATTTAGTTTTTTTATGTGTTATTTCTTACATTGTTACCCCAGAAAATGTTAAGTTTTATTACATACAGTCGTGAGGAATTATTGGATATAAGAGCAACGTCAACTCACCAACATTACTACCAGGAATAGGACTTTCCCGAAGCGGATCCTCTGTTTGGCCCACCGTCCAGGACAATGGATTGAATCCCAGCCGGCGACCCAAAACAACGGTGCCGTAGAAGGGGCAGACGGAGCGGTCTTCTGGTCAGGCTCCGAAGACGGGCACATCGCGCACCACTACCGAGCATTCTACTCACCAATGTCCAGTCTCTTGACAACAAGGTAGATGAAATCCGAGCAAGGGTTGCCTTCCAGAGAGACATCAAAGACTGTAATGTTCTTTGTTTCACGGAAACCTGGCTCACTCGAGACACGCTAATGGAGTCGGTACAGCCACCTGGTTTCTTAACGCATCGCGCCAACAGAAACAAGCATCTCTCTGGTAAGAAGAAGGGCGGGGGTGTATGCCTTATGATTAACGAGACGTGTTGTGATCATAACAACAATCAGGAACGCAAGTCCTTTTGTTCACCTGACTTAGAATTCTTCACAATCAAATGCCGACCGCATTATCTACCAAGAGAATTCTCTCCGATCAAAATCACAGTCGTGTATATTCCCCCCCAAGCAGACACATCGACAGCCCTGAAAGAACTTCATTCAACTCTATGTAAACTGGATGTAAACTCAACTCTATGTAAACTCTATACCATTGGATATTGGCGAGGCGTTCCGCTAGCGGAACGTCTGTCCCTAACAGGTTTAAGTAAAAATACTTGAAAGTGCTACATACAGTAAGTTGTTTTTTGGGGTATCTGTACTGTACTTTCCTTTACTATTTTCATTTTTTACAATTCTTAATTTTAGTTCACTACATTCCTAAAGAAAATGATGCACTTTTTACTCCATACATTTTCCCTGACAACCAAAAGTACTCGTTACATTTTGAATGCTTAGCAGGACAGAACATTTCTAATTCGCACACTTATCAAGAGAACATCCCTGGTCATCCCTACTGCGTCTGCTCTGGCAGACTCACTAAACACATGCTTAATTTGTAAATTATGTCTGAGTGTTGGAACGTGCCCCTGGCCATCTGTAAATAAAAAAAACAACAAGAAAATGGTACCATCTGGTTTGCTTAATATAAGGAATTTGAAATTATTTATACTTTTACTTTTGATACTTAAGTATATTTTAGCAATTACATTTACTTTTACAAATACTTTTAGACTTTTACTAAAGTAGGATTTTACTGAGTGACTTCTATTAAGGTGTCTTTACTTTAACTCAACGATGACAATTGGGTACTTTTTCCACCACTGAAGACCAGCCTCCGAGGCTGCTATTGACACTGACCAGCCCGGGAGGGACCTTTATTAGACCAGCCTCCGAGGCCCCTATTTACACTGACCGGTCTGGGAAGAACCTTTACTATCGACCAGCCTCTATGGCTGCTATTTACACTGACCAGCCTGCAAGGAAACTTTATTACACCTATTTACTCTGATCAGCCTTTGGGGAGCCTTGCACACATACCAGCCTCGAAGGCTGCGGATTAAACTGCTAGCTTTGAGCCCCACCAGCCTTTAGGGTCTCTGAGTACACTGACCAACCTGGGAGGAGCCTGCATTGTGTTAATTCGATGCAAAGATATAGCTATCTAAACAGCCAGATAAGTTACAACTTACTATTAGCTCATTGCTTCAGAGAAAATAGGCTGGCTAGCTATCTAGCAAGCTAAGTTATCTCATTTGAAAAGCTAACTAACCAGCAAAGTAGCTAGCTAATCTAAATATCAGCCTGTATAAATCGAAAAAAGTATTTGCAAATAGTCTTAATAATATGTCAGTGTTTTTAGATGGAATGTGCTTATCTTTTTTAGTCGCTTCAGTTAGACACCACCGCATGAAAAATGTCTAAATGGTTCTTGCTGTCCCTCCGTCTGCAATATTAATCTGATTGGTTGATGGGAAATAATGGGTTGAGTTGCATAAACATCAGCCTGTGAGGCACAACCCACAGGCACAACTCAAGGCACCTTTACCTGCTGGGCAGAGATATTGGAGGACAGGTTCATTGTAATGGCTGGAATGGAATAAATGGAACAGAATGTGTTTGTTAGCGTTCCATGAATTCCATTCCAACCATTATAATGAGCTCATCCTATATATCAGCCTTTCTTAAAGTATGGGTCACGACCCAAAGTTGGTCACGGACCTGTTAATGATGGGTCGCAACGTATCAGAGTAAATTCATAATTATTTAATGAATTACTGAAATTGATCTGGCCAAGTGCAACTGCGGTCTCTGTTCAGTGTGCTCTCTGCTTAGCAGTGGTGTCTGCCTAGTTTGGCAGCTACGCGAGTGGGAGAGGGAGATGCCCGTGTGCTTCACGGTTTACCTGATCTTTTTTTCTTGGAGATCACTCCGCGACACATGCTGCAGCTCTGTTGTTCAGCAGCAGATGATGCATTGTCAGCCACGGGCTTTTCATTCCCACTCGCCATCAATACCGATGTCATCAAATTGACTCATGCTAGCAACAAGTTCTGACTGAACTCAATCGTCATGAAAAGCCAATACACCGATGAGTTTATCTCTCTTTCATACAAACTTTGAGAAATAACGAGGAGCTCCCTCAATGTGTTCTGTGTGGGGAAGTGCTTAGTAATGAGTCATTCAAAACAAACAAATTCATATAACGACCCATCCTGACCAAACATCCACAGCATGATGGGATACCCAGGTAATTCTTTCAGAACAGGGCAGAATGCATCAGGAAACTGCTTTGAAGGTGGAAAAGTAAGTCAGCTAGCAAGGCATTGTTGTCATTTTATAACAGGTGATGATAAGCAGAAATAAGGAGTAGTATCTCATAGTAGTATATGTGAGTTTCTCTTTCAAACAATCCCCTGGTCTTGTACACAGCTAATAGCTAATGTTAGCCAAAGCAGGCTAGCTAGCAACCCTAAGTAACAGTACAGACGAAGATGAAAAATGATCAGGCCTACTGTACATCTTGCTGTAGAAATTATTGTTGAAAACAAGTCTAGGTTGGAACCGTTGCTGTTAAAATACAAGTCATAATTTTATTCTGAACTGGTTGAAGCATGATACTTTTTGAGGCAAACACACACACAGTTCTGGGTTGCTCATCTACAGTTGGAAGCCGTCTCCTGCCTAACTGAGAAAGCAGTAGATGTTCTGGTCCAGTTTGGCACCACATACCTATGTAAGTCAGGGTTCTCAACTCTGGATTACTTAAAAAACAAGTACAGAAAGTCTCAATACTGAGCATGACCTCAGTGTTGCACTGTCAAAAACTGATCCCAAAATAGACATGCTTGTTAAAAACGTCAACCGGCCACACACCTCTCATTAGGACTGTGTGTGTGTATATTTTCTGGTCTAGATCCGTGTGATTGTTTTTTGAAATATTTGTTTTATTTAAATTGAACCTTTAATTAACTAGGTAAGTCAGTAAAGAACAAATCCTTATTTACAATGATGGCCTACCCCGGCCAAACCTGGACGACACTGGGATAATTGTGCGCCGCCCTATGGGACTCCCAATCACTGTGATACAGCCTGGATCAATCAGTTTATTCCAGTTCAGAATACAAATTATTCCTTTTATTTTAACAGCAACAGCTCCAACCTAGACTTTCTTTCGACAATAATTTCTACAGTAAGCTGTACAGTAGGCCTCATCATTTTGTGTTGTACTGTTACTGAGAGTTGCACTATCAAAAATCCTGCGTGTCTGTTCTGTTATGCATCTGTGTGATGTGATCAATCAGTTTGTTCCAGTTCAGAATGAAAATAATTTATTGAATTTTAACAGCAACAGTTCCAACCTAGAAAGATATGTAAAAGTTTTTAATGGGTGAAAATAAACATAAATAGCTATTTATATTGCATTTGTTTTAGGCATAAGGGCAATGAAATGTACCAATATTTACATGTAGTCGCATATGTTCCTAAGCTTGGGTCCCAGGAAAACACATAATTTCTAATTTGGGTCCCAGGCTGAAAAAGTCTAAGAACCCCTGTGATATATCTCTGCCCACCAGCCTTCTCTGACATCAACTTCATCATCCACAATGTCATAGAAATCTACAGTAACATGGACAGTATGGTATCTGGGAAACCTGTGTACATATTCTCTTTTTTCCCTTCTCCGTGTAGAGAGGTATGGTATGACTCAGGGACTTGGTTGTTCCAGTCTGTTGACAAAAACAACCTGTCAGAGAGCTTAAGGACGGAAGCCTGGCTCAGTTCGCTTTCTTATTTGAATATACACAAGGTTGAGGAGGCACACCTTTATCGACTAGATGTGAGCAACCCAGATAAGTTTGCTGCATATCCAGCTGCATTTCACTGATAAGACCTTCCTCCTCATAATCTTTAAACATAGCTGCTCCAATTAAAAGTGTCCCAGGTCTAAGGGAATAAAAAAAGAGCCATTTACAGAAATAAATACAAAAGTATGTGGACACCTCTTCAAATTAGTGGTTACGGCTATTTCGACCACACCCGATGATGACAAGTGTATAAGATTGAGCACACAGCCACGCAATCTCCATAGACAAATATTGGCAGTAGAATGGCACCATCATAGGATGCCACCTTTCCAACAAGTCAGTTTGTCAAATTTCAAATGTAAGCGCTGTTATTGTGAAGTGGAAATGTCTATGAGCAACAATGGCTCAGACGCAAAGTGGTAGACCACAGAAGCTCACAGAACGGAGACCGCCGAGTTCTGAAGTGCGTAAAGCAACGTCAACACAAGAACTGTTCGTCGGGAGCTTCATGAAATGGGCCTCCATTGCCGAGCAGCCACACACAAGCCAAAGATCACCATGCGCAATGCCAAGCATTGGTTGGAGTTGTGTAAGGCTTGCCGCCATTGGACTCCTGAGAAGTGGAAAAGCCTTCTCTGGAGTGATGAATTACGCTTCACCATCTGGCTGTAAAATGGACAAATCTGGGTTTGGCGGATGCCAGGAGAACGCTACCTGCCCCAATGCAATGGTCTGGGGCTGTTTTTCAGGGTTCGAGCTAGGCCCCTTAGTTCCAGTGAAGGGAAATCTTAATGCTACAGCATACAATGACATTCTAGACGATTCTGTGCTTCCAACTTTGTGTCAATGGGGAATGCCCTTTCCTGTTTCAGCATGACAATGCCCCCATGCAAAAAGCGAGATCCATAAAGAAATTGTTTGCTGAGATCGGTGTTGAAGAACTTGACTGGCATGCACAGAGTCCATACCTAAACCCCATTGAACACCTTTGAGATGAATTGGAAGGTTGACGGTGAGCTAGGCCTAATTGCCCAACATCAGTGCCTGACTTCACTAATGCTCTTGTGGCTGAATAAAAGCATGTCCCAGCAGCAATGTTCCAACATCTAGTGGAAATCCTTACCAGAAGAGTGGAGGCTGTTATAGCAGCAAACGGGGGACCAACTCTATATTAATGCCTATTATTTTGGAATGAGATGTTCAACGAGCAGGTGTTCACATTCTTTTGGTCATGTGGTATATATCCTCATCCTCAAAAACTATGTTTTGCATTGAAGGGGTATAAGTAGAAAGTTGTTGATGCTGTTCTTATAACCCTCTTCAGCTTGAACTCAGCCTCCCCACCTTTCAGCCACCCATGCCCCACCCTTACCTCTATCGGCACAGAGGTATCTGCGTGCGCCTGATCTATCAAATTATTGTTGTAATCTCACTTCTATTCAACAAATCTCAAAAGCACAAAGAAAGTAGGCTTCACAAGGCTGTGTGTTTCTCTCTCTGTGTGTGTGTGTTTGTGTGTGTGTGAGTGTATGTGTCTGTGTGTATGTGAGAGAGAGCAATCGACTGTGCATGTGTACACACATGGGGAATATGGTTTGATGTCGGTGCGGTGCAGTGGTGGCGTGGGATGTGTGGAAATTAAGAAGGGCTGAGATCAATCAAGCAGATCTAGAAGTTTATGAAAACAAGAGAGGCAGGGAGAATAAAAGCATGAAAGGTTGGAGAGAAAGATGGCAGATTGAGATAGAAAGAAATTAATACAAAATGCCACCCGCCTATCTCCGATCTTGACATACTGTATGGATCGTGAAACTGGGAGGTGATGCCCTCTATATTAAAAGAAAGACATAGAGAAGCTCAAATTAGATAATATAATATGTAGTCTGTTCTCCTCCATATTATCCCCAAAATGTCAAATAAATTACCGTGAATCTTTATAATTGAACAAAATAGGACATTGATGAAATCTAACTACCGACCAGTTTTCCCTCTTTTTGTAGATACTGATGACTACTGTGACTGTCATGTTGAGAGGGGTGGTATTATTTACAGCACAGCGGTTGTCATAACAACGGGGCAGTTTGACAATAGCTCATAGTATAGCCTTGTACAGGGGCATTCACTCAGTCCTACCCAATAAGAGAATCAAACTGATTCACCTTTAGGCAATTAGATCATCTCCATTGTCATGCTTTAGCCACAGCCATACGGAAGCCATACAGAGATGTGGTCTTCATCCAAAATGGCTCCCTTTACCCTGTATAGTGTGATACTTTTGACCAGGGACCTAAGATATGGACATTTGGAGGGTGTAGCCACTGAGCGCTCTTTTTTCACACTGCAGCCCACTTAACATCTCAAAGACCAGGTTGGCACCACATGCCTGGGGGGGGGGGGGAGAGGCATAGGCAGGGATGGCCACTATCCCTGATAGTCTTTGTCTGAATGAAAATGCTTGTATCTACAATGAATGGTGACAAAAGAAGGTCAAACAGAAATGTGTCCATGAGCTTTGTAACCATGGGGATAATAATTTTATAGAACATGTCACTCAGGGAAGATAGGACTATTTGTGAATCACTGACAGTGGTGAAGGATGTGAAATGAAAGAGGTCAGGGAGAGAGTGAGAGAGAGGGAGTGTTTGTTTCCAACACCTGCACAATCCATATCCACTCATTCATTTGCTCTCACTGTGTAGCACATTTTCGACCATCCTGTACAGTGTAGCGGTACGTGCTTTGTAGTGGATAATGAAGCAGATCATAACTGTCCTCACCTGTGCTTTATTAGCGAACTTAAATTAGAATATCTATTGTGAATGTTCTGTCGTTTTCTCTGTCCACCCCCACAGTCCAACAGGATATTGAGCCTTGCTTACCTTGTCCTCCTATGGCCTAGTCCCCAAATGGCAATACGGTACATGCATCCGTTGACTCTCCTGATCCACCCCACAACATTACCTACTGCGGTCAGCTCAAGATAATGATGTTCACCACAGTCCCATAAGGGAACATTTCCCTGACGATTTATCAATGTCCACTTTTCCGTGTACTCAATAATTGACATGTCTCTCCTGCTTCCCTGCCCAGTTTGTGAGGTGGTGGTAGTACACAAGTCTGCATCCCAAATGTCTCCATATTCCCTTTATAGTGCACTACTGTTGACCAGTCCCATATTGTAGTGTACTATTTTAGGAATAGGGTGCCATTTGGTACACTACCAATGACTTCTAGTAAAAAGACTAGACAGTTGCTGCTGAACTCCAGACTGTTGAGTAGTTTTGTGGTGAGAAACGACACTCAATTTGTTCTCCCATCACGCTACCTGGCCAGTCGTGTATGATCAACATCTTGCTGCCCAGTGACCCAGGACGTGTACTTCACCGTTGAGGCCCAGGCAGTCTGAACAGCAGAGATATCACACATAGCACTACAGACAACCCAGGGCACTGTACAGCTTGTGCTTCTTACTTCACCGCACTCACTTAAGCTGTATCCTGAGCTTCCCTTCGATGCACTCACATCTAGTGAGCAGTGTCAGTTTTACTGTGCCAATGGCGTGGCAGTGCCTCATACAGTGTCTCTCAGAAGCCTTCAACATTTTGACAGGACTTGTGCATTTAACATGTTTTACTCTATTTGTAATTCAACCTACTGGAGTAAACCATTCCGACACCTCAACTCTTTGAACAGGTTATGTACTCTCACACTTGAAGGAGCTCAAAGCGTACGTCTCTGCTCCACACCCCTGTGCACTGCAAACGCAACCCACTGGCAGGTGACTTGTGTCAGTTACGTTGAAGTTTGATTTAAAAAAAAATTACATATTGGATTTAGAGTTGTAGGTGGAAACTGATTGGCATAAACGTCTTGACACGCGGTGAGAGGAAAAGAGACAGTCAGGAAAGTCCGGGACTACATCCTATAAACTGTTGTAACAGAAGGAAAGGCAGTACAACTGGAGAGTCTACTGTGCTGGAGAGAACAAGCAAGGCCAGGCCAAAACTGTATGTCAGTGATGTGTAAAGTGTGTTGTTGTTGGCTTTTAGGGGGTAAAATTGGAAAAGCAGGAGACAGTTGTCTGTAAAAAGGAGATAGGGAGGGAGGGAAGGAATAGGGAGGGAAGGAAATCTGCATTGCACTAACTCATCACATACGCTGCTGCTACTGTTTGCTATCTGTCACTTTATTCCTAGTTACAGTATTTGTACACCTCTACCTCAATAACCTCGTACCCCTGCACATCGACTCTGTACTAGTGCCCCTTGTATATAACCAAGTTATCAGTACTCGTTGTGTATCTACTATAACTTTTATTATTATGTGTTTTACTTTTCTATTATTTCTCTAGAAGCATTTCACTGTTAGTCCACACCTGTTGTTTACGAAGCATGTGACAAATAACATTTGATTTGATTTGAAGGGACATGGCTTACAGATCCTTGAAAGATTTAAAAACAAAACACCCCCCCCCAACAACAACAAAAATATTGTAACCCTCTCACCAGGGCAGTAGCTACATAAGAAGGTATTAAAATACAGTATAATTATTTTAGGAGCTCAGATTGGATCTCAACTTACTGTTGAGAGTAACAATAGTAGAATCCACAAAGTGCATCAACTTGGTTGTGCATCATCAGTTTTCCTCTTGTTATATGTCAGGTATTTTTTTTATTGGTAAATTAGTCTAGTAAGTCTAGCCAGCATTCTAAACTTGTAGTAATCATGTGCAAATTACAGACTGAGCATGCAGGGCACGTGCCCAGAGGCCACAACCTCTAGGGGCCCCCATTGTTTTTGTTTGTCACTCTCACTCAGATATCATATTAACATGGCATAAGTCATGGCAAAATGTGTAGAATTGCAGGAAATTAGCTGTAAAATGCGAATAAATAAAAATCTGTAAAGAAAATATTAGTTTACCTTAGTTGATAATAATAAAAGTAGTAATACGTTTAACTTGTATAGCACTTTTCATTACAGACAATCTCAAAGCACATAAAAAGCAAATCAAACAACACATTTTAATTGAGATGGTGGAGATGGAGATTGAATGTCTCTATTTGGCTTCTGGTGAAAGGCTGGGAGTTGAGGCAGTTTGGATTGGAAAGGCAGTGTAGCTTCAGCGGAGGGGGCATTGATGGTAAAGCCAGAGAGAAACAAAGACAGTCTGACAAACAGGCCCGGAGCGCTTCATCAGTGCACCACATCTGGTTCTCCAACGATCAGTTCTTTTGTAGGACCCACTCCTCTGTAGGTACTGGTCCTCCATTGCGGAACATTCAACATCTACCTGGGTGATGCCATGACTGCTGAAAAGCTCACAAAAAGCCACCAGATCTTTGGCAGTGGTTAAGAACAATCTCTGAGCTTCTTCTGCCATCTCTAGACACAGCATGCAGTACTTGTTGTAATTCTTCCCGACAGATGAAACAATAAAGCCGGAGCTACACTATTTGAATCCCAACAGCCATCTACATGGATAGACATTTTATCCCAATTATATAACTCTGAGAATCAGGACCACGAGATGGTAGTTGTCAACCCCCAGAGCAGTCAAACCCCCAAAATTCTACAAAAAAATAACAATTATTTCCAATATTTACAGATCTCTCAGCCTAGGTTACCTGATGTGTTAATGGCTGGGGTGATTATTTTCTTGTTTTTCCTGTTCTCCAAATATTAATTTGGAGTTTCTTTTTACTTTTACTGTTGAAAAGCGATATGTGACCGACACGCTCGATTTGGTCTTATGTAGCAAAATTTGAATGTGTTTTTTACATTGGATAAAAGTAGAGACTCAGAGCTAGACAATGTATATCATACACTGCAGTTGACGAACAATGGGAAAGTAATTCTGCTTTGAAAGTTGATAAACTTGTAACCTCACTTTTGAGAAAATGGCCCTTGAATGTTTTGGTACACCTACTGGAGAGCTCATCTTTGTCGACACCCATTCAGAATCATTCACACCCTCTTAAACCCTAGCCTCACTCATCTCATTAACGATTCACATGTGAGGCCATGTACTAAACATCCAAAGATTTCAAGATTAAAAGCTGGTTTATGCTACTGGTCTGTTCGTAAAATCCACCTGGAGTGCCAGAGTGCACGTAAACTCAGAGCTTTGTCAGATTGTCTGTTCTAAAATTCAGAGTGTATCACTCTCGGAGTGTTCAGAACGCACACTGGACGCTCTGGCCGAGCAGGAGGGTTGATCCGAGTTTTCTGACCCTAACAAGCACCCAAGCTAACTGGCTAACGTTGGCTAGCTTGCTATTTACTTCCAGACATAAATAAGAGAACAGGTCACTCTGACCATTTTACTCACCCTAGCAGAGCTGGTTTGACTGTTTTTATGTTATCCAGAGCGTTGGTGACCGTAACTGTGCAGCATGGCAACAATTTAATTATGCTTTTTAACCAACTTTTACTGACACCGGCCATATTCAACAGGTGTTGAGCATTTGTAAATGTGTCAGTTATTCTGCTATGTCTATCAACAATTGTCACAGTGGCAGCATGAACATTCTATTGAAAAGGTTACTTGGATGGTGGAGGATTTTGTTTAGACATGTAGCTAGCTAGCTAAACAATTAATCATAATCCCAACTCATACCGTTACTACCCTGCATAAATCTGCAAGTAGCTAACCAAACAGGTTCAATGTTAGCTACCTAGCAATGCAAATGGTCTGTGATATGAATAATATTACTACACAGATCATAAACGTAACGTAATGTTAGCTAGCGAGCCAGCCAGCTAACATTAGCTGGCTAGCTAACAGTAAGCATTATTTTGAAATAAACCTCTTTCTGACTAAAGTACAAATGTGTAATATCTGAAAATCTATCTTACCCATATACATGGATGGACACTTCTCCCTCTCTGTCACGGATGCCATGGTTGCCGTTAGTTTGAAGATGTTACAAATGAAATCAAATTGTATTTGTCAAATGTGCCGAATACAACAGGTATACTGTACTTACTGTAAAATTCTTACTTACAAGCCCTTAACGAACAATGCAGTTGAATAAATAGAGTTAAGAAAATGTTTACTCAACAAACAAAAGAGGAAAGGCACCCCCATCCCACCCACCACTTGTGCTATGTCATGACTTACCTGGACCACCTATTGAGATGTGCCTTTCGTTAAGTAATTCGTCCGGGACACACTAAAACTCAGACCCTGGCTACGGCCTTGCCTCTAACAAGAAAGAATATCAAGAAAATATCACAAAATTACCTAGAAAGACGCCACTTCAAAAGACTTACAGTACAGTATGAAGTTTGGAACCATCTGTGCTTTGGAGAGATAGAAAATAGCATAACATAGATGTCACATCGTGACATGAGTATCTTAACAGTATCCTTGTACCGAAATAAAACCTGATAGGCAGGTCAGGGGGTCCAATGACAAGCTGCCAGAACAAGCAGACAGCAAAACAAACCTCCGGAACCGCAAAGGGCAAAAACTAATGAGAACAAGGGAGACAAGATGAAGGGGAGCGAACAATCGTAAGGTAAAGTCAGACCACCTGCTCTGCTTTAAATACCTTTTAAAGAGGAAAGGAGAGACATATATAATGTGCAAGACATGAGAGAGGGAAAAAACAGGAACTAATTTAAATTGTGCTTTGTTTTTTGCTGGTACAATGGAGCGGCCACAGAGGATTCGCTCATCAAACTAACCAGGCGTCGAAAAAAAGAGGCATAATTGTTGTGTACACTCTGAAGGTCTTAGGCTTGTCTTTTTGAAATGGAATTACAAATGGGGAAAACATAAGCATAAAGGAATTTGAACCTCCACAGTCATTTAAAGACATTCTAATCATTGGTCTATTGTGCTGCTTGTGTAGCTTTCTAAGAGAAGCCTCCAAGGTTTCCTTAGCGGGGAGAACTAAATTGATCAAATTGTCACAAAGGTTACATTCAAATATATTGAGTATGAAAATAAAAATAGACAGGCATTTTCCACCTTAGTTTTTATAAGTAACGAAGTGTCCTACTAAAATCTAAGAGTTTTTACAGTATTTATCCCATATTCCAGGACTGTAAAAAACATAACAATTCTACAAATGTGCACAAAATGAAACAGCTTGCGCATGCCTTCTCTCAAAATTAAATAATTTCTGGGTTGCTGTGGATGGTTAGTTCAGGGGGTTTGGGTCAGTGACTAGTGAAAGAGGGGAAAAAATGGAATATCCTGTCATGTGCTGTATTTCTCTAGCCTGATGGAATGAATGCTACAGTGCCTTCAGAAAGTATTTACACCCCTTGACTTTTACACATTTTGTTGTTTTACAAAGTGGGATTAAAATGGATTTATTTGTCATTTTTTTGTGTCAATGATCTAAACAAAATACTCTAATGTCAAAGTGGAATAAAAATTGTAACATTTGTAAAAAATGCATGAAAAATAAAACACTAATATATCTTGATTAGATGCGTATTGAACCCCCTGAGTCAACATATGTTGGAATTACCTTTAGCAGTGATTACAGCTGTGAGTCTTTCTGGGTCTCTAAGAGCATTTCACACCTGGATTGTGCAACGTTTGCCCATAATTATTATGAAAATTCTTCAACCTTTGTCAAATTGGTTTTTGATCATTGCTAGACAACCATTTTCAGGTCTTGCCATGGGGGGGGGGGGGGGGGGGGGGTCAATGTAGAAAGTCCGGGTGGCCATTTGATTAGTTTAGTTGTTCAGCAGGCTTGGGGCTAGAAGCTGTTAAGCTGCCTTTTGTTGGGACTTGGGGCTCCGGTACTGCTCCGGTATGAGCTGTAGTCAATGAACAGCATTCTCACATAGGTGTTCCTTTTGTCCAGCTGGGAAAAGGCAGAGTGGAATGCGATTGAGAATGCATCATCTGTGGATCTGTTGGGGCGGTATGTGAATTGGAGTGGGTCTAGGGTTTCTGGAATGATGGTGTTGATGTGAGTCATGACCAGCATTTCAAAGCACTTCATGGCTACTGACGTGAGTGCTATGGGGTGGTAATCATTTAGGCAGGTTACCTTCACTTTCTTGGGCACAGGGACTGTGGCGGTCTGTTTGAGACATGTAGGCATTACAGACTTGGCCATGGAGAGTGAAGACACTTGCCAGTTGGTCAGCGCATGCTTTGAGTACACATCCTTGTAATCCGTCTGGCCCCGCGGCTTTGTAAATGTTGACCTGTTTAAAGGTCTTGCTCACATCAGCTACGGAGAGCATGATCACACTGTCATCCTGAACAGCTGGTGCTCTCATGCATGCTTTAGTGTTGCTTGCCTCGAAGTGAGCATTAAAGGCATTTAGCTCGTCTAGTAGGCTTCGGTGACTGGGCAGCTCATGGCTGGGTTTCCTTTTAGTCCATAATAGTTTTCAAGCCCTGCCAAATCCGACGAGCGTGGTTGCACATGTGACATGCTGGTAGAAATTAAGTAAAATGGATTTAAGTTTGCATGCATTAAAGTCCCTGGCCACTAGGAGCACCGCTTTTGGATGAGCATTTTCTTGTTTGAATATGGTCATATACAGCTCGTTGAGTGTGGTTTTTGGTGGTAAATAGACAGCTACGAATAATATAGATGTGATCTCTCTTGGTAGATAATGTGGTCTACTCCAGTGTAGATTTGGCCATGTGTTTTAGGTTCTTGTCCTGCTGACATGTGAATTAATCTCCCAGTGTCTGGTGGAAAGCAGATTGAACCAGGTTTTAGGACCTCAAGGACTTTGTGCTTAGCTGCATTCCATTTCTTATTTTATCCAGTACTTAACGATTACAAGCATACCCATAACATTATGCAGACAGCCAGCTTGTAAATATGGAGAGTGGTATTCAGGAATGTGTTGTATTGGATTTGCCACAAACATAACACTTTGTATTCAGGGCAAAACGTTAATTGCTTTGCCACATTTTTTGCTGTATTTCTTTACTTTAATGCCTTGTTGCAAACAGGATGCATGTTTGGGAGTATTTGTATTTTGCACAGGCTTCCTTCTTTTCACTCTGTCAATTAGATTAGTATTGTGGAGTAACTACAATGTTGTTGATCCATCCTCAGTTTTCTCTTATCATAGCCATTAAACGCTGCAACCATTTTTAAGTCATCATTGGCCTCATTGAGAAATCCCCGAGTGAGCCCTTCTTTCCGGCAACTGCGTTAGGAAGGACACCTATATCTTTGTAGTGACTGATTTGTAGTGATTGATACATCATCCAAAATGTAATTAATATCCTCCCCATGCTCAAAGGGATATTTTATGTCTTCTTTTAAAATTTTTACCCATCTACCAATAGGCGCCCTTCTTTGCGAGCCATTGGAAATCCTCTGTGGTCTTTGTGATTAAATAAGTGTTTGACTGAGGGACCTTACAGATCATGTTATGTGTGGGGTACACTATTATTGCACACAGAGTTAACCCATGAAACGTATTGTGTGACTTGCTAAGCACATTTTTACACCTGAACTTATTTAGGCTTGCATAAATGTGGAGAAGGTTGAATACTTATTAGCCCAAGACATTTCATATTTTTATTTTTAAAACATAAAACATAATTCCATTTTGACATTATGGCCAGTAACAAAAAAATACCAGTTGAATCCATTTTAAATGCAGACTGTAACACAACAAAATGTGTTAAAAGTCAAGTTGTGTGAATACTTTCTGAAGGCACTATTTATAGCCCTTGATGAAAATGACATTCATCATAGCTAAATTGCAGCGGCTTATGAAAGTATTCACCCCCTTGGCATTTTTCCTATTTTGTTGCCTTACAACCTGGAATTAAAATATATTTTTTGGGGGGGTTGTATCATTTGAAGATGCAAAATATTTTTTATCGTGAAACAAACAAGAAATAAGACAAAAAAACTGAAAACTTGAGCGTGCATAACTATTCACCCCCCCAAAGTCAATACTTTGTAGAGCCACCTTTTGCAGCACTTACAGCTGCAAGTCTCTTGGGGTAAGTCTCTATAAACTTGGCATATCTAGCCACTGGGATTTTTGCCCATTCTTCAAGGCAAAACTGCTCCAGCCATTTCAAGTAGGATGGGTTCCGCAGGTGTACAGCAATCTTTATGTCATACCAAAGATTCTCAATTGGATTGAGGTCTGGGCTTTGACTACGCCATTCCAAGACATTTAAATGTTTCCCCTTAAACCACTTGAGTGTTGCTTTAGCAGTATGATTAGGATCATTGTCATGCTGGAAGGTGAACCTCCGTCCCAGTATCAAACCTCTGGAAGACTGAAACAGGTTTCCCTCAATAATTGACCTGTATTTATCGCCATCCATCATTCCTTCAATTCTGACCAGTTTCCCAGTCCCTGCCGATGAAAACATCAACACAGCATGATGCTGCCACCACTATCCTTCACTGTGGGGATGGTGTTCTCGGGGTGATGAGAGGTGTTGGGTTTGTGCCAGACATAGCATTTTCCTTGATGGCCAAAAAGCTAAATTTTAGTTTGGGGAGTCTCCCACATGCCTTTTGGCGAACAACAAACGTGTTTGCTTATTTTTTTCTTTAAGTTCTCTAGGGCCAGTCGTCCCACCTACGTAACAGCCAGTGGAATCCCGTGGCGCGTTATTCAAATACCTTAGAAATGCTATTACTTCAATTTCTCAAACATATGACTATTTTACACCATTTTAAAGACAAGACTCTCGTTAATCTAACCACACTGTCCGATTTCAAAAAGGCTTTACAACGAAAGCAAAACATTAGATTATGTCAGCAGAGTACCCAGCCAGAAATAATCAGACACCCATTTTTCAAGCTAGCATATAATGTCACATAAACCCAAACCACAGCTAAATGCAGCACTAACCTTTGATGATCTTCATCAGATGACAATCTTAGGACATTATGTTATACAATACATGCATGTTTTGTTCAATCAAGTTCATATTTATATCAAAAACCAGCTTTTTACATTAGCATGTGACGTTCAGAACTAGCATACCCCCCGCAAACTTCCGGTGAATTTACAAAATTACTCACGATAAACGTTCACAAAAAACATAACAATTATTTTAAGAATTATAGATACAGAACTCCTCTATGCACTCGCTATGTCCGATTTTAAAATAGCTTTTCGGTGAAAGCACATTTTGCAATATTCTAAGTAGATAGCCCGGCATCACAGGGCTAGCTATTTAGACACCCACCAAGTTTAGCCCTCACCAAAGTCAGATTTACTATAAGAAAAATGTTATTACCTTTGGTGTTCTTCGTCAGAATGCACTCCCAGGACTTCTACTTCAATAACAAATGTTGGTTTGATTCAAAATAATCCATAGTTATATACAAATAGCGGCGTTTTGTACGTGCGTTCAAGACACTATCCGAAAGGGTAAAGAAGGGTGACGCGCCTGACACATTTCGTGACAAAAAAAATCGAAATATTCCATTACCGTACTTCGAAGCATGTCAACCGCTGTTTAAAATCAATTTTTATGCCATTTTTCTGGTAAAAAAGGGATAATATTCCGACCGGGAATCTGTGTTTTAGTACAAAGAGAGAGAAAATAAAAACATGGGGTCGCCTCGTGCACGCGCCTCAGTCTCATTGTCCTCTGATAGACCACTTACCAAAGGCGCTAATGTTTTTCAGCCAGGGGCTGGAATTACATCATTCAGCTTTTTCCCGGCTTCTGAGAGCCTATGGGAGCCGTAGAAAGTATCACGTTACAGAAAAGATCCTCAGTTTTCAATAAAGAGAGTCAAGAAGAACAAGAACTTGTCAGACAGGCCACTTCCTGTAAGGAATCTTCTCAGGTTTTTGCCTACCATATGAGTTCTGTTATACTCACAGACACCATTCAAACAGTTTTAGAAACTTTAGGGTGTTTTCTATCCAAAGCCAATACTTATATGCATATTGTAGTTTCTGGGCAGTAGTAATAACCAGATTAAATCGGGTACGTTTTTTATCCGGCCGTGTAAATACTGCCCCCTAGCCATAACAGGTTAACTGACTTGCCTAGTAAAATAAAAAAAATATGGTGCTCTGTGGGATGTTCAAAGTTTCTGATATTTTTTTATAACCCAACCCTGATCTGTACTTCTCCACAACTTTGTTCCTGACCTGTTTGGAGAGCTCATTGGGCTTCGTGGTGCTCCTTGCGTAGTGGTGATTCAGAACAGGTGTATATATACTGAGATCATGTGACAGATCATGTGACACTTAAATTGCACACAGGTGGACTTTATTTAAATAAGTATGGGACTTCTGAAGGTAATTGGTTGCACCAGATCTTATTTAGGGGCTTCATAGCAAAGGGCGTGAATACATATGCACGCACCACTTTTCGTTTTTAATTTTTAATTTTTTAAACATGTTATTTTTTTCATTTCACTTCAGCAATTTGGACTATTTTGTTTATGTCCATTACATCAAAACCATTTACATTACAGGTTGTAATGCAGCAAAATAGGACAGATGCCAAGGGGGATGAATACTTTTGCAAGGCACTGTATCAATGGAGATTTGACACTTTGTCACTACAATGGGGGGTTGAGAGAGAGAGAGTGAGAGAAAGATCTCTTTCAATATGATGCATGTCCATCCATGATCACAGATTTAATGGTCAGCTGCTGGACACCAGATGTCCAGGGCTCTGCCAAGTTTGAGCTCTCTCTCTATATATCCCTCTCTCTCAAACCCCATTGTCATGACAAAGTGTAAAATCTCCAATGATAATTTTGCTATGATGAATGTTATTTTCATCAAGGCCTATTCAATGCATTGTTAAGCCTCAATTGGATTTGATGTAAGCATGGTCAGAATGGGTGTAGGTCAGACATAAATACAGTATAATTTGGTATTGCTAATCGTATATCCATGTAAGGTTTGGATAAATTACATGAGAGTCATGACTATATGCTTTGTACGAGAAAATCATGTAGTCTCAATGCATGCTGCGTATTAGCACAACTCATTGTGGAAAACCATTAATGTAACAGTATACTGAATGTGTATGAGCACTTCTAACAAAATATTGATTCTGTGATATTTCCAAATCGTCTACTTTTATTGGTTCTCTCCAGGTTGAAGTCTGGCTGGCATAAAATCAGGACCTCCATCAAACAGATTATGATAGATCGCTTTTAATAGTATCTTCGATAACTGGCCTCTTTGTTCCAAATGGGTATTTCCCTTTATTGCATGAAAAATATACTTGCATTTCACAAGACATTTAGAAGGGTTTCAGAGGCCAAACCGGGCGCCTTTTTAAATTGAACTTCGGGGAAAACTTTTAAGGAATTTGCCAATGCCTATCTTTCTCCTAAGAGTAAGGAAATCCAGGTTCATTATAGGCAAAAGCAATTTTTTCTTCCAAAAGGCAGAAAATGTTACATTTCCCCCTTCCACCATTACTCAGTCAGTAGTGTGGTGCAGGGCTAATTTAAAGTAGAGACACTATTGGGTTTTGTATGATAAATGAGCCATGAGAGAGAGACCCACAGTGGGTAATGGGAGGAACGGGTGCAGTTAAGGAGCAGTTAGAATACAAATATCCCTCTCTTCTCAAAACCTGCAGTTGACAACAACAGCATGAGCAGGTAGAATGACGGATAATACCCTGCAGGTGTTTTTCTGTGTGAGAGCAACAAGCAAGTATACAGTATAGGACCTGTTTCTGACATTGTATGTCGTCACTTTGAACCTGCATGCATTGCATTAAGAATGGATCAATATAAATATAAAAAGGAATTACATATTTTTTGTGTGTCTGTAAGTATACACTACTGGTCAAAAGTTTTAAAACACCTACTCATTCAAGAGTTTTTCTTTATTTTTGCTATTTTCTATATTGTAGAGTAATAGTGAAGACATCAAAACTATGAAATAACACACGGCATCATGGAGCTACCAAAAAAGTGATAAATGAATCAAAATATGTTTTGTATTTTAGATTCTTCAAATAGCCACTCTTTGCTTTGATGACCACTTTGCACAATCTTGGCATTCTCGCAACCAGCTTCATGAGATAGTCAACTGGAATGCATTTCAATTAACTGGTGTGCCTTCTTAAAAGTTCATTTGTGGAATTTCTTTCCTTCTTAATGCGTTTGAAACAATCAGTTGTGTTGTGACAAGGGGGGGGGGGTATACAGAATATAGCCCTGTTTGATAAAAGACCAAGTCCATATTATGGCAAGAACAGCTCAAATAGGCAAAGAAAAACGACAGTCCATCATTACTTTAAGACATGAAGATCAGTCAACCCAGAAAATATCAAGAACTTTGAAAGTTTCTTGAAGTGCAGTCGCAAAAACCATCAAGTGCTATGATGAAACTGGCTCTCATGAGGACGGCCACAGGAATGGAAGACCCAGAGTTACCTCTCCTGCAGAGGATAAGTTCATTAGCCTCAGAAATTGCAGCCCAAATAAATGCTTCACGGAGTTGAAGTAACAGACAGATCTCAACATCAACTGTTCAGAGGACACTGCAGGAATCAGGCCTTCATGGTGGAATTGCTGCAAAGAAACCACTACTAAATGATGCCAATAAGAAGCAGAGACTTTCCTGGGACAAGAAACATGAGCAATGGACATTAGACTGAGTGCTGCATCAGATGGCCTGGCCTCCACAATCCCTCGACCTCAACCAAATTGAGATGGTTTGGGAAAAGTCGGACGGCAGAGTGAAGGAAAAGCAGCCAACAAGTGCTCAGCATATGTGGGAAGTCCTTCAAGACCGTTGGTAAAGCATTCCAGGTGAAGCAGGTTGAGGGAATGCCAAGGGTGTTCAAAGCTGTCATCAAGGCAAAGGGTGACTATTTGAAGAATCTCAAATATAAAATATATTTAGATTTGTTTAATACTTTTTTAGTTACTACATGATTCCATGTGTGTTCTTTCATAGTTTTTATGTCTTCACTATTATTCTACAGTGTAGAAAATAGTAAAAATAAAGCAAAACCCTTGAATGAGTAGGTGTTCTACAACTTTTGACCGGTAGTGTATGTGCTGAACAGCATAATGACATAATGTATTTTTTTTAAGTATATCAATGTCAATAAGTGAATACACATAAACATGTTATCTGTCTAGTTACACTGTAATAACACTAGTAACATTGAAATAGTTTCATAGGGGCTACGCCACTAACCTATTGTTTTTACTAAACACCCTGCAGCACATAGCCAGAATATGATGGGTGGTCTGCCCTGATTCATTCCCATATAAACCTCATTCCTTATAAGATGAAGCAACAAAATGTTTACTTTTTGGAAATAAAACTCCATATTGATTGTTCATATCAAAATTCCTACCCTACTGAGATAAGTGTGTTTCCTAAATTGCTTTCTTTACCCATGGGTTAAATTCACAGAGAGAGTGTTTTCCGTGCAATCTCTTTCTGGACATAATCTCTCCGGTGGTAAAGTGGTTGGTCGCAGTAGGGGTTGCCATGTACAGTCGAGTAAATCAAGTCCAGACAGTTTTCAGTTGGCCCTGAAAAACACAGGCAATAATTGTGTCATGTTCTCTCACCCGAGGCCTTTTAAAAGGAAAACTCTGGTATAACACTGAATTTTTTTTGGTTTTATTTAGCAAATACATCAATGACAAAGCATGGCTGAAATAAATAGCCAAACAATAAATCTTCCCTTTTACTGTAGAACAGTAAGTGATTTTCTATTGCTTTACTCAGATGATAGAATCCACATCAACCAGTAGTGAACAGGGTTTCTTTGAATCCTTGGTAACCATAAATCGCTGAAAACTACACCGACAGTGATTAATTACTGACATAGGTTTCGACTAAACAGGGTATAAGAGCCTTCAGAACGGTGTTTGAAACCTCACTGTGGTCATGAAGTGTCTGTATGGACACGATTTATAGGAATACTTGGCAATAATCTACTGCTGGTGAAGAAGGTGTTATTACTGTAGTCCAGATGCTGGAGTAAATTGCTGGAAAGAAACAATTGTTGAAAGAACTTAAGTCAAACCATTACATGTTACAGTTGTGTCAGAAAAACACTCATAAAGAGGTGAAAGGGTGAACCTTTTAACCCCGTAAAATCTGAAAAGGCCTAATAAATTAGAATTTAGGCCTACATCGTGTACACAGAATGGCACCAGTGGAGATGGCAGCTGTTTTATGGGCTGCTAACCAATTGTGCTATTGTGTGTGTTTTTTCGCATTATTTGTAACTTATTTTATACATAATGTTTCTGCATGCTGTCTCTTATGACCGAAAATAGGTTCTAGATATAAGAACAGCGATTACTCACCTCATACAGGATGAAGATTTTTTCTTTAACGAGTAAGACGCGAAGGATTTACATCAGACAAGGCCAAAATCCCCGTCATTCACATGAAGAAGAGACGGAGATATAGGGGACGTAGGTCGGGGTGCCTTGTAAGAATCCAACGGCGAGTAAGTAACACACCTCTACCTTCTATACTATTAGCCAACGTGCAATCATTGGATAATAAACTGGATGAGTTCCGATCAAGTCTATTGTACCAACGGGACATTAAAAACTGTAATATTCGTGGCTGAACGACGACATGGATCGGCAAGATAGAACAGCTGCCTCCGGTGAAACAAGGAGTGGTGGTCTGTGTCTATTTGTCAATAACAGCTGGTGCACTAAATATTGCAAGTCTCAAGGTTTTACTCACCTGAGTAGATAAGCTGTAGACCACACGATTTACCTAGAGAGTTTTCATCTATATTTTTTGTAGCTGTTTATTTACCACCACAAACCGATGCTGGCACTAAGACCTGCACTCAACAAGCTGTATAAGGCCATAAGCAAACAAGAAAATGCTAATCCAAAGGCAGCGCTCCTAGTGGCCGGGACTTTAATGCATCGAAACTTAAATCAGTTTTACCTAATTTCTACCCGCATCTTACATGTGCAACCAGAGGGAAAAAACTCTAGACCACCTTTACTCCACACACAGAGATGCATACAAAGCTCTCGCTCGTTTTTCATTTGGCAAATCTGACCATAACTCTATCCTTGATTACTCCTTACAAGCAAAAACTAAAGCAATAAGTACCAGTGACTCACTCAATATGGAAGATGTCAGATGATGCAAATGCTAAGCTAAAGGACTGTTTTGCTACTCATACTGGAAAACTTTCGGGGATTCTTCCAATGGCATTGAGGAATACACCACATCAGTCTCTGGCTTCATCAATAAGTGCATCAACGATGTCGTCCCCACAGTGGCCATACGTATATACCCAAACCAAAAAGCCATGAATTACAGGCACCATCCGCTCTGAGCTAAAGGGTAGAGCGGACGCTTTCAAGGAGCGGTACTCTAACCTGGACGCTTAAAAGAAATCCCGCTATGCCATCCGATGAACCTTCAAAATGTCAAAGCATCAACAAAGGACTAAGATTGAATCCTACTACACCGGCTCCAATGCTCATCGGATGTGGCAGGGCTTGCCAACTTTTACAGACTACAAATGGAATCACAGCCGTGAGCTGTCCAGTGACACGAGCATACCAGATGAGCTAAATGACTTCTATGCACGCTTCGAGGCAAGCAGCATTGAAGCATGCATGAGAGCACCAGCTGTTCAGGAAGACTGTGTGATCATTCTCTACGTAGCCGATGTGAGTAAGAGCTTTAAATAGGTCAACATTCACAAGGCCGGATTACCAGGATGTGTACTTCGAGCATGCTCTGACCAACGGGAAAATGTCTTCACTGACATTTTCAACCTCTCATTGACCGAGTCGGTAATACTAACATGTTTCAAGCAGACCACCACACTCCCTGTACCCAAGAACACCAAGGTAACCTGCCTAAATGACTACGACCGGTAGCAATCACGTCTGAGTGATGAAGTGCTTTGAAAGGCTGGTCATGGCTCACATCAACACTATTATTGCAGAAACCCTAGACCCACTCCAATTTGCATACCGCCACAACAGATGCACAGAAGACGCAATCTCTATTGCACTCCACACTGCCCTTTCCTACCTGGACAAAAGAAACACCTATGTGAAAATGCTATTAATTGACTACAGCTCATCGTTCAACACCATAGTGACATCAAAGCTCATCACTAAGCTAAGGACCCTGGGACTAAACAAATCCCTCTGCAATTGGATCCTGGACTTCCTGACAGGCCGCCACCAGGTGGTAAGGGTAGGAAACAACACATCTTCCATGTTGATCCTCAACACGGGGGCCCCTCAGGGGTGCGTGCTCAGTCCCCTCCTGTACTCCCTGTTTACCCATGACTTCATGGCCAAACACGACTCCAACACCATCATTAAGTTTGCCGACTACACAACAGTGGTAGGCCTGTTCACAGACAACGATGAGAAAGTCTATAGGGAGGAGGTCAGAGAACTGGCAGTGTGGTGCCAACCTCTCCCTCAATGTGATCAAGACAAAGGAGATGATCGTGGACTACAGGAAAAGGAGGACTAAGCATGCACCCATTCTCATCGACTGGGTGCACGTCCTCAAAAACAATCTCCCACAAACCCAGGTGGGAAAAACACATACTTCGGTATGATCTCCAATTAGAGACAACGATGACCAGCTGCCTCTATTTGGAGATCATCCCAAACAAAAACCCAACATAGAAATACAAAACTAGAACATCACAACATAGAAAATCTAAACTAGAAAAATACCCCTGTCACGCCCTGACCTACTCTACCATAGAAAATAACAGCTTTCTCTGGTCAGGACGTGACAGTTAATGACTGAAACTAACTGCAAAAATCACTGAAGCTGGAGACTCATATCTCCCTCATTAGATTTAAGCACCAGCTGTCAGAGCAGCTCACAGATCACTGCACCTGTGCATAGCCCATCTGTAAATAGCCCATCCAACTACCTCATCCCCCATACTGTTATTTATTTTATTTATTTTGTTCCTTTGCACCCCAGTATCTCAACTTGCACACTCATCTTCTGTACATCTATCACTATGGTCTATTTATTGCCTTACCTCCCTTATCCTACCTCATTTGCACACACCTTTTCTATTGTATTATTGACTGCATGTTTGCTTATTCCATGTGTAACTCTGTGTTGTTGTTAGTGTCGCACTGCTTTGCTTTAGCTTGACCAGGTCGCAGTTGTAAATGAGAACTTGTTCTCAATTGGCCTACCTGCTTAAATAAAGGTGAAATAAAACCAAATAAATAAAAAAAATGACAAATAAAATTTGACTTGATTTGATTTATTCATATCCTAGGTTTCAGATTTGTTTCAGTTTTAACTCTCAAAGTACACTTCTTTTTATAGATAAACAACTACATTGGATGTTCTAAGTCCATGTTACTGCAAAAATCACATCAAAATAAAATAAACATTATTGTAGTTGAGGTCAGATTTTTTGTTGTTGGAATTGTTATGTAATTCCTCTTACATTGCACACCCAGCAAGATAGGACTGTGTTTGTCTAGCCTAGCAATGTTTCTGTAGGCTACTGTCACGTTCGTTGTAAGGATGGGACCAAAATGCAGCGGGAACATGAATACTCATCTTCTTCATTACGAAGAAAACCAACATGTAAAAAAAAATAAACACTTAATCAAAAAACAACGACGAAAAACAGTCCTGTTAGGCACACAGCTACACATGGAACTACCCACAAAAACCCATGAAAAAACACCTCTACTAAATAGGACCTTCAATTAGAGGCAACGAGGAACAACTGCCTCCAATTGAAGGTCAACCCAAAAAACTAAACATAGAAATACAAAACTAGAACGAACATAGAAATATACTAACATAGAACATTGCCCCCAAAAAAACGAAACACACTAAACAAACACCCCCCTGCCACGCCCTGACCAAACTACAATAACAAACAACTCCTTTTATTCTTCAGGACGTGACAGCTACTGTGGTGGCAGAGTTTACAAAACAAATCCCCACACAATTTAAACAAACAATAGTCATGATATGATTCTGCCAGGTAGGTATAGGCCTACTTTGTAGTTAACCTGTTAGGGCTAGGGGGCAGTATTTGCACGGCTGGATAAAAAAAATGTACCCGATTTAATCTGGTTACTAATCCTACCCAGTAACTAGAATATGCATATACTTATATGGATAGAAAACACTCTAAAGTTTCTAAAACTGTTTGAATGGTGTCTGTGAGTATAACAGAACTCATTTGGCAGGC
This sequence comes from Salmo salar, assembly GCF_965601325.2. Lineage (NCBI taxonomy): Eukaryota > Metazoa > Chordata > Actinopteri > Salmoniformes > Salmonidae > Salmo > Salmo salar. The sequence continues at coordinate 7,604,803 of NC_138319.1, forward strand.
AAAACCCTGAGACATTTTCTGACAGGAAGTGGATACCTGATGTGTTGTATTACCTTTAAACCTATGCCATTGAAAAACACAGGGGCTGAGGAATATTTTGGCACTTCCTATTGCTTCCACTAGATGTCACCAGCCTTTACAAAGTGTTTTGAGTCTTCTGGAGGGAGATCTGACCGAACAAGAGCCATGGAACGATGATGGCCCATTAGACACCTGGCGCGCGAGTTCATGTTGGGTACCCTCGTTCCAATACGTTATAAAAGAGTATGCATTCGTCCACCTTGAATATTATTCATGTTCTGGTTAAAAAAGGCCCTAATGATTTATGCTATACAACGTTTGACATGTTTGAACGAACGTAAATATATTTTTTCCCCTCGTTCATGAAGTGAAGTCCGGCGGGCTTAGATCATGTGCTAACAAGACGGAGATTTTTGGACATAAATGAGGAGCTTTTTTGAACAAAACTACATTCGTTATGGACCTGTGATACCTGGAAGTGACATCTGATGAAGAGAATCAAAGGTAATGGATTATTTACATAGTATTTTCGATTTTAGATCTCCCCAACATGACGACTAGTCTGTATCGCAACGCGTATTTTTCTGGGCGCAGTGCTCAGATTATTGCAAAGTGTGATTTCCCAGTAAGGTTATTTTTAAATCTGGCAAGTTGATTGCGTTCAAGAGATGTAAATCTATAATTCTTTAAATGACAATATAATATTTTACCAATGTTTTCTAATTTTAATTATTTAATTTGTGATGCTGACTTGACTGCCGGTTATTGGAGGGAAACGATTTCCTCAACATCAATGCCATAGTAAAACGCTGTTTTTGGATATAAATATGAACTTGATAGAACTAAAAATTAATTTGTGATGCTGACTTGACTGCCGGTTATTGGAGGGAAACGATTTCCTCAACATCAATGCCATAGTAAAACGCTGTTTTTGGATATAAATATGAACTTGATAGAACTAAAAATGCATGCATTGTCTAACATAATGTCCTAGGAGTGTCATCTGATGGAGATTGTAAAAGGTTAGTGCATCATTTTAGCTGGTTTTATGGTTTTGGTGACCCTGTCTTTGAATTGACAAAACATTACACACAACTCTTGTAAATGTACTGTCCTAACATACTCTAAATTTATGCTTTCGCCGTAAAACCTTTTTGAAATCGTAAAACGTGGTTAGATTAAGGAGATGTTTATCTTTCAAAGGGTGTAAAATAGTTGTATGTTTGAAAAATGTGAATTTTGACATTTATTTGGATTCAAATTTGCCGCTCTTGAAATGCACCTGCTGTTGATGGAGTGCACCACGGGTGGGACGCCTGCGTCCCACCTAGCCCATAGAGGTTAACATGTAATTGAGAATGTTATGGGGAAAGGCTTTCCATCCAGGCTCCAAAAAAGACAGATGCAGTATCATTAGTACACTATCACTAACTGACTACACAAAGTGATAGATAAACGCACACACACATGATGTTGCTTCTTTAGAAAGCTGCAGGAAATACGAGTCATTGATTAATTATGTTCATGTCATATGAGATACTTGTGCAAACTGATGAATTCTAATTAGTTGAATAGGCCTACATTTAGGAAATTAATTTTCTAAACTAACTAGTCTACATATATTGCAAATGAGTGCCTGATATGATTTATTATATGATTTGATTTCTTCATTAAGCCTATTATTAGGCAACATATGCAGCCAAAAGATCAAGGAACTGAGTAGGCCTGTACATCTGTCACTGAGTCTCTCAGTTTTCATCCTCAACTGCATTGTCCTCCATTCCTTTGGTTGAAGTTGAACTGTCTGTGCGCCTAGAATCACATTCTTGATCCTTATCAACCCTATTTGACTCGGCTCATTTAGCAGCCTCTCCCTCGCAATTGTTGCTCACTTTTACTTCTTTGCTTCAGCTTGCACTCACACCTGTTTAACGTTTTGCTGCACCCACCTTGAGAGTTCTCAGTACCAGCTTTTCATTTTTTAACCGGTAATTTTGGCAACTTCAGTAGGGAATGTAGGCCCATCTTGGTAGGGTGGCTGTTCCCTACTACAACGGCCCAATAGAAAAAACTGATAGATTATGTCAACAGAAAAAAAGGTATAGCCTAAGCTACTACAAAAAGCAATGAAGAGGCCCATGGGTCACCCAAAAATGGTTAAGCCCATCTGGCTTCTGCCAGATAGCCAATTCGCCCCTGAGCAATTTCATACGTCAACAGCGAGAAGTAAGCGAACAACATGCTCTCAATTTGTATTGAATCAACCACTGACATTGATTGGGAAAATTAGTGTTTGAAGAATGTAATTCCCTCTTTGGTTGTGAACTAAATCTAAATGCCTGTGATTCTGTGATTCTAAAACTGTGGGACTGACTCCGACTTGGGTCCAGTTGATGAAAACATAATGTTTTATTTCTACATTAGCCATGAGATATCACAATAAATAATATTATGGTATTTCAGTTGTTTAAAATATAGGAAACTTACATTGAAAAGGTAGAGGTGCTTACAAGTAAACAGAATAAAAAAACGCATGAAATCATGTCTGAAGTGTTTTGCAAACATTTATATCAAAGCCCAATACTACCTTAATTTATCTAAGTAGGAATTACATTGGAATGCACTTCACTAAAGGATGTTTTTACAAATTGGACATGGAATAAGAGCTATGCACATCTTCATTGACTTCTCTTACCCCTTCAAAAGCATAAAAATACTATTTCCTATCAGGGTTATTTGACGTCCAACATTTTACAAAGTCATTGGAGAGAGAATGAAAAGTGTATGTCACCCACATCAGTGACCTGCCCTATATTTCTAATACGGAAACTCCTGACGTGGACAAAGGACACATCAAGGACCGAGATAAGATATTAGTAATGATATTTGTAACATGACGCTTTTGGGACTGATGTTTCTCTTCCTTTGGAAGTGTTCTGAGGAAAGAAATGGTAAGCAGCGACTCCTGAGGATAATTTGACCACAGAGAAAACCGTGCCATTTATTTTCTTACTGCTTAATGCTATAAATGTGACTGTATTTCACTGAGTTAAAAAGTATTGCTGCAGCTAAAGGCACCTTGGTGGATACTGTGCTGGATAAATCCCTTGTGGAAAAAACACATGAATTTCATGTGATCACGTGATTTTATGTGACGTGTCATGTGAAATACTATAAATGTGACATCATGGGAATGCAACCTTTCAACATCTGATTTCATGAATTATTGTAAAATGTTGTACTGTGACTACACTTGGGATTTGAGCATAACCTCTCGGCCGCTAGCAACTTGAACTTTCCTGCTACATGTCCTTCTACAAATTGACAGTCGTCAATGATAGATAAACGCACAGCGCAGAGTAGAGCAGAGTAGACTAGAGTAGAGTAGAGTTAGTCAGCACAGTCAAGTGTTATGTGGCAGAGAATTGGATCCCTGCCTAAGGAGCAAATTCTTCTCACTCACAACACCTCGAAATAAAGAGGAATGCCTGTTTTTGTTGTTTATATAAAGTTGCATATTAATCAACTAACAATTCAAACCCGTTTCTTCATGTGTTTGTACAAACCTGACACAATATGCAAATAAAAATAAAGTTTGAATTAAATTTAATGAGCAACATAACAAAAGGGCCAAAGCTAATTATATAAATTCATCCCCTTTGAAAAACAGGTAACACTGCAACCCTGCTGAATATAAAACAAAGCTAAATGCATTAGAATATTCATTACAAAACATATGATGAATATGTGACCATATGTTCCATGGGGACGGAATGCTAATTGCTGGGGTGGAAATATAGAGTTAAAGCTTCAAAGCACAATAAGGTATATTGTATTAATTCATTCTGCTGCGGCTTCAGGGTCTAATAGAAATGCAGTACAATATAAACTAATAATTGTATCTATAGCCTTCATTTTATTATTGTTTCCAATGCTACTACTGATATACCATGTAATGTCTGTTTGAAAGTTCTCAGTTTGTTTGCAATTCTTTCGATGGTCTTTGTATAGTCCGCAAGAGCGTTGAGTAAGTGCACACTCAAAAATCCTTAGTTTAAGTGCCAACTACTTATTATGTTGTCATATACCAATCTCAAACAGTCGGTTTTATAACTGTAATGAAATGAGGAGAGACATGATGGCAACCAACACATTGTGTATGATCCTTGTGATCAGCCATTACCAAAACCTCACAAGAGAAGTTGGAATATAGTTGAATGACCTGGTTAGGAGTAAGTTCTGGCTAGACCCACATTTACATGCAAAAACTCTATGCAAAATAACAACGTTTTGCACTCCCAAAAAGCCCTTGGAGTTAATGTTTTAGGGGGACTATTATTGAACTCATTTCCACAATGAAACCATAAGTGACCTTCAACATTGAAGAAATATGAAAAATGTATAATAAGAAAACTTCGCACACATCTCAATGCCAAAACAGCAGCTTTCAAGGACATGAAAGCCTGTTCAGCTACTTCCTAGAATTCTTTAATGTCAATGTGAATATGGGAAATTGGTACTTTATGAAATATCAGTTCTGTGCAGCCTTACACCTTTTAAAACATGAATGAATAGTCAAAGCTAACAATGTGCACCATAGTCAAATAGCCAGTAAAATGACTTCCCTTGGGCTCTACTTATCAGTGGTGGAGGAGGTCACCGTTTCCCCCTACCCTGGCAGTCTGATGGAAAACAACCATACAATTTATTTCAGTTCAGATTATCATTATTTTGCACAGACATACTGTTAGGACTCGATGTGAAGAAACACAAAGTTATATCTACTCTTAAAGTAACTGTCCAGTTTTCTATGGAACATAGTATGTTAAAAATATGTTTTTCTGTGTTGGAATGGTGGGGGCATACTCCAACAATAGAATGGTTAAACATATGAATGAGATTAGACCACTTATTTACCAGCTCATTCTCCTCAGGAGGATGACATCATCCTCTATGAGGAAATGGCAAACATTTTGTCTGTTTGGCCATATGAGTTAACAGATGTACTTTTAAATATGTGTACATATGTACTTTTAAAAGTCAGATTTTCACTGGACAGTTACTATCCATGATATACGGCAGGTAGTCTAGTGGTTAGAGCATTGGGCTAGTAACCGACAGGCTGACAAGGTAATAATCTGTTGCTCTGCCCATGAACAGGGCAGTTAACCCACTGTTCCTAGGCCGTCATTGTAAATAAGAATTTGTTCTTAACTGACTTGCCTAATTAAATAAAAATAAATACAATTTCACGAAAATAGATTTGTACATAAAGTAAAAATTATGGTAGAAAACGAATATTGAGGCTATAACAAAATCTCCAGTCAAAACAAGGACCTGGAAGCTGACTGTGTCAGCCCTGCCACACGTCCTTATTACCACAGTCCATTCCAGGATTTTCGATTACCCTGGTCAAATTAGCTATTATGAATGTCAGTGAAAGAACCATGGTAACAGCTTCCATCGATTCCCCATAAAATGAGCTGAGCCTAATAACCTGAATGAGAGCAGCATTTTATACCCGTTTATTGTAATTACTGGATGAATGAAATAGAGTGGAGCTCCAAAGTACCAAATAAAATATGATGAGATGCTAAGTGGAGACAAGAGGAGAAAGGACGGGAAAAACAGGAAGGAAAACTAGAAGCACAAGAAAATCTGTAGTTCTGAGGAGCAATTTTGTGTTAAGACTAAGTATTAAGTATCCTCTGATGCCAGATGTGTAGGTGTAGTTACTGTAGGTGAAGAAAACTGTTGAGAGCTGCTTCTGTCCTGGCTCTGTCATATCTGATGCATTTGTGGCAGGCTTGGTGGAAAGTTTTGCCCTAGTTCTGACAGTCCGGAGGTCCTGAGGAGAGCAGGGAGAGGTTTGCCTGAGGCGTCTACAGCTGGTCTGTTCTGTGATGGTCGGTTACAAGGAGTTTATCCAGCCCTGCAGGGACACAACAACTCTCTGGTCAGTCTGAATCTCTGACCTACCTGGCTGAGCTAGAGCAACCAATGCAGAATCCTTTTATTTATTTATTTATTTATTTATTTATTATAGCAGAAATCCATCCCTCTATACAATACAAACCCCCAATAAAAACACCTTTGTTTCTCGTAGATCCCATATGATCTATTCGTTATCATTCAGGTTTTATGTTAAGACAGATTAACTATTAAATGCTGCTGTGTTGCTCTCCAGTGGGTATGACTCATTAGGAAAATAAATGGAAAAATCAATGCAGGTTTTTTGGGGTATTGTTCCAATTTCCTGTTGAGTCACGTAGGCACCCAAAGTGATATAGAGAGCCAGCTCAGAACACAGTACCATCTTCAGTCTGCATGGAATCCCATTTTTTTCTCTAAGTACTATTCTAATATTTACCTGTTTTTGACCTGGGATGCATACCAAATGGCACCCTGATCAGTTTCACCTGTCCTCGTTATTGTCTCCACTCCCTCCAGGTGTCGCTTGTTTTCCCCGGTGTATTTATCTCTGTGTTTCCTGTCTCTCTGTGCCAGTCTGTCTTGTATGTTTTCAAGTCAACCAGTGGTTTTCCCGTTTTCCTGCTTTTTGCATTCTCCTTTTTCTAGACCTCCCGGTTTTGACCCTTGCCTGTTTCTGGACTTTGTACCTGCCTGCCTGACCATTCTGCCTGCCTTTGCCACGAGACTGTCAGCCACTCTGTACCTCCTGGACTCTGATCTGGTTTTGACCTTTTTGCCTGTCCATGAGCATTCTCTTGCCTACCCCTTTGGTTTAATAAACATTGTAAGACTCCAATCATCTTCCTCCTGTCTGCATTTGGGTCTGGCCTTGTGCTTTGATAGTGCACTACTTTTGACCAGGGCCTATAGGGTGCCATTTGGGACATAGTCTTGTTCTATCCAAACTTCTACATTTCCCATGTCTTTATGAGCATTGCATTCAATACGTTATATTTTTCAAACTCATTTCCACAGCATCACAGCCATCCCATACATGGACTTGTCGTGCCTTGTCTGTTTTTCATGTCTGCTGTTGCGTTCGTCAGTGGAGCCAGTTAATAGAACACCAGAGGACATATAGTGTACATTGACAAAAGTCCTATTCAGACAGGACTAGTATTACTAGAGACATTTGTTTACGTATTTATTCCCCCGTTATTCTAGAGGATACATTTTTCCAACCTGCCCCCCTGTAATTATTTTTTAAAAATCTAGTTGACTTATGACGGAAGCCTGGAGGTCTTTTAGGCGTGAAGCCATTTCTATATCATGTATACATGATCGTCTACACTGATAACTTAGGCTTGGCTGCCAAAACTATCCAGTGCCTTCAGAAAGTATTCACACCCCTTGACTTTTCTCCACATTGTTGTTACAGCCTAAATTTTAAATTAGAGATTTTGTTACTGGCCTACACGCAATACTCAAGTCAAAGTGGAATTATGTTTTTCTAACTTTTTACAAAAAAAATGTAAATGTCTTGAGTAAATAATACTTTATCCCCTTTGTTATTGCAAGTCTAACTAAGTTCAGGGGTAAAAATATGAATAACAAGTCACATAATACGTTGCATGACTGTGCAGTTGTGTTCAACACATTTTTTTATAACTACCTGATCTCTGTTCCCAACACATACAATATGTAAGGTCCCTCAATTGAGCTGTGAATTTCAAACACAAATTCAAGCAGAAAGACCAGGGCGGTTTCCCAATGCCTCGCAAAGGGCACATAATGGTTTATGGTTAAAAAAATACAAAAACAGACATTGAATATTCTCTTGAGCACAACAAAGATACAGTCCTCCATCCTAACTCAGTTGCCAGAGAGGAAGGAAACCACTCAGGGATTTCACCATGAGGACATTGGTGACATTAAAACAGGTACAGAGTTTAATGGCTGTGAAGGAGAAAACGGAGGATGGATCAACAACATTGTAGTTTCTCCACAATACTATTCTAATTGACAGAGTGAAAAGGAAGCCTGTATTAATATAATAATTTGTTACATATAGATACATAGATAAGAGCGTCTGCTACATGACGTACATGTACCAGTCAAAAGTTTGGACACACCTACTCATTCAAGGGTTTTCTTTATTTTTACTGTTTCTACATTGTAAAATAATAGTGAAGACATCATCTATGAAAAAATACATATGGAATCATGTAGTAACCAAAAAAAGCGTTAAACAAATCAAAATATATTTAATATTTTAGATTCTTCAAAGTAGCCACCCTTTGCCTTGATCACAGCTTTGCACATGATTAAGAAAATGCCAACCAGCTTCATCTGGAATGATTTTACAACAGTCTTAAAGGAGTTCCCACATATGCTGAGCACTTGGTGGCTGCTTTTCCTTCACTCTGCGGGCCAACTCATCCCAAACGATCTCAACTGGATTGAGGTCGGTTGATTGTGGAGGCCAGGTCATCTGATGCAACACTCCATCACTCTCCTTCTTGGTCAAATAGCCCTTACACAGCCTGGAGGTGTGTTGTGTCATTGTCCTGTTGAAAAATAAATGATAGTCCCACTAAGCGCAAACCAGATGGGATGGCGTATTACTGCAGAATGCTGTAGTATTCATGCTGGTTTAGTGTGCCTTCAATTCTAAATAAATCACAGACAGCAAAGCACCCCCACACCATCACACCTTCTCCTTAATGTTTCACGGTGGGAACTACACATGCAGAGATCATCCATTCACCTACTCTGCGTCTCACAAGGACATGGTGGTTGGAACAAAAAATATCCAATTTGGACTCAGACCAAAGGATAGATTTCCACCGGTCTAATATCCATTGCTCATGTTTCTTGGCCCAAGCATGTGACATAGTGATGGTGGCCTCAGGTGCAGAGAAGAGAACAGATGAGGAATCAGTGGTTAAGGATAAATGTAATACTTTACTGAGAAATGGTAATGGAATGGTCACAGTAACACTGGAAAACAACAAACACTAAGTCTCAAAAACTCACTCAGGAGACAAATGCACCCGGCACACAATTCAAGCATCAGCAAAGGACAACAGAAAACACACCTCTTTTAACAGAGAAATCATAATGAGTAAATTTGACACACCTGAGTGTCGTTAATGTCTCTTGGACAGTCTTTGCCACCCTCTGGTGACAGGTGGGACCATGACAAAGCAAGTCTCTTCTTGTTATTGGAGTCCTTTACTAGTGGTTTCTCTGCAGCAATTCGACCATGAATGCTTGATTCACTCAGTCTCCTCTGAACAGTTGATGTTGAGATATTTAACTCTGTGAAGCATTTATTTGGGCTGCAATTTCTGAGGCTGGACTTGGTATTTTACTAAATAGGGCCATCTTCTGTATACCACCCCTACCTTGTCAAAACACAACTGATTAACTTTTAACAATTAATTAATTGAAATGCATTCCAGGTGACTACCTCATGAAGCTGGTTGAAAGAATGCCAAGAGTGTGCAAAGCTGTCAAGGCAAAGAGTGGCTACTTTGAAGAATCTCAAATATATTTTGGTTTGTTTAACTTCTATGCGATAGGTGGGACGCTAGCGGCAAATTCAAAAACAACAAAATGTCATATTTCAACTTTCTCAAACATACAACTATTTTACACCATTTTAAAAATACACTTCTCCTTGATGTAACCACATTGTCCGGTTTCAAAAAGGCTTTACAGCGAAAGCAAATCATTAGATTATGTTAGGAGAGTACAGACAAAAATAATCACAGCCATTTTCCAAGCAAGGACATGTGTCAATAAAACCCAAAACACAGCTAAATGAAGCACTAACATTTGACGATCTTCATGAGATGACACTCCTAGGACATTATGTTACACAATACATATGTTTTGTACGATAAAGTTCATATTTATATCCAAAAACAGCATTTTACATTGGCGCGTGATGTTCAGAAAATGCATTCCTACCAAAACGTCCGGTGAATGTGCACATCAATTTACAAAAATACTCATCATAAACGTTGACAAAGTATATAACAATTATTTAAAGAATTATAGATGGACTACCCCTGGATGTAACCGCTGTGTCAGATTTTAAAATAGCTTTACGGAGAAAGCAAATTTTTCAATGTTCTGAGTACATAGCTCAGCAATCACGGTGAGCTATTCAGACACCCGCCAAGTTCGGGGCAACCTAAACTCAGAATTAGTATTAGAAATATTGTATTACCTTTGCTGATCTTCGTCAGAATGCACTCCCAGGACTGCTACTTCCACAAGAAATGTTGTTTTTGTTCAAAATAATCCATGTTTTGTTCGTGCGTACAGATCACTTATCCAAAGGCATAACGCGCGAGCGCAGAACGAGAGACGAAAAGTCAAAATGTTCCATTACCGTACTTAGAAGCATGTCAAACGCAGTTTAAAATCAATATTTATGGTATTTTTAACCTGTTGGGGATAGGGGGCAGTATTTGCACGGCCGGATAAAAAAAAAAGTACCAGATTTAATCTGGTTACTACTCCTGCCCAGTAACTAGAATATGCATATAATTATTGGCTTTCGATAGAAAACACCCTAAAGTTTCTAAAACTGTTTGAATGGTGTCTGTGAGTATAACAGAACTCATTTGGCAGGCAAAAACCTGAGAAGATTCCTTACAGGAAGTGGCCTGTCTGACCATTCTATGAGCTTCTTGACTCTGTTTATTGAAGACTGAGGATCTTTGCTGTAACGTGACACTTCCTACGGCTCCCATAGGCTCTCAGAAGGCGGGAAAAAGCTGAATGATGTAATTCCAGCCCCAGGCTGAAACACATTAGCGCTTTTGGCAAGTGCTCTATAAGAGGACAATGGGCTGAGGCACGTGCACGAGTCGACCCCATGTTTTTATTTTCTATCGTCTTTGAACCTAAACGCAGATTCCCGGTCTGAATATTATCGCTTTTTTATGAGAAAAATGGCATAAAAATTGATTTTAAACAGCGGTTGACATGCTTCGAAGTACGGTAATGGAATATTTCGAATTTTTTTGTCACGAAATGCGTCGTGCGCGTAACCCTTATTTACCCTTTCGGATAGTTTCTGGAACGCACGGACAAAACGACGCTATTCGGATAGAACGATGGATTATTTGAGACCAAACCAACATTTGTTATTGAAGTAGAAGTCCTGGGAGTGCATTCTGACGAAGAACAGGAAAGGTAAGACCATTTTTCTTATAGTAAATCTGATTATGGTGAATGCTAAACTTGCTGGGTGTCTAAATAGCTAGCCCTGTGATGCCGGGCTATGTACTTACAATATTGCAAAATGTGCTTCATCCGAAAAGCTATTTTAAAAATCGGACATATCGAGTGCATAGAGGAGTTCTGTATCTATAATTCTTAAAATAATTGTTATGCTTTTTGTGAACGTTTATCGTGAGTAATTTAGTAAATTGTTAGCGAATTCCCCGGAAGTTTGCGGGGGGTATGCTAGTTCGGAACGTCACATGCTAATGTAAAAAGCTGTTTTTTTTATATAAATATGAACTTGATTGAACAAAACATGCATGTATTGTATAACATAATGTCCTAGGGTTGTCATCTGATGAAGATCATCAAAGGTTAGTGCTGCATTTAGCTGTCTTCTTGGTTTTTGTGACATTATATGCTAGCTTGAAAAATGGGTGTCTGATTATTTCTGGCTGGGTAGTCTGCTGATATAATCTAATGTTTTGCTTTCGTTGTAAAGCCTTTTTGAAATCGGACAGTGTGGTTAGATTAACGAGAGTCTTGTCTTTAAATAGCTGTAATATAGTCATATGTTTGAGAAATTGAAGTAATAGCATTTCAAACGTTTTGAAAATCGCGCCACAGGATTCAACTGGCTGTTACGTAGGTGGGACGAATTCGTCCCAACAAGCCCAGAGAGGTTAAACAACAATGTAACTCCAAGTCAATCACACTTCTGTGAAATCAAACTGTCCACTTAGAAAGCAACACTGATTGACAATAAATTTCACATGCTGTTGTGCAAATGGCATAGACAACAGGTGGAAATTATAGGCAATTAGCAAGACACCCCCAATAAAGGAGTGGTTCTGCAGGTGGGGACCACAGACCACTTCTCAGTTCCTATGCTTCCTGGCTGATGTTTTGCTCTCTTTTGAATGCTGGCGGTGCTTTCACTCTAGTGGTAGCATGAGACGGAGTCTACAACCCACACAAGTGGCTCAGGTAGTGCAGCTCATCCAGGATGGCACATCAATGCGAGCTGTGGCAAGAAGGTTTGCTGTGTCTGTCAGCGTAGTGTCCAGAGCATGGAGGCGCTACCAGGAGACAGGCCAGTACATCAGGAGACGTGGAGGAGGCCGTAGGAGGGCAACAATCCAGCAGCAGGACTGCTACCTCCGCCTTTGTGCAAGGAGGAGCAGGAGGAGCACTGCCAGAGCCCTGCAAAATGACCTCCAGCAGGCCACAAATGTGCATGTGTCTGCTCAAACGGTCAGAAACAGACTCCATGAGGGTGGTATGAGGGCCCGACGTCCACAGGTGGGGGTTGTGCTTACAGCCCAACACCGTGCAGGACGTTTGGCATTTGCCAGAGAACATCAAGAGTGGCAAATTCGCCACTGGCGCCCTGTGCTCTTCACAGATGAAAGCAGATTCACACTGAGCACATGTGACAGACGTGACAGAGTCTGGAGATGCCGTGGAGAACGTTCTGCTGCCTGCAACATCCTCCAGCATGACCGGTTTGGCGGTGGGACAGTCATGGTGTGGGGTGGCATTTCTTTGGGGGGCCGCACAGCCCTCCATGTGCTCGCCAGACGTAGCCTGACTGCCATTAGGTACCGAGATGAGATCCTCAGACACCTTGTGAGACCATATGCTGGTGCGGTTGACCCTGGGTTCCTCCTAATGCAAGACAATGCTAGACCTCATGTGGCTGGAGTGTGTCAGTAGTTCCTGCAAGAGGAAGGCATTGATGCTATGGACTGGCCCGCCCGTTCCCCAGACCTGAATCCAATTGAGCACATCTGGGACATCATGTCTCGCTCCATCCACCAACACCACGTTGCACCACAGACTGTCCAGGAGTTAGCGGATGCTTTAGTCCAGGTCTGGGAGGAGATCCTTCAGGTGACCATCCACCACCTCATCAGGAGCATGCCCAGGCGTTGTAGGGAGGTCATACAGGCACGTGGAGGCCACACACACTACTGAGCCTCATTTTGACTTGTTTTAAGGACATTACATCAAAGTTGGATCAGCCTGGAGTGTGGTTTTCCACTTTAATTTTGAGTGTGACTCCAAATCCAGACCTCCATGGGTTGATAAATTGGATTTCCATTGATTATTTGTGTGATTTTGTTGTCAGCACATTCAACTATGTAAAGAAAAAAGTATTTAATAAGATTATTTCATTCATTCAGATCTAGGATGTGTTATTTTAGTGTTCCCTTTATTTTTTGGAGCAGTATATTAGTGTTTCATTATATATATATATATTTTTTTTGTACAAATGTTAGAATTGTTCTTCCACTTTGACATTACAGAGTATTGTCGTTGATCGTTGACAATGAAAAATAGGAAATCCATTTTAATCCCAATTTGTAACACAATAAATTGTGTAAAAAGTCAAGGGGTGTGAAAACTGAAGGCACTGTCCACATGGGCCCTGGTCAAAATTAGCACACTAAATAGGGATTAGGATGCCACTAGGGACAAAGGAATTGTGTCTGTGGGGGTGAGGTGGCTTTCTGGCTTTTCTATTTCCTCCTCTGGTGTGGAAGAGTGGTGTGTGTGACCTGCATAGAATAAGACATGTCCGGTCCTGTAGTGACTGATGGGATTGATTGACAGACAGGATGTGTTTGTCTGTTCACTGATGGTGTGGTAATGAAACCACCTCCTATAGAACCCTCTATCCTTTGGTCACCACCAGTGGCGGTTCTAGCTTGTGTGGCTCCCTGGGCGAACCCCCACTTCAGCCGCCCCCCCCCCCCCGCCCAATTAGTAATTGCATTACTAATTGCATTACTAATTGCATCTGTACTGTACAAAGTTAGTGGTGCGCTATTTGATAGATTCCCCCGCTCCCCCTAACTCTAGCTTCTAGTGGGGAGACCTAAGGTCAACCTAACGCCACCCCCTCCCCAATCATACTTCTGAGTGGGAGTCCTTCCCAGGCAGTAGCCTGCCTAGCTCACAAACTAGAATCAGGGTGCCCACTCCAAGGTTAATTGACCCACAGTCCCACAGTGACATGATATCATTGACGTGATGTGCAAATGAGCGATAGAAAACCGATCGAGCAAATGTCACCATTCGGAATATATATATTTGCGAGGGTGCCCCCTGCCGCCCTAGGTGGCTGCCCATGCCTAAATCCGCCACTGGTCATCACCAACGGTCTGGTCCACATAATGGCCCAGACACCCTAAGGATCTATGTGTGTGCACACTAAATGCGTTTTAGTTCCATTGGTGCAGATCTGTGTCAGAAACAATGTATTCCCTCATTCCCTAGGGGCTATCACCCAGCAGTCACTAAATCAAATCAAATGTATTTATATAGCCCTTCTTACATCAGCTGATATCTCAAAGTGCTGTACAGAAACCCAGCCTAAAACCCCAAACAGCAAGCAATGCAGTTGTAGAAGCACAGTGGCTAGGGAAAACTCCCTAGAAAGGCCAAAACCTAGGAAGAAACCTAGAGAGGAACCAGGCTATGAGGGGTGGCCAGTCCTCTTCTGGCTGTGCCGGGTGGAGATTATAACAGCACATGACCAAGATGTTCAAATGTTCATAAATGACCAGCATGGTCAAATAATAATAATCATAGTAGTTGTCGTGGGTGCAACAAGTCAGCAACTCAACAGTAAGTGTCATCTTTGAGAGTATCTCTACCGCTCCGCTCCTCACTAGAATAGAATCATCTGTACAATAGCAAAACACTATTTTGTTACATATTGAGCGGGTGATTATGTCGCAGATTATTAGTTTCATGACAAGACAAATTTTGCAATGAAATACAAATATATAATATCAATTAGGGGAGAACTATTCTGTGATCAATGGTGTTTGTAGTGGGTGCTCTGTCTGTTTTAGAAACCTTCACTGTCATTTCTCTCAGACAAATCATTTTGTCATGAGCATTGTCTGCTGAACCTCATCTGCCTTTTAATTTTTTTTATTTCACCTTTATTTAACCAGGTAAGCCATTTGAGAACAAGTTCTCATTTACAACTGCAACCTGGCCCAGATAAAGCAAAGCAGTGCGACAAAAACAGAGTTACACATGGGATAAACAAAAGTACAGCCAATAACACAATAGAAAAATCTATATACAGTGTGTGCAAATGTAGTATGATTAGAGAGGTAAGGCAATAAATAAGTCATAGTGGTGAAATAATTACATTTCAGCATTAACACTGGAGTGATAGATGTGCAGATGATGTGCAAGTAGAGATACTGGGGTGCAGAAGAGCAAAAATAAATAACAATATGGGGATGATGTAGTTGGGTGGGCTATTTACAGATGGGCTGTGTACAGGTGCAGTGATCGGTAAGCTGCTCTGACAGCTGATGCTTGAAGTTAATAAGGGAGATAAGTCCCCAGTTTCAGTGAGTTTTGCCTAAGAAAGAACAGGGCTTAATCAACAGTCAGACTCTTTCACTCACACTGTCTCTCATTCACAAACACACAACACACGTTCTCGCATGCACACACACACACATTCTCTCTCTTACACAAACACACAGTACACACACACGCACACACAGTAAGATAATCCACGTAATGGATTTCTGCCTGAGTTGATTCCGGTTACAGGTTTACCTGGCACCTCTGGCAAACGGTATTATTTTACATTCTAATATTGTCATAACCGTTTCCATTTCCGCTTGGCTGGCTGCTGGTGACAGGTCAGTCAGGGGACTCTGCTCAAGGACAGGACGGTTTATTATTGGATGATGCATGATGAAGGATGTGTTTTCACTATATTGACAGGTACACCAAGGTTATTCCACCATCCCTTCCTTTTCCCAGTCACTCTCAATGGTCTCTCTCATAACAAGGTTTCTAAACCCGTGAATCTCTGGTCTGGTTAGGCGATGGGATGACTGTGACAGTTATGGTCCAGGGCTGAATATATATTTTTTTTCCCCTATTGACATGTACACCAAGGTTACTTTACCAACTCTTCCTTTTGTAGTCAGTCACTCTCCTTGCTCTCTGTAACAGCCATTATAAACACTCAGGGTGACAGTAGTCCAGGTGGGTGGCAAGATGACTATGACATTTTTGATACATTCATCAAGGTTTCTTCTCCAACTATTCATTTTCCAGTCACTCACATCTCTCTCTCACTCTCTTTAAAATCAGTGCTTCCCAAGCTGTGGGTGATGGTGGGTCATGTAATAAGTTATGAATATTACCTTCCAGGCCAAAATATTTTGACCATGAAGTTCATAGATTGAAATAAAGGTAAAGATATTACATCAGCTAATAGGAACATTTGCAAAGTGAGAATATCACTCTCCATTATTCTTTTCATTTACTATATCTATCCCTTTCTTGTTTTACACTGCAGTTCTATTACATCTCACTCTCCCCCTCTCTCTGACACTTTGGTTTATCTGGTTGCACCATCTGAGGTGGTTTAAGGCGATTTTTCATTCCCTTTTCTCCTCAGGGCTATTTTTCTTTAACATGCAGCCACCGTACAGAATCAGGAAAAATGTATATGGAATCATCTGTACTGCTCAGGCCATACCTTAAAGTTCATAGATAAATAGAAGTCAAAGTAAAAAAAAATACTCGTCGCATAAGTGAAAAATACATGACAATATTGGTCGTAAGAAAGCAAATGAATGCATCCTGTTGTGAGTGAATTGTTAGAGAATATACACTACCGTTCAAAAGTTGAGTCACTTAGAAATGTCCTTGTTTTCGAAAGAAAAGCAACAAAAAAAAGTCAATTAAAATAACATCAAATTGATCAGAATCACAGTGTAGACATTGTAAATGCTGTAAATGACTATTGTAAACGGGAAACTGCAGATTTTTATGGAATATCTACAAAGGCGTACAGAGGCCCATTATCAGCAACCATCACTACTGTGTTCCAATGGCATGTTGTGTTAGCTAATGCAGGTTTTTCATTTTAGCCTGTTGGGGCTAGGGGGCAGTATTGAGAATTTTGAAAAAAATATGTGCCCATTTTTAACTGCCACCTACACCAACTCAGAAGCTAGGATATGCATATTATTACCAGATTTGGATAGAAAACACTGAATTTTCTAAAACTGTTTGAATGGTGTCTGTAAGTATAACAAAACTCATATGGCAGGCAAAAACCTGAGAAAACCTGAGAGAAAAAAAGAATTTTGTGGCTGTACTATTTTTTTTAATCATTGTTTAATAGATACCACAGTGAGAAAGGATTCATTTCGCAACTCCTACGGCTTCCACTAGATGTCAGCGATCTTTATAAAGTTGTTTGAAGCGTCTATGATCAACAGAGACCGGATGACAAGGAAGGGAAGTTGACCTCCCTGGGATGTCGTTACTTCATTATTGGCTGCACCTGCGCAATCATGAGATGCGATACATTTTTCAAATACGTTTTTCAAGACACAGGAGAGGTCGGGTTGAAACATTACTGATGTTTCACGTTAAAAATGGCTCTAAAGATTGATGCTAAACAACGTTTGACATGTTTGAACGAACGTAAATAGATTATTATTTTACTTTTCGCCATGACTTCCCCCCCCCCCCCCCCCCCCCGCGCTACTTTTTAGTAGCCTACCGAAGCGCTAACAACTTGGAGTTATTTGGACATCAATTATGAACTTTGTTGAAAGAAACCACATTTGTAGTGGACCTGGGATTCCTGGAAGTGCCAATGGATGAAGATAATCAAAGGTAAGGGATTATTGACAATAGTAATTTTGATATTACATGGTTACAAGATGGTGCTAACCTGTATAGCCTAGCCTATTGTTCTTAGCACAGCACCCGGTTTATTGCAAATTGTGATTTCCCAGTAAAGTTATTTTGAAATTTGGCAATGCAGTAGCATTTACGAAATGTTAAACTATGAATATTTGAATGACAATATTATAATTTACCAATGTTTTCGAATAGTAATTTTGTAATTTGTAACGTTGTTCACCGGAAGCATTTCAGAGAACAAAAAAAATCTGAATTTCAACACTACTGTAAAATGCTGTTTTTGGATATAAATATGAACTTGATGGAACAAAAAAATGCATGTATTGTATAACATAATGTCCTAGGAGTGTCATCTTATGGAGATTGTCAAAGGTTAGTGCATAATTTTAGCTGGTTTCTGCTTTTGGTGACGCCTGACCTTGAATTGAAAATGGATGTTTGTACTTTTGTGGCTATGTACTGTCCTAACATCATCTAACTTTATGCTTTTGCCGTAAAGCCTCTTTGAAAATCGAACAATGTGGTTAGATTAAGGAGATGTTTATATTTTAAAATTGTGTAAAATAGTTGATTGTTAGAGAAATTGAAATTAGATTTTTGATGTTTTGAATTTCCAGCCTTGCTAGCAATCCCGTCTCAGGGTTCATTGCTACCCCCTAGCCCCAACAGGATAACAGGCTCAAAATGGCCAGAAACAAAGAACCTTCTTCTGAAACTCGTCAGTCTATTCTTGTTCTGAGAAATGAAGGCAATTCCATGTGAGAAATTGCCAAGAATCTGAAGATCTCATACAACGCTGTTAGTGTTTAATTTGAGAAACAGATGCCATGAAGTGGTTTGAAAGGTTGGTAATGGCTCACATCAACACCAATATCCCAGAAACCATAGACCCACTCCAATTTGCATACCACCCAAACAGATCCACATATGATGCAATCTCTATTGTACTCCACACTGCCCTTTCCCACCTGGACAAAAGGAACACTTGTGAGAATGCTATACAGCTCAGCGTTCAACACTAAGATAAGGATCCTGGGACTAAACACCTCCCTCTGCAACTGGATCCTGGACTTCCTGACGGGCCGCCCCCAAGTGGTGAGGGTAGGTAGCAACACATCTGCCACGCTGATCCTCAACACTGGAGCTCCCCAGAGGTGCATGCTCAGTCCCCTCCTGTACTCCCTGTTCACCCATGACTGCATGGCCAGGCACGACTCCATTACCATCATTAAGTTTGCAGATGACAACAGTGGTAGGCCTGATCACCGACAACAACGAGACAGCCTACAGGGAGGAGGTCAGAGACCTGGCCTGGTGGTGCCAGAATAACAACCTATCCATCAACGTAACCAAGACTAAGGAGATGATTGTGGACTACAGAAAAAGGAGGACCGAGCATGCCCCATTCTCAATGGGGCTGCAGTGGAGCAGGTTGAAAGCTTCAAGTTCCTTGGTGTCCACATCAACAACAAACTAGAATGGTCCAAACACACCAAGACAGTCATGAAGAGGGCTCGACAAAGCCTATTCCCCCTCAGGAAACTAAAAAGATTTGGCATGGGTCCTGAGATCCACAAAAGGTTCTACAGCTGCAACATTGAGAGCATCCTGACTGGTTGCATCACTGCCTGGTACGGCAATTGCTCGGCCTCTGACCGCAAGGCACTACAGAGGGTAGTGCGTACGGCTCAGTATATCGCTGGGGCTTAGCTGCCTGCCATCCAGGACCTCTACACCAGGCGGTGTCAGAGGAAGGCCCTAAAAATTGTCAAAGAGCCCAGCCACCGCAGTCATAGACTGTTCTCTCTACTACTGCATGGCAAGCGGTACCGGAGTGCCAAGTCTAGGACAAAAAGGCTTCAACAGTTTTTCCCTCAAGCCTTAACTTCAATGGGATAGGGGGCAGTATTTTCACGTTCGGATGAAAAGCGTGCCCAGAGTAAACTGCCTGCTACTCAGGCCCAGAAGCTAATATATGCATATTATTAGTCGATTTGGATAGAAAAATCTGAAGTTTCTAAAACTGTTTGAATGATGTCTGTGGGAAATCTGAGGTTTGTAGTTTTTCAAGTGATTGCCTATCCAATATACAGTGTCTGTGGGGTCCTATTGCACTTCCTAAGGCTTCCACTGGATGTCAACAGTCTTTAGAACGTTGTTTCAGGCCTCTACTGTGAAGGGGTAGAGAATAAGAGCTGTTTGAACCAGGTGTCTGGCAGAATGCCATGAGCTAAGGCACGCGCGCAGCCCTGAGAGCGAGCTGCGTTCCTTTTCATTTCTAAAGACAAAGGAATTGTCCGGTTGAAATATTATTGAAAATATGATAAAAACATCCTAAAGATTGATTCTATACATCGTTTGACGTTTCTGCGAACTGTAATAGAACATTTTTGACTGTCTGAACTTTTGTCTGGATTTGCCCGCGCCTTGGGAATTTCGATTGGTAAACTAAACGCGCTAACAAAAAGGAGTAATTTGGACATAAAGATGAACTTTATCGAACAAAACTAACATTTATTGTGGAACTGGGAGTCTTTCGAGTGCATTCCGCCAAAGATCAGCAATGGTAAGTGAAGATTTATAACGCTGTTTCTGACTTTTGTTGACTCCACAACTTGGCGGGTAACTGTATAGCTTGCTTTGATGGCTGAGCGCTGTACTCAGAATATTGAACAATGTGCTTTTGCCGTAAAGCTGTTTTGAAATCTGACAAAGCGGTTGCATTAAGGAGAAGTTTCTTTAATCCTATGTAAAACAGTTGTGGTTAGATAAAGGAGAGTCTTGTCTTTAAAATAGTGTGAAATAGTCATACGTTAGAAAAATTGAAGTTTTTGCATTTGAGGTATTTGTAATTCACACCACTCTATACCATTGGATATTGGTGAGGCGTTCCGCTGGCGGAACATCTGTCCCTAACAGGTTAAAATAAATTATGCAATTTCTCGTAAAAAAGCGATAATATTCCGACCGGGAATCTGCGTTTCGGTAAATATAGGAAAAAAAAACGAAAGACCGGGGCGACCAGTGCACGCGCCTAAGCCCACTGTCCCCTGATCGGCCACTTGAAAAAGGCGATAATGTGTTTCAGCCTGGGGCTGGAATGACGACATTCAGCTTTTTCCCGGGCTCTGAGAGCCTATGGGAGCCGTGGGAAGTGTCACGTTACCGCAGAGATCCTTTGTTTTGTAAAGAGATGTCAAAGAAAGCCAATAAATGGTCAGACAGGCCACTTCCTGTAAAGGAATCTCTCAGGTTTTTGCCTGCCATATGAGTTCTGTTATACTCACAGACACCATTCAAACAGTTTTAGAAACTTTAGGGTGTTTTCTATCCATATCTAATAAGTATATGCATATTCTAGTTACTGGGTAGGAGTAGTAACCAGATTTAAATCGGGTACGTTTTTTAATCCGGCGGTGTAAATACTGCCCCCTAGCCCTAAGAGGTTAAAATGGTGTAAAATAGTCGTATGTTTGAGAAAGTTGAATTATGACATTTTGTTGTTTTTTAATTTTCCGCCCTGATATTTCACTGGCTGTATCAAATAGAAGCACATAGAAGTTAATGGTCAAATTATGGCAATGTCCGTTTTTAATGTTCTACCTGAAGCATGAATTTAAATGCATATACTATCTGTATACATAACAGCTGTCCAATAATGATTTAAAAAATGTGTAAGGGCCATTTGAACAAGAAGGTTAGTGATGGAGTGCTCTGTCAGATGACCTGGCTTCCAAAATCACCTGACCTCAACAAATGTTTGGGATGAGTTGGACCGCAAAGTGAAAGAAAAGCAGCCAGCAAGTGCTCAGCATATCTGGGAACTCCTTCAAGACTGTTGGAAAAGCATTCCAGGTGAAGCTGGTTGAGAGAATGCCAAGAGTGTGCAAAGCTGTCATCAAGGCGAAGGTTGGCTACTTTGAAGAATCTCAAATATGAAATATATTTTGAATTGTTTAACACTGTTTTGGTTACTACATGATTCCATATGTGTTATTTCATAGTTTCGATGTCTTGACTATTATTCTACCATGTAGAAAATAGTAAAAAATTAAGAAAAACCCTTAAATGAGTAGGTGTGTTCAAACTTTTGACTGCTACTGTATATATTATTTTGCCTGGATAGTGCTTTAAAAAAGTGCCATTATTTTGAGAATAAAGTGACAATATTTCGAGAATAAAGTGGCAATATTTCGAGATTACACAAACATTTATTTTGAGAATAAAGTTGACATCTTGAAAATAAAGCCACAGTTATACTTCAACATTGAAGTATAGAATTCGGTTATGAATTGCATGTCTCCCTGGCTCCCTGTTGTTGTGCGTGCCACCGTTGAAATGCCCGAGTTAGATTGCTGGTGAAACTATACTTTAGAATTGGCTTTATTAACAAGGAAATCCTTGCTCTTTTAGCAACATAATAACCATATTGTAATAATTATTAGGACCTGGAAGAGGTTGTTCCATAGATTGAGTCTTTTCAGAAGGAGGAACCACATCGACTTGGATGAGGTATTTCATTCAAGTCTGTGTTGTTACATGCATAGGTAGAGATGGGTGAGTTGTGTGTGTGTGTGTGTCTGTGTGGGGGGGGGGTCATCACACTCAAACAGGCCCCACTGCACACAGGCACACGCATGCGCACACACACGTGCACACATCCCCAAAGATATACAATTCTAATGGCCATGGTGCGTTGTCATGAGTTGCGTGCATCAGTCCCTGTCATGGTGCCCTTCGAATTCTCTACAATGTTATCCTAAATCCCCTGCGTATGCTAACACCTTGCATATTATCTTCGAGAGTAACAGCTAGGCCAGCATTCTATATGCCAAAAGGAAAGGTTAACTTTCACATTTGTGTGTAAAGGCATGGTGTTTTATGTACACTTCCAATGAAGTAACCTCATGGGCCTATTCTTATTATCTTGTAAATGTAAGTCACGGATTGTGTTGAGAAGGATAGCACAACCCTGTCGGGCTCATGTGCTGCCCCCAAACCCCTGTCATGGTCCTTGCTAAAGCCCCATCTGAGACAGCAATTTTACAGTCCATTATTATTTGCTTACAGGTCTAACCACTAGCCTCTAGCCACAAGTGATAGCCTAAGTTATTAACAGTATAGCTGAGGCAAAAAGTCTATAATGCCTTTTGTGGGATAACCTATACATCCTTCATTCCTCCCATCCATGAAGACATCACCGATAGATGGAGAGTGAAAAGAGATTACAATAGGCTACCAACGAAGTCGTGTCAGATCAGTGATAATTTCCGTACAGCCTGTATTGCCTATCATTTATCTAATAGGCCTACTGTATATTTAGATCAATGATTATTCAAGAAAGGGAGAATCAATCCTTGAATATATTCAAACAGCTCCTCAGTTTAGCTGCTTTACACATACAGGACTGGTCCTTGAGCTGCCTCTTCTCCCACAGACACAATTGCGTAAAACACCTGCTTCATTGTTCATTCCTCCCGCTGCAGTTGGATAAGCTTAATTTACTTTCACTTGCCCACCGTTACGTACGATGAGATGAATACTGTAAATGGTGCCGCTTTTAGCACTTAGGAAACTTGGCAGTATTTTGTTTTTTTATGTATTATTTCTCATATTTTTAGCCCAGAAATGTTTTTGTCTTATTACATACAGCCGGGAAGAACTATTGGATATCAGAGCGGCAGAAACTCAACAGCAATACCAGCATTACGACCAGGAATAAGACTTTGCCAAAGCGGATCCTTTGTTTGCAACCACCAAGGAAATTGAACTGATTCCAGAGGCTGATCCAAAACACAGCCGGCGGAGGAGAGGTACTCGGAGTGGTCTTCTAGTCCGACTTAGGAGGCATGCACACCACCCAACGCTTCCGAGTATATTACGCACTAATGTTTTTCAATCCCTTGATAATAAAGTTGACAAGCTCAGGGCAAGGGTTTCTTTCCAGAGAGACATCAGGGATTGTAACATACTCGGTTTCACGGAAACATGGCTCTCTCGGGACATACTGTCTGAGTCGGTCCAGCCAGTTGGGTTCTCAGTTCATTGCGCAGACAGGATATAAATATCTCTCTGGGAAGAAGAAGGGCGGGGGTGTATGTTTCATGATTCACGACTCATGGGGTGATTGTGATAAAAGACAGAAACTGAAGTCCTTTTGTTCACCCGACCTAGAATACCTCACAATCAAATGCCGACCGTCCTATCTCGGAAGAGAATTCTCTTCAGTTATAGTCACAGTCGTGTATATTCCCCCTCAAGCCGATACCACGACGACCCTCAAAGAACTTCACTGGACTTTATACAAACTGGAAACCACATATCCTGAGGCCGCATTTATTGTAGGTGCTGGAAAAGGCTTCCGAAGTTCTATCAACACATCGACTGTAGCACTCGCACTGCTACTCTAACTTCCGGGATGCCTACAAGGCCCTCCCCGCCCTCATTTTGGCAAATCTGACCACGACTCCATTTTGTTCCTCCCTTCCTATAGACAGAAACTCAATCAGGAAGTACCTGTGGACTATTCAACGCTGGTCTGACCAATCAGAATCCAAGTTTCAAGATTGCGTGATCACGCAGACTGGGATATGTTCTGGGTAGCTTCCGAGAAGAATATTGACAAATTTGCTAATACGGTGACTGAGTTTATCAGGGAGTGTATAGGAGATGTACCCACTGACTATTAAAACCTACCCTAACCAGAAACCGTGGATAGATGGCAGCATTCTTGCACCGCATTTAATCATGGCAAGGTGACTGGAAATATGACAGAATACATATAGTGTAGTTATTCCCTCCGCAAGGCAATCAAACAGGCAAAACATCTGTATAGAGACAAAGTGGAGTCACAATACAACGGCTCAGACATGAGATGTATGTGGAAGGGTCTACAGACAATCATGGACTACAAAAGGAAAACCAGCCACGTCTTGCTTCCGGACAAGCTACAACTTGAGGATAACGCAGTGCCACTAACGCGGCCCGCTACCAAGGACTGTGGGCTCTCCTTCGTAACCAAATCCCATATTTTAATTTTGAAATATAACTGACTTGATTCTCAAAATAAAATCCCACTTGATTTTCAAATATTGCCACTTTATTCCCAAAATGTAATTTTGACTTTATTCTTGAAATATTGCCAATTGATTCTCAAAATATTTCCACTTTTATAAAGTAATGCAACAAATTTGATTTAAATACCACCACCTGTGGCTGTTTATTCATTTTCTCTTCACTTGGACGTACAGTACTACTCCTCCGTATTTAAGAGATTAACTGGCACATAAAAACAACGATTCAGTGATCATTTAGTGATAATTCAAATCAAATTGTATTAGTCACATGCGCTGAACACAACAGTGAAATGCTTAATGTCGAGCCACTAACCAACAATGCAATTAAAAAAAGTATGGATTAGAATAAGAAATAAAAGTAACAAGTAATTAAAGAGCAGCAGTAAAATAACAATACCAAGACTATATACAGGGGGGTACCGGTACAGACTCAATGTGCAGGGGCACATTAGTTGAGGTAGTAGGTAAAATGTACATGAAGGTAGAGTTATTAAAGTGACCATGCACAGATGATAACAGAGTAGCAGTGGTGTAAGGGGGGGGGGGGGGCAATGCAAATATTCAGGGTAGCCATTTGATTAGGTGTTCAGGAGACCTATGGTTTGGGGGCAGAAGCTGTCCAGAAGCCTCTTGGACCTAATTCTTGTGGTGTTCTGTCCAGTGCGCACCACAGAAGGAATGAAAAATAAATCAATAGTAGTTATCCAAGCAGTAACAATAATCCTAGAGCAGTACAATTTTTTGTAAAAACAAGTCAACTGTAAACATGCTGTCCCCCACGAATGTTGTCCCCCCTTGAGCCAATTAGTGACAACAATTTAAGCTCAAACGGGAAGGAAGATAATGTTATGCTTGTTCAAGGTTTGTAATTTCAGTTGATTACTATAGCAACCCATTGGGCCTATCAGTGTAATTTTGTAAATGCCGGATCTCTATTGCAAGTCACTTCAGTCACCCAAGTTTCGTCAAAAATCGAGCCTGTGATATTGCGTGTGAATAACTTTTGAATGGACGGAGAGAGATCCATGGTCCCCCCTCCAATTTCATCGTGGGGGACAAGAACAATGTTTTAAGCCTCCAACGTGAAAATAGAAATAAGAAAGAAATAAGCAAAAGAAAAAGGACAGAGCCCTCCACACAACCTCTCCAAACAGTCTTGAGAGAGAGAGCGCTTGGTGACAGCTTGGTAAGTAAGTTCTGTCTCATGACTGCTGGGTGGCATCACTAACCATGATATTAAAGGCAACAGTAAACATGTAGTCCCCCACGAGTGATGCAGCACCCCCCTTTGGCCAATCACTTTAATTTTGTAGATGGATCTCTATGGCAAGACTCATTCACCCAATTATCTTCAAAATTGTGCCAGTGGTGTCTGAGATATTGCATGTGACTAACATAGATACAGTTGATTACTATAGTGCCCCGTTTGAGCCAATCAGTGTAATTGACTGGCCCAACTTTAAGGCAACGCATCATTCACCCAGGTTGTCAAAATTGGGCCAGTGGTGTCAGATAGTGTAGTTTATCTAGACTCATATCCCTGAGCATGTGTGCCAAATTTCAGCACTCTGAGTCAAACAGATCAAGATATAAACAAGTGCCTGTTATAGTGCCACCGTGTGATAGATATGAATGTTATTGCAGATGTTGAGTCTTGACAGTGTTTGCAACATGTGTACTAAATTGTGTTGCAATACCAATATCCTTGATTGATTTATATGCATTTATGTGCAAGACCACACCCACTTGATTGACCAATAAACAATCATTGGTGAATGTTATTGGTTTTTGGTAGTAGTCTGGAAAATATTGCTAATTGTGGGGGACAATAAATACAGGTAAATTAATGTGCATGTCCCATAACGTATGACATTGAATATTCTTATTTACAAGTTTGATGTGAAGTTATGTTGAGATACCCGATGATATTGTAATCTAGCTGTAGTGTTCGATTGCGACGGTTACACTATGTGACTGTGTCCACATAGATCTTTGGCTCAGGTTGTTTGCAACAGTTTTGATTGGTATCTGATATCTACAGAGAGAGTATTATTGACCCTAACAACACTGTTTAGGACATGGCAGGGAAACTGTCCACCCAAGCATCAGTCCCAATGACCACAGGCTTTACATAGCCATTCTGTCTCAGGCCCAGTACATGCTCAGGCTGTACAACTCATGTACAACAGATTTGGCACAATGGTTGTGATCAATCCAAGAGTTTTTCTGCACAAAAGTACATACACAACAGTTGTCTAGACAGTGCCTGCAGAAAGTATTCGCACCCCTTTACCTTTTCCATATTTTGTTGTGTTACAGCCTGAATTAAAAATGTATTAAATTGAGATGGTGTCACACGCCTACATAATACCCCATAATGTCAAAGTGGAGTTGTTTTTTTAAATGTTTACAAACTAATTAAAAATGAAAATCTGAAATGTCTTGAGACAATAAGTATAAATCCCTTTGTTATGGCAAGCCTAAATAAGTTCAGGAGTACAAATTTACTTAACTCACATAATAAGTTGCATGGACTCACTCTGTGTGCAATAGTGTTTAACATGATTTTTGAATGACTACCTCTGTACCCCACACATACAGTTATCTGTACAGTCCCTCATTTGAGCAGTGAATTTCGTACACAGATTCAACCAGAAAGACCAGGGAGGTTTGCAATTATTGCAAAGGGCCCATATTGGTATTAGAATATCCAAATATTTGGGAGAATATATTTTTTTGCTTTTGTTTGTTTGTTTGTTTGTTTATATATATATATATATTAATATTATCCAACTGCAATCTTGTCTCATTGCTGCAACTCCAACGGGCTCAGGAGAGGTGAAGGTTGAGTCATGCATCCTCCTAAACATGACCCGCCAAACCTTCTTAAGGCTAGGGGGCAGTATTTGGAAGTTCGCATGACTGACATGCCCAAAGTAAACTGCCTGTTACTCAGGCCCAGAAGCTAGGATAGGCATATAATAGTATTGGATAGAAAACACTGAAGTTTCTAAAACTGTTAAAATAATGTCTGTGAGTATAACAGAACTGATATGGCAGGCAAACACCCGAGGAGAATCCATCAAGAATTTTTTGTTGTTGAGGTCACCACCCATTGAAAAAGCTTGTCTATGGGAAATTCGAAGGAAATCCTCCCAGATTGCAGTTCCTATGGCTTCCACTAGATGTCAGTCTTTAGAAAGGGTTTCAGGTTGTTTTTGGAAAAATGAGCTAGAATTTGTAGTTTAAGGTGGCTCTCATTTAGACTGGTCTTGTGGCACGCGTGGATGAGGGAGCGCACTTCGTTATTTATCTCTGGTATTGAACATACTATTCGTCTTAAATTTTATAATTTATTTACATATTAGGGTACCTGGGGATTGATTTGAAACGTTGTTTGACTTTTTTGGAAACTTTTGGGGTTGCTTTGTCTGCATGTTGAACGACTGGAACGGGTGGATTACTGAATCAAACGCGCTAATTAAACTGACCTTTTTGGGATATAAAGGACTTTTTCAAACAAAACAACCATTTGTTGTGTAGCTGGGACCCTTGGGATTGCAAACAGAGGAAGATCTTCAAAGTGATTTATTTTATCGCCATTTCTGACTTTTGTGACGCCTCTGCTGGTTTGGAAAATGTTTAATGATTTTGTATGCGGGGCGCTGTCCTCAGATAATCGCATGGTATGCTTTCGCCATCGACTTTTTGAAATCTGACAAAGCGGCTGGATTAACAAGAAGTTAATTTAAAAGTTTATGTATGACACTTGTATTTTCATGAATGTTTAATATTACGATTTTTGTATTTTGAATTTCGCAGGATGTTGGCGAGTTGGGTCACTAGCGCCCCACCTAGCCTTAAGTTAACACCCGCCCGCTTAACCTGAAAGCCAGCTGCACTAATGTGTCAGAGGAAACGCCATTCAACTGATGACCGAAGTCAGCCTGTAGGCACCTGGCCCGCAACAAGGAGTCACTAGAGTGCAATGAGCCAACTAAAGCCCCCACAGCCAAACCCTGCCGTAACCCGGACGACGCTGGGCCAATTGTGCGCTGCCCTATGGGACTCCCAGTCATGGCCAGTTATGACACAGCCTGGGATTGAACCCAGGTCTGTAGTGATTCCTCAAGCACTGCGATGCAGTGCCTTTGACCGCTGCACCATTCGTGAGGAACTGAATACATTTTGAGCATGGTGAAGTTATTAATTACACTTTGGATTTTGTATCAATACACCCAGTCACTACAAAGATACAGGAGTCCTTCCTAACTTAGTTGCCGGAGAGGACAATGGTGACTTGAAAACAGTTAGAGCTTAATGGCTGTGATAGGAAAAAACTGAGGATGGATCAACATCATTGTAGTTACTCCACAAAACTAACCTAACTGACAGAGTGAAAAGAGGGAAAACATACATGCCTGTTTTCAACAAGGTACTAAAGTAATACTGCAAAAAATGTGTCGAAGCAATTAACTTTATGTCCTAAATACGAAGTGTTATATTTGGGGCAAATCCGATACAAAACATTACTGAGTACCACTCTTCATATTTTCAAGCATATTGGTGGCTGGATCATGTTATGGGTATGCTTGTAATTGTTAAGGACTGGGTAGTTGTTCAGGATAAAAAAATAAATAAAAAAAGATGCAGAATGGAGCTAAGCACAGGCAAAATACTATAAGAAAATCTTTCAGTCTTTCCACCAGACACTGGGAGATGAATTCACCTTTCAGCAGGACAATAACCTAAAACAGCCAAATATACACTGTAGTTGCTTACCAAGAACACAATGAATGTTCCTGAGTGACAAAGTTAGTTTTTACTTAAATCTACTTGAAAATCTATGGCAAGACCTGAAAATTGATGTCTAGCAAAGATCAACAACCAATTTGACAGAGTTTATACGCTATCTATTGAATGGCAACCTTGAACCTAGCAATGTTATCCTATCTAAAAGTGTAAGTATAAAGCCAAGAATGCCTTATTTCTTTCTGTTAGACACTGAGGCCCACGTACACACGTTGTACAATTGATTCATTTCATACAATGGTTGTGATACAAGGGCTGCAGCTTGACTCCCACCCTCTTCAACATACAGTGCCTTCAGAAAGTATTCATACCCCTTGACGGATTCCACATTTTGTTGTGTTACAGCCTGTATTCAAAATGGATTCAGTAGATTTCTCACCCATCTACTGTACACACAATACCCCATAATGACAAAGTGAAAACATGTTTTTAGAAATATCAAATTTATGTAAGTATTTACACTCCTGAGTCAATACTTTGTAGAAGCATCTTAGGCAGTGATTACAGCTGTGAGTCTGAGTAAGTTTCTAAGAGCTTTCCACACCTGGATTGTGCAACATTTGCCCATTTTTATTATTTTCACACATTTTACAGCTGTTGTGTCAATGAATGAATCCTGAATCCTATACCTATATAAAAGTACATCTCTTTGTGATTAACTAGCATGGGCAGAATGTACAGGAGCCTGGAGACTTATAGGTTTGAAGGTAAGATGGCCATGACCTTGTCCCCCCTCACCTTTGGAATTCAGAAAGCTGTGTCTGACAATCTATTCATTAGCTCAATGTTATCCATGCCACTGAAGGTACACATCTCTCCCCGTCTCAGAGAGAACAATAGAAACCAATAAACTAAACCTGATTGCTCCAATCATCTCCCCTTTTACGGGAATTAGAGGAGGACATGACAGCATCGGACAAGGTCAGGCAGACATACTGCTCATGCACCACAGCACAGGGACTACTTCCCAAATGGCGTCCTAACCTACAAAGTGCACTGGGCCCTGGTCAAAAATAGTACACTATGTAGGGAGCCATTTGGGATGCAACCAGGGACTGACAAATAAAAGCAGTGATCTGTTGTAATATTGTAAGAACACTGAAACCTTCCATCTAGGAAATTGTTTGTGATGTTCAAAGATGTCAAACTTTTATTTTGTTCTAGTGATATGGAGTGTGTCACTGCAGTAATAATAGCTACATACTGTTCCAATCTACAGTAGGTATGTCGTCTGTCTTGTTTCTATACCTAATTAACACGAGATTGAAGGTGAAAGAAGAAAAGACATACCCACAGAGTACGGAACGTTAACTTTTAACACAAACTCATTTATTTGCACATTGTTAGACATACAGTAGCCACATTTAGGTGATATAGGCCTAGTGGGAGTGTGTTCAGAATGAGGGAGTATCGGGGTGTCAGAATAGATATCTAATGTGAATCAGCCAGGCGGTCATGTGGGAAATAGAGAGGTGAAGAGGGGAGGAGAGGGAAAGATAGAGGTGGGAATGTGAAGGGATGGAAGTGTAGAGGGGGATGTGTGTGTGTGTGTGTTGAGGTGGTGAACAGGAAGGCTTGCATGAAAAGAGAGAACACAGGGAGTGAACCATTCATGTCACGGTTCACAGACATGGAAAATGGAGTCATGCTGCTGATAGACTCATCCATTAACATATTAACACTCCCTGTTAGGAACCACACAGAACATATCTTTAGAGTGTGTGTTCATATGTGTGTGAAGGGGGTGAGTGTGTCTGTGTGCGTGTTGAGAATCATGTGGAATCATACCCATAACATATTTGCTTTTTCCCCCCATTCAATAAACTGTTTGACTGGAATTGTCATGGATTGGATGAGCACACCAACCAATATTTGCACTGGAAACATCAATCTGACTTTAAACTGACTGATAAACTCATCGTAGCAGGATAGTCTGTGATCAAATACAAAATAAAACCAATGTGTAAACATACTGACAAAAAACAGCAACCCAGAGAGAAGGCAATGAGCAGTTCCCTGGATTTACCTCTTACCTCAATTTAGTGTCTTGCACTCTCAGGCCCTATAAAATCAGACCTAAAAACCTACAATCAGAAGTCACTTACAATGATGCAAATGTATTGATTTAAATTATCCAAGTAATGGGCATGGAGGTCCTATGAAAACAGATAAGCCAAAGTCCTCCCACTAATTACCCAGAGAAAGAGAAGGGCTCATGCATTCATTTTACTGTTGATTAAAGTTGCTTCGATTTATGCTAAAGTACACCCTGCTATACAAATGCAAAACGGATTGCATTTGACAGAGAGAGAGGGAGGGAGAGAGGCAGGGAGAGAAAGGAAGGTAGAGAGAGGAGACAGAGAGAGAAAGACAAACTGTGTGCGCGCGTTTATGAGAGAGAGGAGAATGAGAGCAAGATATAGTGGGTGTGTAAGAGAGAGAGAGAGAGAGAAAGATATAAAAAGATTAAGGAAGGGAGGGAGGGAATGTATGTTCATGTGTGGGTGGAAAGGTGAGGGGTTTACAGCTTGAAAGCTTCAGCACCATAGGCACCACAATAAGTATTGACCTAAGAAGCCTTCCCACAGTGGAATCAGCTTTTTAAAGTCCCCTTTAGGGACTCCCTCTGGGGATTAATACTTTTTAGGTGTTTGGGTTGGTGTGTGTGCCTGACTCTGTGAAAAAAGAAATAAAAATAGTTTGTATAAGTGTGTGTGCACACAAATGTGTGTGTGAGAGAGAGTTGTGTGCTAAGTGTCTCATTTCCACAACCCCTCCTCTCACATTAGTTTAAG
This sequence comes from Salmo salar, assembly GCF_965601325.2. Taxonomy (NCBI): domain Eukaryota; kingdom Metazoa; phylum Chordata; class Actinopteri; order Salmoniformes; family Salmonidae; genus Salmo; species Salmo salar. Next base: position 7,637,372 of record NC_138319.1, read on the forward strand.
GGACAGGGGACTGAAATGGGTGAGTGTGTGTTACAGTTAGCTAATTAACACTTATAACAGATGTCACATCAAACAGGGATCATACTTCCTTCACCAGGGCTCAGCCACATCTACCCTGTACATACCATCCTGGATGCCAGATTACTTCTGACAGAAAACATACAAATAAAAAAACACTACCACGGCTTAAAGTCAGGGACTGAAGAGATCCCCGCTGCGTAAATTATTCATACTTTGACGTACTAAAGGCTTCTGTATTTTTCTCTAATCCCCCAGTAAATCTTTCGGTAATGTTGTGGCGGGCACTCAAGTTGCCTAGCTCTCAAAAGACTCCATTCATCAAACTTTTCTTATGTATGAAATCAGTGTCTGACAGGCTTTTGAAATCCTTTTGCTCTGTGTTATTATAACGTTTAGCCTCAAACAGCCTTTCAATCTAACGATTTCTCCCTCTCCGAGATGGTGATTGCTTTGATTTTAATTGGAATGTTCCAGGGGCGCTATGACAGCTAATCCAGCTGGCTCCCACCAGTCAAACAAGGGGTGCTCATGGTGATAATTTTTTTCCCAAAAGGCACCCTATTCCTTATCTAGTGCACTCCTTTTGACCAGGGCCCATAGGGAATAGGGTGCCAATAGCATGCCTGCAGGGTGTCATTTGGGCTGCATCCTATGAAAACAACAAGGGTGGTAACGGTTTTCCCGTTGCATGGCTTCTGTGAAAATTATACCACCGACAGGGGTGGGGCATGTATTACTTACCAGTTGGAGTGCTAGCTGGGTAATTGAGAAGTAAAGTCAAGAAGTCATTGATGTGAGAAAATTAAGTCACAGAAGCAATAAACCGCCTGATGTCCCCTTTGAATGGGAATTTGGGTAGGTCCCTACTATTCATGTTGTCCAGCTTTCAAAGACTAAGTCATGACCTTTCAACCAAATATGTAGTGGATGTAGAACTTAATCCCTTTTGTGTGTGCGCTTTCCAATTAGTAACCTTTATTCTACACTTAGAAACCTGAGACATAGGCTAGAAAATAATTTCATTTTTCAGGTATCCGTCTTCCTATTGACCTATAGCTACATTTCTATGTCTGATTTCTCTTGTTTTCTGACTAGTTTTTCCCCTCTTCTCCTTTCATTTCACCTGTCTGCTAGGTTAGCTTTTGGAAAACATTCATTCAACTCTAAACATCCTATATTCCCAGTTTTACTTGACCTAGTTCCAAAAGAAATAACAAATATACAGTACCAGTCAAAAGTTTGGACACCTACTCATTCAAGGGTTTTTCTTTATTTTTACTATTTTCTACAATGTAGAATAATAGTGAAGACATCAAAACTATGAAATAACACATATGGAATCATTGAGTAACCAAAAAAAGTGATAAACAAATTAAAATGTTATATTTGAGATTCTTCAAAGTAGCCTCCCTTTGCCTTGACAGCTTTGAACACTCTTGGCATTCTCTCAACCAGCTTAACCTAGAATGCTTTCCAGGAGAATAATTGTGCCCTATTGTTTTCCCACAAAATGGTGTACTACGCCAGCGACAATGAATTTGCCAGCATTTTTATCCTTTTTTGATATTCCCCTGTTCTCTGGAAGATGATTAATTGGAAATGGCATCACCAGACTGCTTTCAAGGTTTTTAAAACACATGCTCAGCTCAATTAAGTATGAGTAAATTCACAGCTGTACTTTCCTACTTCATGAGACATCTTCTGTCAGAAACCATGTAAAAGAGAACAGGGTAAGGAGGCCCAAATTGATCAGGGCCCATAAGGCACTACCCAAAGTAATGCACTATATATGGAAAAGGGTGTCATTATGACAATGCCCCAGACTTCCCTTACCCTCTTCTCAACATCTTTCCTGCTCTAAAGTAATGCACTCTATAGGGAACAGAGTGCCATTTGGGTCACATTCTAGATCTTGCAGGGTTGAAGAAGCTGAAGTGAAGTTTAGTGAATTTCAAATCCACCCATGCAGTTTAATAGCTTTCATAAATGACTCAGCACATTATTTCAATTTGTACGGTAGTCATTACACTGTGCATGACGTTACACTACAGGGTTTGGGCAGGTTTGGGCCTGGGCCGTGCCGGTCCCCATTCCCTCCCTCTCCCCATTTGGGCTTGAAAACCAAATTAACTCTCCGAGCCATTATTTTAAAGACAGTTCAATCTCTTTACTGCTAACTGTAGGGGAAAGACTGAGGTTTCAATGAATCCCATAACACAATTTGCTTCCTTCTATAAGCTCAGATGGTGCAATAGGCAATATTGCTAAAAAAATGTGTTATAGAACGAGATCCTTGAGGGATAGAGCCCATCAATCATGTTAATCACCCATTATTATGTGATAAAGATACCCACACTATGGTGGGTTAACATTTTCTATAGAAAACACCTTAAACAGACAAACCTGGGATATATTGTCTACTGACTATTCTTTATGCCTGATATACTGTATAATGAGTAGATTAATATATTATAATCTCAACCCGGCACAGCCAGAAGAGGACTGGCCACCCCTCAGAGCCTGGTTCCTCTCTAGGTTTCTTCCCAGGTTACTGCCTTTCTAGGGAGTTTATCCTTCTACATCTGCATTGCTTGATGTTGGGGATTTTAGGCTGGGTTTCTGTATAACACTGACATCGGCTTATGTAAAAAGGGCTTTTTAAATACATTTGATTGATTGATGAAAGAAAGATGCATACATACAGTACATTTCCAAGTGCTTTTGTAAAAACACCCACTATATCCACAAATTTCACGTTTTTCATCAGAAAATATTTCTTATGGGTACCTTCATGTGTAAAATCTGTTCTCAGACTTAATTCATAGATTTTAGATGTGTATTAAAAAGTTTATTCATATCCTGTATATTTGACTGTGATAGCTAGGCGAGACAACATATCTTAGATGAATGCACTTACTGTAAGTCGTCTGGATAGGAGCATCTGCTAAATTAATAAAATGTCAAATGTAAATATTTTACATACAGATGTCATGTTACTGTATTTAAGTAAATATTGAACATATATAATATTGATGTCACAAATGTATCATGTGTACAGTTTTTTATAAAAAAATGTAGTCATGTTACATGACTAAAACCTAGCAGTACTACTTATTTCTGAGACTGAGGCGGATATAGCATTTTGCAAAAAAAACTAGATTGTCCCTCTGAAATGAAATCATTAAGTGATAGATTTTAAACAAATACATGCCTTGTCATTTAACAATCCCATTCCATGATCAGATAGTGTGAAAAAGAAAAAAAAAACCCATCATTTCTTTAACAATAAAAGCTAATTTCCCAACATTTCAAAAAATGTATTTATATTTATTTTGGAATTAACTTATTCAATTCTTCTTTCAATACCAGAAGCAAAACAATGGTACATGTGAATCTGATTCATATTCTGATGCTGTTTAATATACATGTAACAAGTGGTGTAGTGGAGGGCTCTTTCACACCTTTATTTTATTAGAATTGACCTATACCTATCGTGGAAAAATTCATTGAAAATATAGGGAGTGTTACTTTATTCTGTGTTGATCAGCTTTTACCCACCTATATTTTAACATCACTGCAGGTAACGTCATCATTGAATATCAGATGAGTGTAAACTCTACTTGCATCTTCTACCTATCCATTATTTTACCTGTCTTTTCCAGACATTGAATGCTTGTTTAGTGTTACTATTTCAAAGCACGAGTCAGCTATACTCAGACATGAAATACAAACATATGAGATTCCCGCCATGAAATGTATACGTTGGGTCCTGTGACTCTGAGCTGGTCTGTCCTTTAGGTGTTTTGTACTTAGTCACTGGGGAAGGTTGATCAGATAGAATTAATGATGTGTACTGTACCAAGTCTTGCCCTGGCTCTGCCCTCCAGGCTATGCCTGCATTCCAAATGGTACCCTCTCCCTATATAGTGCACTACTTTTGGTCAAAAGTAGAGCTCACATGGCTCTGGTCAAAGGAAGTGCACCATATAGGGAATAGGGTGCCATTTGTGGCACATCCCTAGACTGGATGACCGCCATGCAATCAGCTACAGACCAAAAATAATCCAGCTGTGAGCTCACATTCATCTCTGTCAGCCACAATATCTACCTCTACATCCATCTACCACTTGCGCTACCTCTGTCCTTTCACCTCTATCTCACAGGCAATTCCATGTTAACGTCTAGATGTAAGAGGTTTCGCTAGCGGAACACCTGCTCCAATATCCAATGATAGGCGTGGCGCGAATTACAAATTCCTCAAATACAAAAACTTCCATTTTTCAAACATATGACTACTTCACAGCATTTTAAAGACAAGACTCTCCTTTATCTAACCACACTGTCCGATTTCAAAAAGGCTTTACAGCGAAAGCAAAACATTAGATTATGTCAGCAGAGTACCCAGCCAGAAATAATCAGACACCCATTTTTCAAGCTAGCATATGTCACAAAAACCCAGAAGACAGCTAAATGCAGCACTAACCTTTGATGATCTTCATCAGATGACACACCTAGGACATTATGTTATACAATACATGCATGTTTTGTTCAATCAAGTTCATATTTATATCAAAAAACAGCTTTTTACATTAGCATGTGACGTTCAGAACTAGCATACCCCCGCAAACTTCCGGGGAATTTACTAAATTACTCACGATAAACGTTCACAAAAAGCATAACAATTATTTTAAGAATTATAGATACAGAACTCCTCTATGCACTCGATATGTCTGATTTTAAAATAGCTTTTTGGTGAAAGCACATTTTGCAATATTCTAAGGACATAGCCCAGCCATCACGGGCTAGCCATTTAGACACCCGGCAAGTTCAGCCTTCACCAAAATCAGATTTACTATAACAAAAATGTTATTACCTTTGTTGTCTTCGTCAGAATGCACTCCCAGGACTGCTACTTCAATAATAAATGTTGGTTTGGTCCCAAATAATCCATCGTTATATCCGAATAGCGGCGTTTTGTTCGTGCGTTCCAGAAACGGTAAATCAGGGTCCCGCGCATGGCGCAATTCGTGACCAAAAAAATCTAAATATTCCATTACTGTACTTCGAAGCATGTCAACCGCTGTTTAAAATTAATTTTTATGCCATTTATCTCGTAAAAAAGCGATAATATTCCGACCGGGAATCTCCTTTTCGGCAAACAGAGGAAAAAAAATAAATCACAAAGACGGGGGCGGCCAGGGCACACGCCTAAGCCCACAGTCCCTTGATCGGCCACTTGAGAAAGGCGATAATGTGTTTCAGCCTGGGGCTGGGATGACGACATTCAGGTTTTTCCTGTTTTTCAAGGTTGTTGGTATCCATTACTGGTAGTTACAGGATAGGTACTGTTTGGTGTAGCACAGATTTTTTAACCAACCTTATCTTGGCGTCCTCTATTACTTCAAGTTAGCAAACAGAACAATTATTTGATTTCCCTCCACTGTAACAAAATAGATATTAGCCAGCAATACGTAATATAAACTAAAGTTAGCTGGCTGGCATAAAAAAAGTACTTAACTACCCATCGTATTTGTCAGCTGCCCTGTTGGTGTTGGCACCGGCTGTAGCTGAGCTTCTAGCTAAATCCAACTCTTTGTTTTGAATACTATTTTCCAGTTGAAACAAAAAAAATGCTCCATGGTTGAATTTGTGTTGATGAGAGGAATCACCTGAAGCAATTGCGGTCTGGTCAGTTCTTTCAGTTTTGCCCAATGGATTTTGTGTTGTTAGTGTCCGCCTCCCTTTCAAAAGACCGCTTGGGGAGGGATGAAATACCACAAAGTAGGACTACATTTATTTTCAAATCTCGCACTTTCAACATGGCACTGTCATTCATAGGATTCCAACAAGTCAGTTCGTCAAATTTCTGCCTTGCTAGAACTGACCCGGTCAACTGTAAGTGCTCTTAATGTGAAGTGGAAACGTCTAGGAGCAACAACGGCTCAGCCGTGAAGTGGTAGGCCACAAAACATCACAGAACGGAACCAAGTGCTGAAGCGTGTAGCACGTAAACATTGTCTGTCCTCGGTTGCAAGACTCACTACCGAATTCCAAACTGCCCCTGGAAGCAACGTCAGCACAATAACTATTCATCTGGAGCTTCATGAAATGGGTTTCCATGGCCGAGCAGCCATACACAAGACTAAGATCACCATGCGCAATGCCAAGCGTCGGCTGGAGTGGTATAATGCTGAAGCAGTAGAAACGTGTTCTCTAGAGTGATGAATCACACTTCACCTTCTGGCAGTCCAACAGACAAATCTAGGTTTGGCGAATGCCAAGAGAACGCTACCTGCCCTTAATTCCAGTGAAGGGATATCTTAACGCTACAGCATACAATGACATTCTAGACAATTCTGTGCTTACAACTTTGTGGCAACTGTTTAAAGAAGGCCCTTTCCTGTTTCAGTATGACAATGCCCCAGTGCACAAAGCGAGGTATATACAGAAATTGTTAGTTGATTGGTGTGGAAGAAATTGACTTGCCTGCACAGAGTCCTGACATCAACCCTATTGAAGACCTTTGGGATGAATTGGAACACCGACTGCATGCCAGGCCTAATCACCCAACATCAGTGCCTGACCTCACGTATGCTCTTGTGGCTAAATGGAAGCAAGTCCCCCACATCAATGTTCCAACATGTAGTGGTATAGCTTTCCCAGAGTAGTGGAGGCTGTTTTAGCAGCAAAGAGTGGACCAACTCCATATTAATGCCCATGATTTTGGGATGAGATGTTCAAGAAGCAGGTGTCCACATACTTTGTCATGTAGTGTAATTTTTATGAGCTCTGCCCCAAACAAGACCAAATTTGGTTGATCCGGACCAGAGCAATTCTGAATCAATCATTTAACTAGTCAGTTGAGATCAAATTCTTATTTACAATGATGGCCTACCAAAAGGTCTCCTGCGGGGATGGGATAGAAAAAATACAAATAGAGGACAACACACACATCACAACAAGAGAGACCACAAAAAGAGAGACCTAATTCAACAACATATCATGGTAGCAGCAGAAAACATTGTACAAAAATGATTGGGCACAGACAACAGCACGAAGGGCAAGAAAGTATACATAAAGCAGCCACATCTGTCAGTAAGAGTGTCCATGATTGAGTCTTTGAATGAAGCGATGGAGATAAAACGGTTCCAGTCGCTAGCTGCAGCGAACTTAAAAGAGGAGTGACCCAGGGATGTGTGCACTTTGGCGACCTTTAACATAATTTGACTGGCAGAACTAGTGTTGTATGTGGAGGATGAGGGCTGCAGTAGGTCTCTCAGATAAGGGGTATTGAGAGTAGTAAACTACAGAGTAGTAAAGTGCAGTGATGTGCACTATAAAGGAGCATTGGTGGCAAATCTGATGGCTGAATTTTAAAGAACATCTAGCCGCTCGAGAGCACCATAATCTGCCGATCCATAAATTACATCTCCGTAGTCTAGCATGGTCATCTGAATCAGGGCTAGTTTGGCAGCTGGGGTAAAAGAGCGATAACGATAGAGGAAACCAAGTCTAGTTTTAACCTTAGCCTGCAGCTCATATGTGCTGAGTGAAGGACAGTGTACCATCTAGCCATACTCCCAAGTACTTGTATGAGGTGACTACCTCAAGCTCTAAACCCTCAGAAGTAGTAATCGCACCGGTGGGGAGAGGGGGCATTCTTCTTACCAAACCACATTACCTTTGTTTTGGAGGTGTTCAGAACAAGATTAAGGGCAGAGAACGCTTGTTGGACACTAAGAAAGCTTTGATGTAAAGTGTTTAGCACAAAATCCAGGGATGGGCCAGCTGAGTATAAGACTGAATCATCTGCATTAAAATGAATGAGAGAGCTTCCTACTGCTTGAGCTATGTTGATGTAAATTGAGAAGAGCGTGGGACCTAGGATCAAGCCTTGGGGTACTCCCTTGGTGACAGGCAGTGGCTGAGCCAGCAGATGTTTTGACTTTATATACTTCACTCTTTGAGAGGTAGTTAGCAAACCAGGCCAATGACACCTCAGACACCAATACTCCTTAGCCAGCCCACAAGAATGGAATGGTCTACCATGTCAAAAGTTTTGGCCAAATCAATAAAAATAACAACATTGCTTAGAATCAAGGGCAATGGTGACATAATTTAGGACATTAAGGTTACAGTGACATCCATAACCTGAACGGAAGCCAGATTGCGTACCTGAGAGAATACTATAGACATCAGGAAAGCCAGTCAGTTGACTGACAAGTTTTTCCAACACTTGATACACAGGGCAAAATAGAAAGAGGCCTATAACAGTTAGGATCAGCTTGGTCTCCCCCTTTAAATAAAGGACACACTGTGGCTGCCTTCCAAGCAATGGGGACCTCCCCAGAGTAGAGACAGGTCAAAAAGGTCAGAGATAGGGGCAGCAACCTTAAAGAATAAAGGGTCTACACCATCTGACACAGATATTTTTTTGGGGGGGGTCAAGTTTAAGGAGCTCCTTTAGCACCCCGAACTCAGTGACCGCCTGCAGGGAGAAACATTGTAGCAGAAAAGGTGAAAAAGAGGGAGGAGCATTGGGGATAGTCACATTAGAAGGCGTGGGAGATGAAATGTTGGACTGGCAAGGAGACATGGCGGAGTCAAATCGGAATCCAGACTTCAAGTGGTGATTAAAAGAGCTCAGCCATGTGCTCCTTGTCAGTAACAACCACATCAACATTAAAGGACATGGGCAGCTGTGAGGATGAGGATTTATTCTCCAGGTCCTTAACCGTTTTCCAGAATTTCTTGGGGTTAGACCCACAGAGAACTCCTCCTTAAAGTAATTAACTTTGGCCTTCCAGATAGCCTGAGTGCACTTATTTAGAATATGCCTGAATGAGAGCCAGTCAGCGTGTGCTGAGCGATTTGCCAAATGCAATTCTTGAGGTGGAATCATAGATGCCCATGTTTCACAAGCAGAGAAGAAACACCATCGCAGGTGAAAGCTAGTAGTCCTACTTATGCAGCAGCTAGCACCAGCAGCCTCGCAGTCCTGACAGAGACCTCACTGTCCAGGCCGACAATGAGTGACCTTCCTCCTTTTCTTCCTACCCTCGAGAATAGTGAGTTCCACGAGTGCCGGCCCAACAGCTTCTTCCTACTCCTCTCCCAGAAAACCAAGCTGATGACTGCCAGAGACCCAGCAAAGCTCATGAGAGCAACCCCACTTCTATTAACACTGGTAAGCCTACGAGTGATGAGACAGATTGCCCCGACAGTGTGGAGTCCGAGTTCCATTGTGTAATATAAATAGGGTACCATCTAATTACTGTATATGCAGTAGCTATAGATATGCTACTAGCCTGGACTGCATTGTCTGCATTATAAAACAATGCCTAGTAAGATATTGTAAGTAAGATACAAAAATTCCAAGATGGCGTAGCAGTTCAGACGTCCTCTACCCTCCTCTTGTCGTGTATATATATATATATATATTTTTTTTTTTTCTTCACTTATCTTTTTACATTTTTTATTATAAAAACTCAACCTCAAAGCACTCTCCTGCAACCCGCCTCACCAATTTAAAAAAGAAAGTATTATTTACCTCATCTGAATTCCACAACAGAAGCTAGCCAGAGGTTAGCCATTTTCACTGGCTAACGTTGAAGTTCAGCTAGCCACGGTTAGCTGTCCTCAGCTATCCATTAGCTCAAAAAGCTATGGCCAGTTTTTGTACAGCGCGACTCAGACCAGAGCATACCGGACCTATTCTCTCTCCTTTCCCCGATTTCTACCGCAGGCTCTGGACATTTACACCTGGATCTTGCAGCTAAATAGCTGCTACCTGAGTGACTATTGGCAACGTCGGTCACGGAATTAACACACATTATTACGGAGCTAGCCAGCTGAAGAGTTCGTCAGCCACTCCTGGGCTATTCCTGAGCTAGCCAGCTGAAGTGTCTCCTGGGCTACAACTCACCTATCCTGACCCGTTTTACTGCCGATGCGGAGCCCCATCGGGTCTTCACGACTGGACCACCGACGTTATCTGCCCGAGGGAGTTATCCAACTGGCCCCTCCGTCGCGACGTAACCTGATCGCCCATCTGCGGCCGGCTAATCGTTAGCTGTCTTTTCGGCTGCGATCTGAATAGGTCTATCGGACACTTTTCTTGGGCCACTATATCTAACTATTTTGCCAACTTGGACTGGTCCCCCCTTCCACACGGAACCCCACTAACCAACAGATGGAAACACACGAGGTGCTAAAAACAGACCTCCCTCCCATCTTCCACCAGCTTGCTACCCATGGCCCGGCTAGCTGTCTGAATCTCACTGGACCCTTTGATCACTCGGCTAAGCATGCCTCTCCTTAATGTCAATATGCATTGTCCATTGCTGTTCTGGTTAGTGTTTATTGGCTTATTTCACTGTAGAGCCTCTAGCCCTGCTCATTATACCATATCCAACCTCTCAGTTCCTCCACCCACACATGCTATGACATCTTCTGGTTTCACTGATGTTTCTAGAGACAATATCTCTCTCATAATCACTAAATGCCTAGGTTTACCTCCTCTGTACTCACATCCCACCATACCTTTGTCTGTACATTATACCTTGAAGCTATTTTATCGGCCCCAGAAACCTGCTCCTTTTTCTCTCTATTCTGGACGTCACAGACGACCAATTCTTATAGCTTTTAGCCGTACCCTCATACTTATTCTTCTCTGCTCCTCTGGGGATGTTGAGGTGAATCCAGGCCCTGCAGTGCCTGGCTCCACTCCTAATCCCCAGGCGCTCTCTTTTGATGACTTCTGTAACCGTAATAACCTTGGTTTCATGCATGTTAACATTAGAAGCCTCCTCCCTAAGTTTGTTTTATTCACTGCTTTAGCACACTCTGCCAACCCGGATGTCCTAGCTGTGTCTGAATCTTGGCTTAGGAAGTCCACCAAAAACTCTGAAATCTTCATCCCCAACTACAACGTTTTCAGACAAGATAGAACGACCAAAGGGGGCGGTGTTGCAATCTACTGCAGAGATAGCAGGACAGAACTCTGCAGGCTATCCAGGTCTGTACCCAAACAATTTGAACTTCTTTTAAAAATCCACCTCTCCAAAAACAAGTCTCTCACCGTCTCCGCCTGCTATAGACCCCCCTCGGCCCCTAGCTGTGCTCTGGACACCATATGTGAACTGATTGCCCCCCCATCTATCCTCAGAGCTCGTGCTACTAGGTGACCTAAACTGGGACATGCTTAACACCCCAGCCATCCTACAATCCAAGCTTGATGCCCTCAATCTCACACAAATTATTAATGAACCCACCAGGTACAACCCCAAAGCCGCAAACACTGGCACCCTCATAGATATCATCCTAACCAACGTGCCCTCTAAATACACCTCTGCTGTTTTCAACCAAGATCTCAGCGATCACTGCCTCATTGCCTGCACCCGTAATGGATCAGCGGTCAAACGACCTCCACTCATCACCTTCAAACGCTCCCTGAAACATTTCAACGAGCAAGCCTTTCTAATCGACCTGGCCCTGGTATCCTGGAAGGATATTGACCTCATCCCGTCAGTAGAGGATGCCTGGTTATTTTTTTTAAATGCCTTCCTCTCCATCTTAAATAAGCATGCCCCTTTCAAGAAATTTAGAACCAGGAACAGATATAGCCCTTGGTTCTCCCCAGACCTGACTGCCCTTAACCAACACAAAAATATCCTGTGGCGTTCTGCATTAGCGTCGAACTGCCCCCGCGATATGCAACTTTTTAGGGAAGTTAGAAACCAATACACACAGGCAGTTTGAAAAAGCTAGCCTTGGCGTTTCTAACAGAAATTTGCTTCGTGCAACTCCAACTCTAAAAAGTTCTGGGACATTGTAAAGTCCATGGAGAATAAGAACACCTCCTCCCAACTGCCCACTGCACTGAGGATAGGAAACTCTGTCACCACCGATAAGCCCACTATAATTGAGAATTTCAATAAGCATTTTTCTACGGCTGGCCATGCTTTCCACCTAACTACCCCTACTGCATCCAACAGCACTGCACCCCCCACAGCTACTCGCCCAAGCCTCCCCCATTTCTCCTTCTCCCAAATCCATTCAGCTGATGTTCTGAAAGAGCTGCAAAATCTGGACCCCTACAAATCAGCTGGGCTTGACAATCTGGACCTTTTCTTTCTAAAATTATCTGCCGAAATTATTGCAACCCCTATTACTAGCCTGTTCAACCTCTCTTTCGTGTCGTCTGAGATTCCCATAGATTGGAAAGCAGCTGCTGTCATCCCCCTCTTCAAAGGAGGTGACACTCTTGACCCAAATCCATCCTACCCTGCCTTTCTAAGGTCTTCGAAAGCCAAGTCAACAAACAGATTACCGACCATTTCGAATCCCACCGCACCCTCTCCGCTATGCAATCTGGTTTCAGAGCTGGTCATAGGTGCACCTCAGCCACGCTCAAGGTCCTAAACGACATCGTAACCGCCATCGATAAGAAACAATACTGTGCTGCCGTATTCATTGACCTGGCCAAAGCTTTTGACTCTGTTAATCACCACATCCTCATCGGCAGACTCAGTAGCCTTGGTTTCTCAAACGATTGCGTCGCCTGGTTCACCAACTACTTCTCTGACAGAGTTCAGTGTGTCAAATCGGAGGGCCTACTGTCTGGACCTCTGGCAGTCTCTATGGGGGTACCACAGGGTTCAATTCTTGGGCCAACTCTTTTCTCTGTATACATAAATGATGTCGCTCTTGCTGCTGGTGAATCTCTGATCCACCTCTACGCAGACGACACCATTCTGTACACTTCTGGCCCTTTTTTGGACACTGTTAACAACCCTCCAGACGAGCTACAATGCCATTCAACTCTCCTTCCGTGGTCTCCAACTGCTCCTAAACACAAGTAAAACTAAATGCATGCTCTGCAACTGATCGCTGCCTGCACCTGTCCGCCCGTCCAGCATCACTTCTCTGGACGGTTCTAACTTAGAATTTGTGGACAACTACAAATATCTAGGTGTCTGGTGAGACTGTAAACTCTCCTTCCAGACTCACATCAATCATCTCCAATCCAAAGTGAAATCTCGAATTGGCTTCCTATTTCGCAACAAAGCATCCTTCACTCATGCTGCCAAACATACCCTCGTAAAACTGACCATCGTACCAATCCTCGACTTCGGCGATGTCATTTACAAAGTAGCCTCCAATACCCTACTCAACAAGCTGGATGCAGTCTATCACAGTGCCATCCGTTTTGTCACCAAAGCCCCATATACTACCCACCACTGCGACCTGTACGCTCTCGTTGGCTGGCCTTCGCTTCATAATCGTCGCCAAACACATTGGCTCCAGGTCATCTACAAGACCCTGCTAGGTAAAGCCCCACCTTATCTCAGCTCACTGGTCACCATAGCAGCAACCACCCGTAGCACGCACTCCAGCAGGTATCTCTCTCTGGTCACCCCTAAAGCCAACTCCTCCTTTGGGCGTCTCTCCTTCCAGTTCTCTGCTGCCAATGACTGGAATGAACTACAAAAATCTCTGAAACTGGAAACACTTCTCCCTCACTAGCTTTAAGCACCAGCTGTCAGAGCAGCTCACTGCACCTGTACATAGCCCATCTATAATTTAGCCCAAACTACTACCTCTTCCCCTACTGTATTTATTTATTTTGCTCCTTTGCACCATATTATTTATATTTTAACTTTCTTCAAACTACAAATCTACCATTCCAGTGTTTTTCTTGCTATACTTTATTTACTTTGCCACCATGGCATTTTTTTGCCTTTACCTCCCTTATCTCACATCATTTGCTCACATTGTATATAGTCTTATTTTTTTTCTTCTACTGCTTCATTGATTGTATGTTGTTTTACTCGATGTGTAACTCTGTTTTTGTATGTTGTCGAACTGCTTTGCTTTATCTTGGCCAGGTCGCAATTGTAAATGAGAACTTGTTCTCAACTTGCCTACCTGGTTAAATAAAGGTGAAATAAAAAAAATATTAAAAAATTGTTTTGACGATGGACTGATTGTATTATTTGACATTAATAGACTGGTTTTACGCAGCTGCGTAGATGACGCAATTTCAAAACCATGGACAATGATCGTTAGTCTGTACTTTGTGTGGCTGACACTTTAGAATCTTTTAACTTTGCTGGGGGGGTCCAGAGAAACTGCACTACGCAAAAAAACAGCAGAGTACCACACACTACAGTATAATACAGAGTACAGTCCATACAGAGTGCAGTAGAGTATAGTTCAGTACAGTAAAATGCAGTACATTATAGCACACCCAACTCATGTGTTCCAATTTGTAATGTACTGAACAATACTCAACTTTTATTTTACTGTGTTCTCCTGTACTGTATTCAAACTTATGAAATAGACATTCATTATTGGTTCAGATTTGGTCCGGTCCAGACTGGAACAAATCCGAAACAATCATAAGCGTCTATTGTTACACATGCCTCTTGGAGGAGGGAACGCAACACTCTGCTACACTCAACTCCCCATGAAGTGAAAGAGGTATGTGACTGTAGGTGCGGGTAATGATGACAGAGGCAGAGAAGTTAACCGTTAATAATAACAGGGAATAAATTCCGTCACACGGTAATTTTGGGAAAAAGGGGCTGGATGGAACCAAAGCAAAGAAAGTAAAAGTTAGAGCCCCCTCTCCTACCTACCCACAACATATCTATTCTTAACGCCACCTGGCATGCTAACCAAAATACAAGGGGTGGTCCGCCCAGGTCTTACCTAGTGTACATACTTCGGGTATATATGCCCGCAGGCCTCTTGCCTAAGCACTCCCAAGGTGCCTTCCCCTCTGGAACAAATGAAACAGAAAAATACAAACAATTTCAATAATCAAAACAGTCCTTTTGACATAAACATACCTCCACAGGACCAGCTGCAAAATACTTCACAAAAACTGTCTGAGCAACAACTAACACAGGCCGTCAACGCCACTCTCCCTGAGCAATAAACATTTCTGGGGCATACCCAAAAAATCTCTCTCACTGAGCACAGGAACACTGGCTTATATACAGCTGGAGAAGGAGTCTGTAATGGGATACAGCTGTATCCTCTGACGAGAGGGCGGGGTCAGCTCCAATTAGCAATGGGGCTGACCAATCAGCTGCTTGGGGGAATCCAGGAAGCCATTTCCTAAAATACATACACATACATAATGTTTAGGCCAAATCAAGGGAGAGAGAGAATTGTAAATACACTGCTCAAAAAAATAAAGGGAACACTAAAATAACACATCCTAGATCTGAATGAATGAAATAATCTTATTAAATACTTTTATCTTTACATAGTTGAATGTGCTGACAACAAAATCACACAAAAATAATCAATGGAAATCCAATTTATCAACCCATGGAGGTCTGGATTTGGAGTCACACTCAAAATTAAAGTGGAAAACCACACTACAGGCTGATCCAACTTTGATGTAATGTCCTTAAAACAAGTCAAAATGAGGCTCAGTAGTGTGTGTGGCCTCCACATGCCTGTATGACCTCCCTACACCGCCTGGGCATGCTCCTGATGAGGTGGCGGATGGTCTCCTGAGGGATCTCCTCCCAGACCTGGACTAAAGCATCCACCAACTCCTGGACAGTCTGTGGTGCAACGTGGCGTTGGTGGATGGAGCGAGACATGATGTCCCAGATGTGCTCAATTGGATTCAGGTCTGGGGAACGGGCGGGCCAGTCCATAGCATCAATGCCTTCCTCTTGCAGGAACTGCTGACACACTCCAGCCACATGAGGTCTAGCATTGTCTTGCATTAGGAGGAACCCAGGGCCAACCGCACCATCATATGATCTCACAAGGGGTCTGAGGATCTCATCTCGGTACCTAATGGCAGTCAGGTTACCTCTGGCGAGCACATGGAGGGCTGTGCGGCCCCCCAAAGAAATGCCACCCCACACCACCGCCAAACCGGTCATGCTGTAGGATGTTGCAGGCAGCAGAACGTTCTCCACGGCGTCTCCAGACTGTCACATGTGCTCAGTGTGAACCTGCTTTCATCTGTGAAGAGCACAGGGCGCCAGTGGCGAATTTGCCAATCTTGGTGTTCTCTGGCAAATGCCAAACGTCCTGCACGGTGTTGGGCTGTAAGCACAACCCCCACCTGTGGACGTCGGGCCCTCATACCACCCTCATGGAGTCTGTTTCTGACCGTTTGAGCAGACACATGCACATTTGTGGCCTGCTGGAGGTCATTTTGCAGGGCTCTGGCAGTGCTTCTCCTGCTCCTCCTTGCACAAAGGCGGAGGTAGCGGTCCTGCTGCTGGGTTGTTGCCCTCCTACGGCCTCCTCCACGTCTCCTGATGTACTGGCCTGTCTCCTGGTAGCGCCTCCATGCTCTGGACACTACGCTGACAGACACAGCAAACCTTCTTGCCACAGCTCGCATTGATGTGCCATCCTGGAAGAGCTGCACTACCTGAGCCACTTGTGTGGGTTGTAGACTCCGTCTCATGCTACCACTAGAGTGAAAGCACCGCCAGCATTCAAAAGTGACCAAAACATCAGCCAGGAAGCATAGTAACTGAGAAGTGGTCTGTGGTTACCACCTGCAGAACCACTTCTTTATTGGGGGTGTCTTGCTAATTGCCTATAATTTCCACCTGTTGTCTATTCCATTTGCACAACAGCATGTGAAATTTATTGTCAATCAGTGTTGCTTCCTAAGTGGACAGTTTGATTTTACAGAAGTGTGATTGACTTGGAGTTACATTGTGTTGTTTAAGTGTTCCCTTTATTTTTTTGAGCAGTATACAACCCATATTTATTTTCCCTTTTGTATTTCAACTATTTACACACAATATGACATTTGAAATTTCTTTATTCTTTTGGAACTTTGGTGAGTGTAATGTTTACTGTAAATAATTATTTTATTGTTTTTTATCTATTTCACTTGCCAATAAAGCACCTTAAATTGAAACGAGATAGAGAGGATGTCCAGACTGTTTTCACGCTTGCTTTGACCACCAGACGACAGAAAGAGAAAGAAAACAGTTATTAATTGAACATAACCGTATGCTAGAAATTGGGAGGACAGTAGCAGGTGACCCAACTGTGGTTTGTAACTACTATGATTTCCCATTGTAGCCAATTCAATTGCAGTAATACCTGATTTTGGAGAAATTCTGTGACGAAGTTGGTGACAGATTTTGTGTTAATCACTTAATAAATCCTAAACCAAATAGATATCAGTAAAAACACTATTTTGGCAGGGGTGCTTATTTCAACATTATTGTGTTTTGGTGTTTATCTAATACCTTAAGATATTTTTTAAGACCCTTTTCCATGTTTCCCCATAAGTATTTGCTTATTCCTAATATTTAGGATATAAAATAATTGAAATATTTATATATGCCTTAATTTCTCAAAAATATACTCTTAGCTTTCATTTGACACACTGCTAACAATTTTTAACTAGAACCTTTCTAGTAATCCAACTCAAAGTAATAAAGTGACAATACCCATGTGGTTATCTGCATTATGTATTCAGAACTACTTAAGTTTGTAACCTTAATTACTTTTTTTTGTTCAAGTGAAAGTAGTAAATAGTTCTGATATGTAGTTCTCAGTGGTTGTATCTTAATGTTTAACATTATTTTACATGTTTTAACAACTTGTTATTTTACCCACCTTAGCAGGCATTGTTGAACAGTACTCATTCCTCTAGCAGTAACTGGAGGTAGAGCTGTATGCATTACAGGACATTGCATTAGCCTCTGTCATTAAGAGTGACAGTCATAACCTTGATGATGGTGGGAATGGCTTTCCTCATTACTGAATGTCAATTTGTCCAACGGTTTTGATATCCATTCATTATGATCAATTACACCTTAACACAACAAACTGCATACTACTATTTCAGAAATATACTTTTATTTATTCCAACATGCATACAACATTGTGTAAAAGTATCATGAAGTCAAACATTTTTGAATTACCCACAATCCTCTAAAAACAGAGTAACGTTGTCAAGGACGTCGATGAACGGTGACCAAAATGCAGCGGGTATAGTGCTCGTCTTTCTTCTTTATTTGAAAGAACACTCAAAACAAAATAAACAGACGACGAAACAGTTCCATAAGGCACACAGGCTATACAGAAAATAACCACCCACAAAAACACAGGAAAAACAGGCTGCCTAAGTATAGCTTCCAATCAGAGACCACGAAAGACACCTGCCTCTGATTGGAAGCCATACCTGGCCACACATAGAAAAAGAAACATAGAAATAGAAAACTAGAACCAAAATCCCCTAGAACCAAAAAACCCCAAAACACACAAAACAAACACCCCCTGCCACGCCCTGACCATACTACAATTACAAATGACCCCTTTACTGGTCAGGACGTGACACACGTGGCACTATTAAGTATTCATAATTGCAAAAATGTTATAATTCCATATCAGCACAGCACAGATAAATAAACCCTTTTTTACTCAAATATCAATGTGTTTGACTACATCTGTATTACTTTAATTAAAGATGTAAAACATAATTTTATCAAGTAAGAACAACATATTTCATATTAGATATACTTATAAATATTAAACAATCATAAATTGTAAAAACTCAACTTTAGATTAGCAGAACACAAGTTCTGTTTACTCAATAAAGTTATGTTTACTCAATAACCTAATATTTGTTAACAGTACTGAAAAACATTAAGTGATAAGAAATCTTATTGGCATATGAAATAGTACTACTTTTATTATTTGAATTCTACTGACTGTTGGAGATGTTAGAGTAGTATCTACTCAATCTATTTTATGAGTTAGGTAGTTACTTTTTACAATGCACCAGATTTGACATTTGCTCTTTTGAACTTCACATTGGTGCTCATGGGTCCTTTACATGGAAATGCCATCACCCTTTACCTTTATCTCCACCTTTGTCTTCCTACATCTCTTTACCTTCTCTCTACATCTACCTCACTCTAAACCTCTACTCCTGTCTGTACCTCTGTTTCTACCTACCTCTCCAGCTACTACTCTCTCTACTTCTCCCTGACACACTCACACTATTTGTCTCTGTCTTGTAGTCCTATACTCTCCCTTACTTTCACTCGTTCTCTTCCCTTTCTCCTCTCTTTTGCTCTCTAGCAAGAAGACATGCAGTCATACACTAGGCCTGACACTGGTTGGGTGCGATCGTGCCTTCCTCAAGGTCAAGAGTGCTTAGTGGATATAAAAGAGACAGATGAGCGGAGTCCAAGCAGGGTGACAACACAATGCAATTACCGTTGTGGCACAATCTTGTCGTCCACTACAGAGCAATAGAGATAGAGAGCAGAGGGAGTTATAGAGAGAGGGAATTAAAGTGAGAGGGAGGGAGGGAGGGAGGGAGGGAGGGAGGGAGGGAGGGAGGGAGGGAGGGAGGGAGGGAGGGAGGGAGGGAGGGAGGGAGGGAGGGAGGGAGACTAATATCTCACAAACTCCATTTGAACAATCTGGTATCAGCATGAGTGTAACCATGTGATGGGTAGAGACGTACGTGCGCACACAATTTCTCCACACACACACACACACACACACACACACACACACACACACACACACACACACACACACACACATACACACACACACACACACACACACACGGGAGCGACACAGATCGTCTGATAGGAATTGAAATGGCTCATTAAAGCACCAACATGATCCAGTGGATGGCTGCAGGAGGAGGAAAACAGAGTGAATGATTGATTCAGTGATACAGAGCGAGCTAGCTCCTTCTCCTTCTCTCTCAGCTCATTAGAAGTGATTTAGAAAGACTACCAAGTGCTGATGCTGGAATAAGAAGGACCCTCTCTTTTGGTGCCTTTCATTCAAACCTTCCCCAGTGACTAAGTACGAAAATGAGATTAAATGAATGTGCATGTTTTTCACCATGTGAAGAGAGATGATACTGTACATGGTAATTTATGAAGGAAAGGGAATAGGTATAATCTCCATCTGGTGTTTTTTTTCATTCAGGATTTCATTGGAGTTAGTGATATGTGACATGGCTAAGTGAAGTAATCAGACGAGATGAAATTGTAAAGATCAAACCACAGCGTTTATATGTTCTAAAGAAGTGCACTACATTGGGAATAGGGTGCCATTTGG
This sequence comes from Salmo salar, assembly GCF_965601325.2. Taxonomy (NCBI): domain Eukaryota; kingdom Metazoa; phylum Chordata; class Actinopteri; order Salmoniformes; family Salmonidae; genus Salmo; species Salmo salar. The sequence continues at coordinate 7,657,493 of NC_138319.1, forward strand.
GACACAAATCATTTCATATGGATGGCTCAATATTCATTCCATGTAATGGTGGTTTTAAAGCCACATATTTCTAGGGGTTTCATTACTTTATCTCATATGTTAGATGACATTTATTGGATTCCAACGTTGTAAAGAATCTTGAAAGCCTTTATATTGTAACATATCAATCCAATCCATATATGTTTCCATTTCACAAGTGACCATTGGGGAAAACAATAGGGTTTGTGTCCCAAATGGCACCCTATTCCTTATATGGTGCACTAATTTTGACCAGAGCCCTATGGGCCCTGGTGAACAGTAGTACACTGTATAAGAAATAGGGTGTCATTTGGGACTCATCCGTAGGAACACGCAGACCATAGAGTCATTCCATTCAACTCCCATGAGGGGAAATGGCCAATGCCCTGAGGTTATGTCTAATGATGGATTTTGTAGGACAGCTTTGAAGTGGAAACCTTCCCTTTTATGGACCCTACTCTCCTCTTACAAACATCCCTCTTCATTGGGGTGGTGATGGATGATTTTAAGTGGCAATTTTTTTTTAACAAAAGAGAGAGTGTTTGTTGCAATCTGGGACCTGCTCTTGTTCATTTCCCCTCAAAGTGGGCGGACACACACACAACCATACTTGTGTATAGATGTTTTCTAAGACCCCTTTCTAAAAACCCTTGTCCATCTGTTTGACCAGAAATCAAAGCCTTTGCTTATTCCTAATATTTAGGATAGAAAGTGGTTGAATTTTTTTATATGCTTTAATTTCACACACAAAAATATATAGACCATTAGCTTTCATTTGACACCAGATTTTACATGCTCCTATGAACTTCACGTTGGTGCTCATGGGTAATTTTACATGGAAATGACCACAAGTAAGCCTGATTTCCTGTAAGAATATTTATGAATGAACCTAAGTGGAGTCACAAGGTTGCGGTAACGCACGGTAAAGAATAAACATTCATGCACCATAGAACATTGTTTTCATTTAAATATAATAAAGCAGAAAACAACATAGATACAGTGCATTCGGAAAGTATTCAGACCCCATGTTTTTCCCACATTTTGTTACATTACAGTCTTATTCTATAATTAACAATTGTTTTTTTCCCCCTCATTAATCTACACACAATACCCCTTAATGACAACGCGAAAACTAGTTTTTAGATATTCTTTACATATGTATTACTTACTTACATAAGTATTCAGACCCTTTTCTATGAGACTTGAAACTGAGCTCAGATGCATCCTGTTTCCATTGATCATCCTTTAGATGTTTCTACAACTTGATTGGAGTCCACCTGTGGTAAATTCAATTGATTAGACATAATTTGGAAAGGCACACACCTGTCTATATAAGGTCCCACAGTTGACAGTGCATGTCAGAGCAAAAAGGTCCCCAAGAACACAGTGGCCTCTATCATTCTTAAATGGAAGATGTTTGGAACTACCAAGACTCTTTCTAAAGCTGTCTGCCCGTCCAAATGGTGGTCACTCTGACAGAGCTCCAGAGTACCTCTGTGGAGATGGGAGAGCCTCCCAGAAGGACAACCATCTCTGCAGCACTGTACCAATCAGGCCTTTATGGTAGTGGCCAGACGGAAGCCACTCCTCAGTAAAAGGCACATGACAGCCCACTTGGAGTTTGTCAAAAGGCACTCTCAGACCATGAGAAACAATATTCTCTGTTCTGATGAAACCAAGATTGGACTCTTTGGCCTGAGTGCCAAGCGTCACGTCTGGAGAAAACCTGCCAACATTCCTATAATGAAGCATGTTGGTGGCAGCATCATGCTGTGAGGATGTTTTTCAGCAGCAGGGACTGGGAGACTAGTCAGGATCGAGGGAAAGATCAACGGAGCAAAGTGCAGAGAGATCCTTGATGAAAACCTGCTCCAGAGCACTCAGGACCTCAGACTGGGGCAAAGGTTCACCTTCCAACAGGACATCGACCCTAAGCACACAGCCAAGACAAGTCTCTTAATGACCTTGAGTGGCCCAGCCAGAGCCCGGACTTGAACCCGATCGAACTCGCACACCAAATTGACCGAGCTTGAGAGGATCTGCAGAGAAGAATGGGAGAAACTCCCCAAATACAGGTGTGCCAAGCTTGTAGCTTCATACCCAAGAAGACTCAAGGCAGTAATCGCTGCAAAAAGTGCTTCAACAAAGTACTGAGTAAAGGGTCTGAATACTTATGTAAATGTGATGTTTTAGTTTATTATTTTTTTATACATTTGCAAACATTCTAAAAACCTGTTTTTGCTTTGTCATTATGGGGTATTGTGTGTAGATTTATCAGGGGGAAAAAACTATTGAATCCATTCAAGAATAAGGCTGTAATGTAACAAAATGTGGAAAAAGTCAAGGGGTGTGAATACTTTTCTGAAGGCACTGTATGTCCCATGTGAGGTCAGGCGGTAGCGGACTGGAACACAGCATTAACAAAAGACAGAATCCAACTCACGCGGAAGCAATTGAGACAGGAAATAGGGGTTGGCATGGGGTCAAGGCACACCAAACCCGCTGGTCCTGAGATTTCACAATTTCCCACAATTCCCCAGTCAGTAACCCCTCCTCCTTCACTCCCCCATCCCTTGAGTTAGATTGTGTTATCCACCAATCTGTTCTCACCCCCCCCCCCCCCCCACCCCCACCCCCACCGGCTCCCCCTGCTCTCACTCCCTCCTCACCCTCCTCCCCTTCCCTAGCCCAGACATGTCACAGTAGAGTGACAGCCACACCACAACTCATTGAGCACTTGACCAGTTTTCAGCAGGGTCAGTGAGAAGGGTTAAGTGAGGGGGACAGCAGGAGACACAACAGCTATAGGGATGCATCCCAGATGAGATCTTATTCCATATAGTGCAGTACTTTTGACCTGAGCCCGGGTCAAAGGTAGTGCACTATATAGGGAATTGGTTACCATTTGGGATGCAAGCAACAGCTAGGTTTTGTGAAAGGGAAAGGTGAGAGGGGTAGGGATGGAGGGAGATAGATAGATAGAGATGGAGGCGTTGAGGCAAAGCTCAATCTGGACATCAAACACACACACACACTGAGGGAAGGTGATGTTGGTAGTGGGGTGTGGACGGAGAGACCAAAGATGGAAGGTTGAAGGGAGGGATGGAGGGAGGGTGGGAGGCAGATAGGCGACACATCCTGACTATTTCCAGCTCTCCCCTGAGACATCAGTACATGTGGCAACAATATTGCACCAGCCCTCCGTATGTCCTTCTTGTCTTAACATTGCTGAAAGAGGGGTTGTTTGAGTTTGCCTGGCACAATGGAACCAATAGAATAGTCACAAAATTTCAAATCTTGTTCACCCGGCATTCCAAGCATGCTCAAGCAAACACTAAAAGCATTTGAAAGATTTGACAAACATTGCGCTATGTATGGAATAGGGTGCCATTTGGGATGCAACCATAGAGTTTCTCGTTCCTATTTTGTGCTGAACTGTGAGAGCAAGTTGATGGAGACGGCCCCATGGTCGAATGTAGAGGGGAAATAAATTAATAATTTAAACAATCAGCACATTCAAAAGGTGATAATTGCCTAAAGTTACAACTTTTTAATTTTCACAAGCTATTAGATCTAAGATCTGCACCAATTAAAATAAACCCCTATCACCGAAACCTGTAGCATGTGTTGTTACACAGGGCAAGAAGGGGCAGAGGACAATCAGGAAAACTATTTGTGTCCCAAATGGCACCCTATTCCCTACATAGTGCACTACTTTTGACCAGAATCTTATGGATGCTGGTCAAAAGTAGCAAACTATATAGGTGAACAGATGCCATTAAGGACACATCCTCAGTAAACCGCACGTTCAGCTTGGGCATGTATGTAAGTTGAATAATAATTATCATTAGCTAGTTGCATGATAAATGGAGAGGTGGAGTGGGGTGGGGATGGTGCAGGGGGATGCCAATCTATAAGCCTGCTAATGATTGGTTAGTCATGATTTACTGCTCAGGATGAATATGGAAAACATTTCTATCCTCCCCCTGATTGACTCAAGGTCACAACTGATCCCCTGGCTGTCCCTTGTGTAATTACACACCACGCAGCAACTTTTACAAGGTGCAAATTATGGGTTGGTTGCTGTGATGTTTGATCACAGAGATGACTGCAGCAATTATGGGCTTTGTCCCAAATGGCACCCTATTTCATATACAGTACACCCCTTTTCATCAGAGTGCATAGGGCTCTGGTCAACACTACTGGACTATTGAGGGAATAGGGTGCCATTTGGGATGTATTTGGGATGCAGACGAAGTGTTCATGTCCAGACCTGGATCAAATACATACTGTTGTCATATAGGTTCAAATACTTGAAGCTGCACTTGATTTAGTTTGCCAGGTACGATGGAGCCAATTGAGAACTAAAAAAGAGCATATTCCAAGTTAAATCAAGCACATCTCAAATAGTATTTGATGTATTTGATCCAGTCTCAAGTCAGTCCATTTTTATTATACATGTCCTCTCCAAAACAAATGTTGCAGTGTATTGATGTATTTGACTGTACCTACTCAAACTGATGATTCTTCTCTTGAAGAGCTAATAGTGCAATTTCCGTTGCGTGGGACTGACCGTTTTTTCCCGGTGACTAAGGCGACCATGATTGAGTGATGTCACAACATGAATTTTGATGAACATGTCACCAATGGAGGGACAGTCCCCCTGCCACCCGCCCGCAACCCCCACCATGAGGCGAGAGAAATCCGCTCACCTGATTTACTACCCCTGATCGCTCCGCTTGACCTCGTCATTGTTTAAATGCTCCTGAAGTGTCATTTCCTGCACCATGCTTGACTAGGATAGCAGGAAATGAAGCCTGAGAGAGGTGAATTATTAACGGCGGTGATTTTGAGAATAATTGAGCGCATTACGCTACGAGACACAGCAAAGAGAGTGTGCTGATGTGATGGACTAATGGTGGACACCATCCACCTCTTTCTCTTCTACCCATATATCTGCCCAATTTGTCAGTTAACTTTAAATGTCAAGATTGAAATTACTACCAGTCAAATATGGAGGCGGGAAATGTAAGCCCTATTAGAGGTGACCATAAACCAAAAAACATGGTTCATGACCCCAATTCATTTGGGGTCAGAGTACCTGTTTGGATTCCCTGTTTTATTTGCTTTAATTTTAACTATCAATGTTTGTTGATTCACTACTGGGCTAGTCTTGAATTAAGGGATAGTAGACTTACCAAGTTCCATGGTTCACTGAGAACCAGCAGGCGATGGGTATGGCCCAAATGGCACCCTATTCCCTATATGGTCAAAAGTGCTAGGGCGCTAATTTGGACGCAGAAACAGTGCCATTAATGTGGTGAGTAGGAGAGTGAGATGGGCTCCCCCTGACCTGTACTGAATATTTGAAATGTTGGTCCTTTGAAGCTGAGTTGCTAGAGCATGGCACTTGCTGGATCTGATTCCAGAGACCACCCATACGTACGACGGCTCCAACGCTCGACACATATGGCAGTGGCTAAAGTCCAATATGATTTACAAAGTTAGACCCAGCCGTGATCTGCCCAATGATGCCTTTCTACCAGACGAACTCAACGCATTTTATACATGCTTTGACAAAAACAACACAGAGCTGTGCACAAGGGCCCCCACCATTGCAGAGGACTGGGTGATCTCACTCTCCGAGGCTGACATGAGTAACGTTTTTAATTTGGACAACACTCGCAAGGCCGCAGGGCCGACCGGTATTCCAAGATACTTACTCAGAGCATGCGAAGACCAGCTGGCAGGCATCTTCAACCTTTCCTTGTCTCAGTCTGTAATCCCCACGTTTCAAGTCGACTACTATCATTCCTGTTTCCAAGAACTCTAACGCTACCTGCCACAAGGACTACTGCCATGTAGCGCTAACATCTGTAATCATGAAGTGCTTTGAAAGGCTAGTCATGACTCCCCTCACCTCCATCATCCGAGACACCCTAGACCCACTACAATTTGCATACCGCCCCAACAGATCTACAGACGATGCAATCTCAATTGCACTCCACACTGCCCTCTCTCACCTGGACAAGATGAATACCTATGTAAGAATGCTGTTCATTGACTACAGCTCAATATTCAACACCAAGCTCAAGACACTGGGACTGAACACCTCTCTCTGCAACTGGATCCTAGACTTTCTGATGGGCTGACCCCAGGTGATGAGAGTATATAGGCAACAACACCTCTGCCATGCTGACCCTCAGCACAGGTCCCCCCAGGAGTGTTTGCTTATACCCCTCCTGTACTCCCTGTATAACCACGACTGTGTGGCCACGAACGACTCCAACTCTATCATCAAGTTTGCTGATGACATGACGATGGAAGGCCTGATCTCCAACAGCGAAGACACAGCCTACAGTGTGGAGGTCACATAACTGGCAGGGTCCCATGACAACAACCTCTCCCTCAAAATCAGAAAGACCAAGGAGCTGATTCTGGCTGAAACGATTTGGCATGGCCCCTCATATCCTCAGGAACTTTTATAGCTGCACCATTAGCATCCTGACTGGTTGTATCACTGCCTGGTATGGCAACTGCACCACCCGCAACCGGAAGGCCCTACAGAGGGTGGTGCAGACAGCCCATCGCATCACATGTGGGTGAGATTCCAGGCGGTGTTTTAGAAAGGCCCGAAAAAATTGCCTAAGACTTCAGTCAACTGAGACATGGACTGTTCTCCGTGCACCGGTCCAGCAGGCGGTACCAGTGCATCAAGGCTCAGACCAACAGACTCCTAAACAGCTTCTATCCCCTGGCCATAAGGCCATAAGTCTTCTATCCCCTGACAGCTACTGCTCTCCCTCTCCCACAGACTGTCCACACTGCTTATACTGTATGTCCTTCCACAGGTCTCCACCCACCCACCCACAACCTGTCCACAATGGACAACATCGTAATGGAGTAATAAATCTAATCAATAATAATTTTAGCAGTGGCTAAAATTATTATTGATTAGATGTATTACTCCATTACGATGTTGTTCATTGATTATTGATTTCCATTACAATAATTATTTATTTATTTATCTCGCTACCACTAACTATTATTCTTATTTACGTGTGTGTATTACCATAAGTATTTGTATGTTCCTGCTACCAGTCACTTTTCAGCCCTGTTTACATGACTATCCTACTACCAGTCACTTTTTAGGTATAAACCCACCTCAACCACTCCAGTAACACGACACAATAAATAATGTACTGGCACTGACCTGTACAGTGCATTCGGTAAGTATTCAGACCCCTTGACTCTTTCCACATTTTGTTACGTTACAGCCTTATTCTAAAAAGGATTAAATTGTTTTTTCCTCATCAATATAAACACAATAACCCATGACAAAGCAAAAATATGTTTTTAGAAATTTTTGCAAATGTATTAAACCTATAAGACTAATATTTAAAGGTCTGAATATAAGTATTCAGCTATTTTTAGGTCTCTCCAGGGATTTGATCAGTTTCAAGACCAGGCTCATGCTGGGCCACGCAAGGACATTCAGAGACTTGTCCCAAAGCCACTCCTGCTTTGTCTTGGCTGTGTGCTTAGGGTTGTTGTCCTGTTGAAAGGAAAACCTTCACCCCAGTCTGAGGTCCTGAGTGCTCTGGAGCAGATTTTCATCAAGATCTCTCTGTACTTTGCTCCATTCATCTTTACCTCGATGCTGACTAATCTCCCAATCCCTGCCGCTGAAAAACATGATGCTACCACCAACATGCTTCATTGTAGGGATGGTGCCAGGTTTCTTCCAGTCATCACGCTTGGCATTCAGGCCAAAGAGTTCCATCTTGGTTTCATCAGACCAGAGAATCTTGTTTCTCATGGTCTGAGTCCTTTAGGTGCCTTTTGAGAAACTCCAAGCGGGCTGTCATGTGCCTTTTGCTGAGGAGTAAAGGCTTGCTTGGTGGAGTGCTGCAGAGATGGTTGTCCTTCTGGAAGGTTCTCCCATCTCCACAGAGGAAGTCTGGAGCTCTGTCGGAGTGACCATCAGGTTCTTGGTCACCTCCCTGACCAAGATCCTTCTCCCCCAATAGCTCAGTTTGGCCGGGCGGCCAGCTATAGGAAGAGTCTTGGTGGTTCCAAACTTCTTCATTTTAAGAATGGAGGCCACTGTGTTTTTTGGACCTTCAATGCTGCAGGAATGTTTTGGTACCTTTCCCCAGATCTGTGCCTCGATACAATCCTCTCTCGGAGCTCTACAGACAATTCCTTCAACCTCATGGCTTGGTTTTTGATCTGACATGCACTGTCACCTGTTGGACGTTATATAGACATGTGTGCCTTTCCAAATCATTTACCACAAGTGGACTCCAATCAAGTTTTAGAAACATCTCAAAGATAATCAACAGAAACAGGATACATCTGAGCTCAATTTTGAGTCTAAAACAAAGGGTCTGAATACTTATGTAAATAAGATGTTTTTTGTATTATTAGTTTTTATGAAGATGCTAGCATTTCTAAAAACTTGTTTTCACTTTGTCATTATGGGGTATTGTGTTTAGGTTGATGTGGAACATGTTTGACTTAATTCATTTTAGAATGAGGCTGTAACGTAACAAAATGTGGAAAAAGTCAAGGTGTCTGAAAACTTTCTGAATGCACTGCATAAACTTGCATTATCGTGTTTCCTTAATTCTTAGTTGTTGTATGTGGGTTTTTTTTACATTTATTTTATATTTTATATTTTATTAATATTATCACTACATTGTTGGGAAAGAGCTCTCATGTTAAGAATTTCACTGTACTTTTTTACACCTGTTTTATCCTGTGCATGGGAGGAAGAAATGTTGAAACATGACATTTGAAATATATGCACTCGTGACTAAGTCGCTTTGGATAAAACAGTCTTTTAAATAGAATATTTGAAACAGTCCAAATAACTGTGACTAAACTAGTACACTGCATTACAAGGATATGGTTGACAAACTGCCACACAACCGTTGATATTGGGACATATGTATTTTTACACGGTTAATGCATGCAAAGCTGTAAGAAGATTTCAGCCTTCCTTCCGAGGGTGAGAGAGAAAAAGAGAATAGAACGATGAGATGAGTGATAGCGAAATGGAACTCAAATCCCCCTGAGTATAATATGGAGATCTGGCTAACATAAGATCCTTGAGGTAATGCAATTTAAGTTGGAAGGAAATAACGTCAGGGTAATCTCATCAGTCTGTCGGAGAGAGGGATGTCAGACGTAGCCTGTGGCGAGCCTCCAGCGTGGCATCTCCTGTCCTTCTCCTCCTCCGCCGGCCTTCTCTCTTTCCCCCTCTCCTTTTCTCCAGGCTAAATGCTAACTACATCACCATTCCTGTACCACCAAATCCCCCCCAACCACACAAAGCACACAGAGAGAGAAAACCAGACAGATAGACAGACATGGGGGATATGTGCCTAAACAGCTGAAACATGTAGTGTGTGTCACAAATGGCAACCTATTCCCTTTATACTGCAATACTTTTATCCAGGACCCATTGGGTTCTGGTCAAAAGTTGTGCACTATATAGGTAATATGGTACCATTTGTGATAAACTCATAGGCAAGCTTTCAGGGACAAGTCTGGGTCTGGAAGTACTATATGCCTTAAGTGCCGTCAGCAAGAATGGGTGAGGGTTGGTTTTAACAATTCATTATGAATTAGGGAGCCTGATGTAACCTTACCATATTTCCTTGACTTTGCTCTTTAAAAGGCCTGTCCATATGGAGATTGGCTCAGTAAATCATTGGTCCTTAAGTCCTGAGGGCATTGAGGCAGGGACTATGTGGGGATCCCTAGGGTGGGCTGGAGAGGGGGATAGGGCTACCCAGATGGAGGAGGGGTAACCCTTTCAGTGAAGGGAACAGAAAGCTTTGGGGCTGGGCCAGCACTGAGGTCACTATCCTTTTGAGCAGTGAAACTCAGCACAGAGACCGAGTCACAGAGGGAGAGTGAGGATTTACTGTACAGTGAGGGAAAAAAGTATTTGATCCCCTGCTGATTTTGTATGTTTGTCCACTGACAAAGAAATGATCAGTGTATAATTTTAATGGTAGGTTTATTTGAACAGTGAGAGACAGAATAACAACCAAAAAATCCAGAAAATCGCATGTCAAAAATGTTATAAATTGATTTGCATTTTAATGAGGGAAATAAATATTTGACCCCCTCTCAATCAGAAAGAATTCTGGCTCCCAGGTGTCTTTTATAGAGGTAACGAGCTGAGATTAGGAGCACACTCTTAAAGGGAGTGCTCCTAATCTCAGTTTGTTACCTGTATAAAAGACACCTGTCCACAGAAGCAATCAATCAATCCGATTCCAAACTCTCCACCATTTCCAAGACCAAAGAGCTCTCCATGAATGTCAGGGACAAGATTGTAGACCTACACAAGGCTGGAGTGGGCTACAAGACCATCGCCAAGGAAGAAACACAAAAGAACTATCAATCTCCCTCGTGCTGGGACTCCATGCAAGATCTCACCTCGTGGAGTTGCAATGATCATGAGAACGGTGAGGAATCAGCCCAGAACTACATGGGAGGATCTTGTCAATGATCTCAAGGCAGCTGGGACCACAGTCACCAAGAAAACAATTGGTAACACACTACGCCGTGAAGGACTGAAATCCTGCAGCACCCGCAAGGTCCCCCTACTCAAGAAAGCACATAAACATGCCTGTCTGAAGTTTTCCAATGAACATCTGAATGATTCAGAGGACAACTGGGTGAAAGTGTTGTGGTCAGATGAGACCAAAATGGAGCTCTTTGGCATTAACTCAACTCGCCCGTGTTTGGAGGAGGAGGAATGCTATCTATGACCCCAAGAACACCATTCCCACCGTCAAACATGTTTAAACATTATGCTTTTGGGGTGTTTTTCTGCTAAGGGGACAGGACAATTTCACCGCGTCAAAGGGACGATGGACGGGGCCATGTACCGTCAAATCTTGGGTGAGAACCTCCTTCCCTCAGCCAGGCCATTGAAAATGGGTCGTGGATGGGTATTCCAGCATGACAATGACCCAAAACACACAGCCAAGGCAACAAAGGAGTGGCTCAAGAAGAAGCACATTAAGGTCCTGGAGTGGCCTAGCCAGTCTCCAGACCTTAATCCCATAGAAAATCTGTGGAGGGAGCTGAAGGTTCGAGTTGTCAAACGTCAGCCTCGAAATCTTAACCTCTCTTGGGGAGGTGGGACGCTCACACTATTCAACAGCCAGTGAAAAATCAGAGCGCCAAATTCAAAACCACAAAATGTCATAATTCAAAGTTCTCAAACATACAACTATTTTACACCATTTTAAAGATAATGTAACCACATTGTCTGATTTCAAAAGGGCTTAACGGCGAAAGCATAAAGTTAGATTATGTTAGGACAGTTCCAACACAAGAAAAACCACACAGCCATTTTCCTAGCAAGGAGAGGCGTCACAAAAACCAGAAAACCAGCTAAAATTAGGCACTATCCTTTGATGATCTTCATCAGATGACACTCCTAGGACATCATGTTACACAATACATGCATTTTTTGTTCAATCAAGTTGATATTTATATCCAAAAACAGCCTTTTACATTGGCACGTGATGTTCAGAAAATATTTTGCCTCCAATACTCCCGGTGTATCAGCACTACAATTTACAAAAATACTCATCATAAATGTTGATAAAATATTAAACTGTTATTCAAAGAATTATAGATGAACATCTCCTTTATGCAACCACTGTGACAGATTTCAAAAAAGCTTCACGGGGAAAGCACACTTTGCAATAATCTGAGTACTGCGCTCAGAAAAAGACATCAAGCAATACAGACACCCGCCGTTTTGGAGTCATCTAAAATCATAAATAGCATTAGAAATATTCACTTACCTTTGATGATCATCAGAAGGCACTTCCAGGAATCCCAGGTCCACAATAAATGTTGTTTTGTTCGATAAAGTCCATAATTTATGTCCAAATAGCACCTTGTTGTTTGCGCGTTCAGTAAGCTACTCCAAGTGTAGGAAGCTCGGCCAAAATGTCACGACGAAAGTCAAAAAAAGTGTGAAACGTTGTATAGCATCAATCTTTAGGCCCTTTTTAACTTATAACTTCAATAATATTCCAACCGGACGATTCCAATGTCTTGAAAAACTTTTGGAACACAGCTACCCCTCACGTGAATGCACGCCAATGAACTCGTGCTTTCCTGAGTCAACAACTTCCAACTTCCTTTGTTGGCTCTCTGTTCATCATAGACGCCTCAAACAACTTTCTAAAGACTGCTGACATCTAGTGGAAGCTTTAGGAAGTGCAAAATGAACCCTAAGTCACTGTGTGTTTGATAGGCAATGACTTGAAAGGACTACAAGTCCATATTTCCCACTTCCTGGTTAGATTTTTCTCAGATTTTTGCCTGCCATATCAGTTCTGTTATACTCACAGACATCATTCAAACAGTTTTAGAAACTTCAGAGTGTTTTCTATCCAGATCTACTAATAATATGCATATTCTAGTTCCTGGGCCCGAGTAGTAGGCCGTTTAGTTTGGGTACGTTTTTCGTCCGGCTGTGAAAATACTGCCCCCTACCCAAGAGAGGTTAAAACGTCTGTACGCAACCAATTTTTTTACATTTTAATTGACTATCATCCCTTTATGTAATAAAAGAGAAATTCCCCTATTCCTATGATGTACAGTGAGGGAAAAAGTATTTGATCTCCTGCTGATTTTGTACGTTTGCCCACTGACAAAGAAATGATCAGTCTATAATTTTAATGGTAGGTTTATTTCAACAGTGAGAGACAGAATAACAACAAAAAAATCCAGAAAAACGCATGTCAAAAATGTTAGAAAATGATTTGCATTTTAATGAGGGGAAAAAGTGTTTGACCCCTCTGCAAAACATGACTTAGTACTTGGTGGCAAAACCTTTGGCAATCAGAGGTCAGACGTTTCTTGTAGTTGGTCAACAGGTTTGCACACATCTCAGAAGGGATTTTGTCCCACTCCTCTTTGCAGATCTTCTCCAAGTCATTAAATAGATTATCGCAGGTGCAGCAAAATCTTTGTGTATCAAATCATATAAAATGTTATTTGTCACATGCGCCAAATACAACAGGTGCTGCCACCGTCATGCTTCACCGTAGGGATGGTGCAGGTATCCTCCATTCAGGCCAAAGAGTTCAATCTCGGTTTCATCAGACCAGAGAATTTTGTTTCTCATTGTCTGAGAGTCTTTACGTGCCCATCGGGTTCTTGGTAACCTCCCTGACCAAGGCCCTTCTTCCCCGATTGCTCAGTTTTGGACAGGGAGCCAGCTCTAGGAAGAGTCTTGGTGGATCAAAAATTCTTCCATTTAAGAATGATGGAAGCCACTGGGTTCTTGGGGACCTCCAATGCTGAAGAAATGTTTTGGTACCTTTCCCCAGATCTATGCCTCGACACAATCCTGTCTCTGAGTTCTTTGACATTTCCTTCGATCTCATGGTTTGGTTTTTGCTCTGACATGCACTGTCAACTGTAGGATCTTATGTAGACAGGTGTGTGCCTTTCTAAATCATGTCTAATCAATTGAATTTACTACAGTTGGACTTCAAGTTGTAGAAACATCTCAAGGATGATCAATGAAAACAGGACGCACCTGAGCTCAATTTCGAGTCTCATAGCAAAGGGTCTGAATACTTAAGTAAATAAGGTTTTTCTGTCATATACTTTTAATAAATGTGCAAAAATGTCTAAAACCTGTTTTCGCTTTGTCATTTTGGGGTATTGTTTGTAGATTGCTGAGGATTTTTTTGTATTTAATCCATTTTAGAATAAGACTGTAAGGTAACAAAATGTGGAAATGTCAAGGGATCGGAAAACTTTCCAAAATGCACTGTATGTATATGATGGTGTATTATAGAAATGATGGACAGTATATGAATAGAACCTGTGTATACAGCAATAGTTGTATAGGATGAGCCTTGACTTGAATACAGTATATACATATGACGTTGGTAAAAGAGTATGTAAACATTTTTAACGTGACCTGTGTTCAATGACTATGCACATAGGGCAGCAGTCTCTAAGGTGCATGGTTGAGTACCAGTTGGTAGCCGGCTAATAATAGTAACTAAAATTCAGGGCAGAGTTAGTTAAAATTATGTTAACCAGTCCTGTCCGACATTTTGATACACAGGTGAGAAAACATACAGCAAATCTGTTTAAATCAGTCTCTGTTGGCAAAAAGTTGAATGACTGACCTAAATAAGAAGCCCTGGCTGTACTGTAATGTGGCTGTACTTGGCTTGCTGACTCCAGGCTTTTTGGGAAAGGTGGCAGTCCATAAGTCAACATTCTCAGGTCCGATGCCTTGTGGACATGGGAGGGAGAGGGAAAAGTGGCTGTGCAGCATATTAGAGAGGCAGATAAAGCCAGATTGTGATGTATTGATCATAGATGGGCATCTCTTCCTTCTCTCCAACAGTACCTGCAGGTTTGTTCACATGCAGTGCAGGACTAAGGGGGTCTGATGCAGGACTGATGCATGTCTACACTGATCAGATCTATCATTAACGTGTTTCCGGTCACTTTGCCCTGATTAAAAGCAGTGGTTCGCGCGTTCAGTTTTGCTGCCATCAATCAGTCAGCATATTCGTCAATGTTGTTATTCGCAGCAATGCGGAACATATCCCAGTCCACGTGATCGAAGCAATCTTGAAGCGTGGAATCCGATTGGTCGGACCAGCGTTGAACAGACCTGAGGGCGGGAGCTTCCTGTTTTAGCTTCTGACTATAGGCTGGGAGCAACAAAATAGAGTCGTGGTCAGCTTTTCCAAAGGGAGGGCGGGGGAGGGCCTTATATGTGTCGCGGAAGTTAGAATAACAGTGGTCTAGGGTTTTGCCCGCCCTGGTAGCACAACCGATATGCTGATAGAATTTGGGGAGCCTTGTTTTCAGATTAGCCTTGTTAAAATCCCCGACTACAATAAATGCAGCCTCAGGATATGTGGTTTCCAGTTTACATAGAGTACTGCAGCATAAATACTGGAGGCTGAGACAGGAGGGGTCAGGAGACACTGGGGCCCCATCCGATGATACCCCCAGACAGGGCCAAACAGGCAGGATATAACCCCACCCACTTTGCCAAAGCACAGCCCCACACCACTAGAGGGATATCTTCAACCACAAAGATCTCCGCCACGGCACAACCCAAGGGGGGCGCCAACCCAGACAGGAAGACCACGTCAGTGACTCAACCCACTCAAGTGATGCACCCCTCCTAGGAACGGCATGGAAGAACACCAGTAAGCCAGTGACTCAGCCCCTGTAATAGGGTTAGAGGCAGAGAATCCCAGTGGAGAGAGGGGAACTGGCCAGGCAGAGACAGCAAGGGCGGTGCGTTGCTCCAGTGCCTTTCCGTTCACCTTCACACTCCTGGGCCAGACTACACTCAATCATAGGACCTACTGAAGAGATGAGTCTTCAATAAAGACTTAAATGTTGAGACCGAGTCTGCGTCTCTCACATGGTTAGGCAGACCATTCCATAAAAATTGAGCTCTATAGGAAAAAGACTTGCCTCCAGCTGTTTGCTTAGAAATTCTAGGGACAATTAGGAGGCCTCGTCTTGTGACCGTAGCGTACGTGTAGGTATGTATGGCAGGACCAAATCGGAAAGACAGGTAGGAGCAAGCCCATGTAATGCTTTGTAGGTTAGCAGTAAAACCTTGAAATCAGCCCTTGCCTTAACAGGAAGCCAGCGTAGGGAGGCTAGCACTGGAGTAATATGTAAAAAAAAAAGTGGTTCTAGTTAGGATTCTAGCAGCCGTATTTAGCACTAACTGAAGTATATTTAGTGTTTTATCCGGATAGCCGGAAAGTAGAGCATTGCAGTAGTCTAACCTAGAAGTAACAAAAGCATGGATTAATTTTTCTGCATAATTTTTGGACAGAACATTTCAGATTTTTGCAATGTTACGTAAATGGAAAAAAGCTTTCCTTGAAACAGTCTTGATATGTTCGTCAAAAGAGAGATCAGGGTCCAGAGTAACGCCGAGGTCCTACACAGTTTTATTTGAGACGACTGTACAACCATCAAGATTAATTGTCAGATTCAACAGAAGATCTCTTTGTTTCTTGGGACCTAGAACAAGCATCTCTGTTTTGTCCGAGTTTAAAAGTAGAAAGGTTGCAGCTTCCCGCGAGGGCAATTTTGGGGCTTCACCATGTTTCATTCAAATGTACAGCTGTGTGTCATCTGCATAGCAGTGAAAGTTAACATTACGTTTTCGAATGACATCCCCAAGAGGTAAAATATATAGTGAAAACAATAGTGGTCCTAAAACGGAACCTTGAGGAACACCGAAATTTACAGCTGATTTGTCAGAGGACAAACCATTCACAGAGACAAACTGATATCTTTCCGACAGATAAGATCTAAACCAGGCCTGAACTTGTCTGTGTAGACCAATTTGGGTTTCCAATCTCTCCAATCTCTCCAAAAGAATGTGGTGATCGATGGTATCAAAAGCAGCACTAAGGTCTAGGAGCACGAGGACAGATGCAGAGTCTCGGTCTGACGCCATTAAAAGGTAATTTACCACCTTCACAAGTGCAGTCTCAGTGCTATGATGGGGTCTAAAACCAGACTGAAGCATTTCGTATACATTGTTTGTCTTCAGGAGGGCAGTGAGTTGCTGCGCAACAGCTTTTTCTAAAATGTTTGAGAGTAATTGAAGATTCGATATAGGCCGATAGTTTTTTATATTTTCTGGGTCAAGGTTTGGCTTTTTCAAGACAGGCTTTATTGCTGCCACTTTTAGTGAGCTTGGTACACATCCGGTGGATAGAGAGCGGTTTATTATGTTCAACATATCAGGGCCAAGCACAGGAAGCAGCTCTTTCAGTAGTTTAGTTGGAATAGGGTCAAGTATGCAGCTTGACGGTTTAGAGGCCATGATTATTGTCATCATTGTGTTAATAAGAGATATAGTACTGAAACACTTGAGTGTCTCCCTTGATCCTAGGTCCTGGCAGAGTTGTGCAGACTCAGGACAACTGAGCTTTGGAGGAATACGGAGATTTAAAGAGGAGTCCGTAATTTGCTTTCTAATGATCATGATCTTTTCCTCAAAGAAGTTAATGAATTTATTACTTCTGAAGTGAAAGCCATCCTCTCTTGGGGAATGCTGCTTTTTAGTTAGCTTTGCGACAGTATCAAAAATGAATTTCGGATTGTTCTTATTTTCTTCAATTAAGTTGAAGAAATAGGATGATCGAGCAGCAGTGAGGGCTCTTCGTTACTGCACGGTACTGTCTTTCCAAGCTAGTCGGAAGACTTCCAGTTTGGTGTGGCGCCATTTCCATTCCAATTTTCTCTAAGCTTGCTTCAGAGCTCGTGTATTTTCTGTATACCAGTAAGCTAGTTTCTTATGACAAATGTTTTTAGTTTTTAGGAGTGCAACTGCATCTAGGGTATTGCGCAAGGTTAAATTGAGTTCCTCAGTTAGGTGGTTAACTGATTTTTGTCCTCTGACGTCCTTGGGTAGGCAGAGGGAATCTGGAAGGGCATCAAGGAATCTTTGGGTTGTCTGAGAATTTATAGCACGGCTTTTGATGCTCCTTGTTTGGGGTCTGAGCAGATTATTTGTTGCGATTGCAAACGTAATAAAATGGTGGTCCGATAGTCCAGGATTATGAGGAAAAACATTAAGATCCACAACATTTATTCCATGGGACAAAACTAGGTCCAGAATATGACTGTGGCAGTGAGTAGGTCCAGAGACATGTTGGACAAAACCCACTGAGTCGATGATTGCTCCGAAAGCCTTTTGGAGTGGGTCTGTGGATTTTTCCATTTGAATATTAAAGTCACCAAAAATGTTAATATTATCTGCTATGACTACAATGTCCGATAGGAATTCAGGGAACTCAGTGAGGAATGCTGTATATGGCCCAGGAAGCCTGTAAACAGTAGCTATAAAAAGTGATTGAGTAGGCTGCATAGATTTCATGACCAGAAGCTCAAAAGACGAAAGCGTTGTGGGTTTTTGTAAATTGAAATTTGCTATCGTAAATGTTAGCAACACCTCCGCCTTTGCGGGATGCACGGGGGATATGGTCACTAGTGTAACCAGGATGTGAGGCCTCATTTAACACAGTAAATTCATCAGGCGGTTACCATAAACCCACTACAACCTGTTGCGGTTAATAACCTCTAGGGGCTTGGGGGCAATATTTTCACGGCCGGATGAAAAACGTACCCAATTTAAACAGGTTACTACTCCGGCCCAGAAAATAGAATATGCATATTATTAGTAGATTTGTATAGAAAACACTCTGAAGTTTCTAAAACTGTTTGAATGGTGTCTCTAAGTATAACAGGACTCATATGGCAGGCAAAAACCTGAGAAAAAATACAAGCAGGAAATGAACATTTTGTGGCTGTACTATTTTCAAGTCATTGGCAATAAAACACACAATGACAAAGGATTCATTTTGCACTTCCTATGGCTTCCACTAGATGTCAACGATCTTTATAAAGTTGTTTGAAGCGTCTATGATGAACAGAGACCGAATGAGAAGGAAGGGAAGTTGACATTCCTGGGATGTCGTCACTTCATTATTGCGCGCACATGCGTGTTCATGTGAGGCGAGACATTTTTCAAAACTTGTTTCAAGACACAGGAGAGGACGGGTTGAAATATTACTGATGTTTCACGTTAAAAATGGACCAAAAGATTGATGCTAAACAACGTTTGACATGTTTGAACAAACGTAAATAGATTTTTTTTTTTACTTTTCGTCGTGACTTTTCCCTCCCATTTTGAGTAGCCTACCGAACGCGCTAACAACACGGAACAGCATGGAGTTATTTGGACATAAATTATGAACTTCATCGAAAAAAACAACATTTGTTGTGGACCTGAGATTCCTGGAAGTGCCTTTTGATGAAGATTTTTAAAGGTAAGGGAATATTGCTAATGTTATTTATGGTTTTAGATGATTCCAACATGGCGGCTATCTGTATAGCCTAGTGTATTTTTCTGACCAGAGTACTCAGATTATTGCAAAGTATGCTTTCCCAGTAAAGTTATTTTGAAATCTGGCAATGCGGTTGCATTCAGGAGAATGCAACCGTTATTCTTTGAATAACAGTTTAATACTTTAACCTGTTAGGGCTAGGGGGCAGTATTGACACGGCTGGATAAAAAAAACATACCCGATTTAATCTGGTTACCACTCCTACCCAGTAACTAGAATTTGCATATACTTATTACATATGGATAGAAAACACCCTAAATTTTCTAAAACTGTTTGAATGGTGTCTGTGAGTATAACAGAACTCATTTGGCAGGCAAAACCCTGAGACATTTTCTGACAGGAAGTGGATACCTGATGTGTTGTATTACCTTTAAACCTATCCCATTGAAAAACTCAGGGCTGAGGAATATTTTGGCACTTCCTATTGCTTCCACTAGATGTCACCAGCCTTTACAAAGTGTTTTGAGTCTTCTGGAGGGAGATCTGACCGAACAAGAGCCATGGAACGATGATGGCCCATTAGACACCTGGCGCGCGAGTTCATGTTGGGTACCCTCGTTCCAATACGTTATAAAAGAGTATGCATTCGTCCACCTTGAATATTATTCATGTTCTGGTTAAAAAAGGCCCTAATGATTTATGCTATACAACGTTTGACATGTTTGAACGAACGTAAATATATTTTTTCCCCTCGTTCATGACGAGAAGTCCGGCTGGCTTAGATCATGTGCTAACAAGACGGAGATTTTTGGACATAAATGATGAGCTTTTTTGAACAAAACTACATTCGTTATGGACCTGTGATACCTGGAAGTGACATCTGATGAAGAGAATCAAAGGTAATGGATTATTTACATAGTATTTTCGATTTTAGATCTCCCCAACATGACGTCTAGTCTGTATCGCAACGCGTATTTTTCTGGGCGCAGTGCTCAGATTATTGCAAAGTGTGATTTCCCAGTAAGGTTATTTTTAAATCTGGCAAGTTGATTGCGTTCAAGAGATGTAAATCTATAATTCTTTAAATGACAATATAATATTTTACCAATGTTTTCTAATTTTAATTATTTAATTTGTGACGCTGACTTGACTGCCGGTTATTGGAGGGAAACGATTTCCTCAACATCAATGCCATAGTAAAATGCTGTTTTTGGATATAAATATGAACTTGATAGAACTAAAAATGCATGCATTGTCTAACATAATGTCCTAGGAGTGTCATCTGATGGAGATTGTAAAAGGTTAGTGCATCATTTTAGCTGGTTTTATGGTTTTGGTGACCCTGTCTTTGAATTGACAAAACATTACACACAACTCTTGTAAATGTACTGTCCTAACATACTCTAAATTTATGCTTTCGCCGTAAAACCTTTTTGAAATCGTAAAACGTGGTTAGATTAAGGAGATGTTTATCTTTCAAAGGGTGTAAAATAGTTGTATGTTTGAAAAATTTGAATTTTGACATTTATTTGGATTCAAATTTGCCGCTCTTGAAATGCACCTGCTGTTGATGGAGTGCACCACGGGTGGGACGCTTGCGTCCCACCTAGCCCATAGAGGTTAACCACGTTTTATAATGAGCATTTTTTGTAAATTCACTGGCAGTTTTGGGGGAGACACATTTTCTCAACGACACGCGCCAATGTAAAATGCTGTTTTTGGATATAAATATGAACTTGATAGAACAAAAATGCATGTATTGTCTAACATAATGTCCTAGGAGTGTCATCTGATGAAGATTGTCAAAGGTTAGTGCATAATTTTAGCTGGTTTTCTGCTTTTGGTGACGCCTGTCCTTGAATTGAAAATGGATGTGTGTACTTTTTTGGCTATGTACTCTCCTAACATAATCTAACTTTATGCTTTCGCCGTAAAACCTCTTTGAAAATCGGACAATGTGGTTCGATTAAGGAGATGTTTATCTTTTAAATGGTGTAAAATAGTTGATTGTTTGAGAAATTGAAATTATTAGATTTTTGATATTTTGAATTCCCCCCTTGCTAGCAATCCCGTCGGTGGGATTAGGTTACCCTCGATCCCCAAGAGGTTTTAACCTCTATGGGCTAGGTGGGACGCTAGCGTGCCACCCGTGGTGCACTCCATCAACAGCAGGTGCATTTCAAGAGCGGCAAATTTGAATCCAAATAAATGTCAAAATTCAAATTTTTCAAACATACAACTATTTTACACCCTTTGAAAGATAAACATCTCCTTAATTTAACCACGTTTTACGATTTCAAAAAGGTTTTACGGCGAAAGCATAAATTTAGAGTATGTTAGGACACTACATTTACAAGAGTTGTGTGTAATGTTTTGTCAAGTCAAAGACAGGGTCACCAAAACCATAAAACCAGCTAAAATGATGCACTAACCTTTTACAATCTCCATCAGATGACACTCCTAGGACATTATGTTAGACAATGCATGCATTTTTAGTTCTATCAAGTTCATATTTATATCCAAAAACAGCGTTTTACTATGGCATTGATGTTGAGGAAATCGTTTCCCTCCAATAACCGGCAGTCAAGTCAGCGTCACAAATTAAATAATTAAAATTAGAAAACATTGGTAAAATATTATATTGTCATTTAAAGAATTATAGATTTACATCTCTTGAACGCAATCAACTTGCCAGATTTAAAAATAACCTTACTGGGAAATCACACTTTGCAATAATCTGAGCACTGCGCCCAGAAAAATACGCGTTGCGATACAGACTAGACGTCATGTTGGGGAGATCTAAAATCGAAAATACTATGTAAATAATCCATTACCTTTGATTCTCTTCATCAGATGTCACTTCCAGGTATCACAGGTCCATAACGAATGTAGTTTTGTTCAAAAAAGCTCATCATTTATGTCCAAAAATCTCCGTCTTGTTAGCACATGATCTAAGCCAGCCGGACTTCTCGTCATGAACGAGGGGAAAAAATATATTTACGTTCGTTCAAACATGTCAAACGTTGTATAGCATAAATCATTAGGGCCTTTTTTAACCAGAACATGAATAATATTCAAGGTGGACGAATGCATACTCTTTTATAACGTATTGGAACGAGGGTACCCAACATGAACTCGCGCGCCAGGTGTCTAATGGGCCATCATCGTTCCATGGCTCTTGTTCGGTCAGATCTCCCTCCAGAAGACTCAAAACACTTTGTAAAGGCTGGTGACATCTAGTGGAAGCAATAGGAAGTGCCAAAATATTCCTCAGCCCCTGTGTTTTTCAATGGGATAGGTTTAAAGGTAATACAACACATCAGGTATCCACTTCCTGTCAGAAAATGTCTCAGGGTTTTGCCTGCCAAATGAGTTCTGTTATACTCACAGACACCATTCAAACAGTTTTAGAAACTTTAGAGTGTTTTCTATCCATATATAATAAGTATATGCATATTCTAGTTACTGGGTAGGATTAGTAACCAGATTAAATCGGGTACATTTTTTTATCCAGACGTGCAAATGCTGCCCCCTAGCCATAAGAGGTTAAAGACCCAATAGAGACTTTTTATCTCAATAGCAAATCCTTTCTGGGTAACTCAAGCAAGAATGTTGCTTGAAATGTGAGCGGGGAGGGTAAAACTGATAACTTGCTGTTATTGACAGAGAGGTTTGGAACTCTCTTTCTTATTGTTCTATCAACTAAACCTTTTTAACCTATCTCTCCTCTCTGAGGAGGTTCCCATTGCTTGGAAAGCAGCCATGGTTCATCCATTATTTAACCTCGTAAAGGGGGAGATCAAGCTGATCCTAACAGTTATAGGCCTATTTCTATTTTGCCCAGTTTATCAAATGTGTTGGAAAAACTTGTCAATAACCAACTGACTGGATTTCTTGATGTCTATAGTATTCTCTCGGGTATGCAATCTGGTTTCTGCTCAGGTTATGGATATGTCACTGCAACCTTAAAGGTCCTCAATGATGTCACCATTGCAAATGATTGAAAGCAATGTTGTGCTGCTATTTCTATTGACTTGGCCAAAGCTTTCAAGTCAGCAAACTGACTTGCCTCGTTAACCTCTTACATCTAGACGTTCCGCTAGCGGAACACCTGCTCCAATATCCAATGATGGGCGTGGCGCGAAATACAAACTCCTCAAAAATACAAAAACTTCAATTTTTCAAACATATGACTATTTCACAGCATTTTAAAGACAAGACTCTCCTTTATCTAACCACACTGTCCTATTTCAAAAAGGCTTTACAGCGAAAAGCAAAACATTAGATTATGTCAGCAGAGTACCAAGCCAGAAATAATCAGACACCCATTTTTCAAGCTAGCATATAATGTCACAAAAACCCAGAAGACAGCTAAATGCAGCACTAACCTTTGATGATCTTCATCAGATGACACACCTAGGACATTATGTTATACAATACATGCATGTTTTGTTCAATCAAGTTCATATTTATATCAAAAAACAGCTTTTTACATTAGCATGTGACGTTCAGAACTAGCATACCCCCCGCAAACTTCCGGAGGAATTTGCTAACATTTTACTAAATTACTCACGATAAACGTTCACAAAAAGCATAACAATTATTTTAAGAATTATAGATACAGAACTCCTCTATGCACTCGATATGTCCGATTTTAAAATAGCTTTTTGGTGAAAGCACATTTTGCAATATTCTAAGTACATAGCCCAGGCATCACGGGCTAGCTATTTAGACACCCGGCAAGTTTAGCACTCACCAATATCAGGTTTACTATTATAAAAGTTTGATTACCTTTTGTTGTCTTCGTCAGAATGCACTCCCAGGACTGCTACTTCAATAACAAATGTTGGTTTGGTCCACAATAATCCATTGTTATATCCGAATAGCGGCGTTTTGTTCGTGCGTCCCAGACACTATCTGAAATGGTAAATCAGGGTCGCGGGCATGGCGCAATTCGTGACAAAAAAATCTAAATATTCCATTACCGTACTTCGAAGCATGTCAACCGCTGTTTAAAATCCATTTTTATGCCATTTTTCTCGTAAAAAAGCGATAATATTCCGACCGGGAATCTCCTTTTAGCTAAACAGAGGAAAGTAAACAGAGCTTTCGGTCGACGCGGGCACGAGCCTGAGTCTCACAGTACTGTAACCAGCCACTACCCAAACGCGCTACTTTGTTTCAGCCAGAGCCTGCAAAGCCACGATTCAGCTTTTTGCCGCCTTCTGAGACCCTATGGCAGCCATAGGAAGTGTCACTGGACAGCTAAGATCCTCACTCTTCAATAAACAGAGACAAGAAGAACGACACCTTGTCAGACAGGCCACTTCCTGCCTGAAACCTTGTCAGGTTTTTGCCTGCCAAATGAGTTCTGTTATACTCACAGACACCATTCAAACAGTTTTAGAAACTTTAGGGTGTTTTCTATCCATATGTAATAAGTATATGCATATTCTAGTTACTGGGTAGGAGTGGTAACCAGATTAAATCGGGTACGTTTTTTATCCAGCCGTGAAAATACTGCTCCCTAGCCATAACAGGTTAAATAAAGGTTAAATAAAATAAAACATTTTTTAAAGATTATCGCCTGGTGATGACAAAACGACTTCCCACCAAAAAAGGGTGACATTTCAGGTGTTTTTTTTACAAACAGCTCTTACACTAAAAAGGGCATTATCATAATTTTGACAATTTCACAATATTTTTCCAACCTCATAGTGTGGAAATGTTTATACAATGGGTGGGTCTAATCCTGAATGCTGATTGGTTAAAACCGCATTCCAGCCGGTGTCTATTCCACAAGTTGCACCCGGCTAAATTTATGACGTTAAAATGCTTATTTACTCTGTTCCATCTGACTACACAATCCACTGTCTCATCAGCCCAGCTAGGCAACTTATAAACTTGATCTCCACTATTAAAAGTATCTAGACATTAACCTGTTACGGCTAGGGGGCAGTATTTTCACGGCTGGATAAAAAACGTACCCGATTTAATCTGGTTACTACTCCTGTCCAGTAACTAGAATATGCATATAATTATTGGCTTTGGATAGAAAACACTCCAAAGTTTCTAAAACTGTTTGAATGGTGTCTGTGAGTATAACGGAACTCAAATGGCAGGTCAAAACCTGAGAGATTCCTTTACAGGAAGTGGCCTGTCTGACCATTTCTTGAACTTCTTTGCCATCTCTATCTTTTACAAAGGATCTCTGCTCTAATGTGACACTTCCTACGTCTTCCATGGGCGCTCAGAGCACGGGAAAAACCTGAATGTTGTCATCCCAGCCCCAGGCTGAAACACATTATCGCCTTTCTCAAGTGGCCGATCAAGGGACTGTGGGCTTAGGCGCGTGCCCTGGCCGCCCCCGTCTTTGTGATTTTTCCTCTGTTTGCCGAAAAGGAGATTCCCGGTCGGAATATTATCGCTTTTTTACGAGATAAATTGCATAAAAATGTATTTTAACCTCTCTAGGCTAGGCGGGACGAATTCGTCCCACCTACGTAACAGCCACTGCCAGCCTGTGGCGCGATTTTCAAAACCTTAAAAATCCTATTACTTCAATTTCTCAAACATATGACTATTTTACAGCCATTTAAAGACAAGACTCTCGTTAATCTAACCACATTGTCCGATTTCAAAAAGGCTTTACAACGAAAGCAAAACATTAGATTATGTCAGCAGAGTACCAAGCCAGAAATAATCAGACACCCATTTTTCAAGCCAGCATATAATGTCACCAAAACCCAGAAGACAGCTAAATGCAGCACTCACCTTTGATGATCTTCATCAGATGACAACCCTAGGACATTATGTTATACAATACATGCATGTTTTGTTCAATCAAGTTCATATTTATATCAAAAACCAGCTTTTTACATTAGCATGTGACGTTCAGAACTAGCATACCCCCCGCAAACTTCCGGGGAATTCGCTAACATTTTACTAAATTACTCACGATAAACGTTCACAAAAAGCATAACAATTATTTTAAGAATTATAGATACAGACCTCCTCTATGCACTCGATATGTCCTATTTTAAAATAGCTTTTTGGTGAAAGCACATTTTGCAATATTCTAAGTACATAGCCCAGGCATCACAGGCTCGCTATTTAGACACCCGGCAAGTTTAGCACTCACCATAATCATATTTACTATTATAAAAGTTTGATTACCTTTTGTTGTCTTCGTCAGATTGCACACCCAGGACTGCTACTTCAATAACAAATGTTGGTTTGGTCCAAAATAATCCATCGTTATATCCGAATAGCGGCGTTTTGTTCGTGCGTTCCAGACACTATCCGAAATAGTAAAGAAGTGTCGCGCGCATGGCGCAATTCGTGACAATAAAATTCTAAGTATTCCATTACCGTACTTCGAAGCATGTCAACCGCTGTTTAAAATCAATTTTTACGACATTTTTCTCGTAGAAAAGCGATAATATTCCGACAGGGAATCTCCTTTTCGGCAAACAGAGGAAAAAATCCCAAAGGGGGGGCGGTCGGGGTCACGCGCATAAGCCAGTGTCCCTTGATCGGCCACTTGAGAAAGGCGATAATGTGTTTCAGCCTGGGGCTGGAATGACGACATTCTGTTTTTTCCCGGGCTCTGAGCGCCTATGGACGACGTGGGAAGTGTCACCTTAGAGCAGAGATCCTTAGTAAATGATAGAGATGGAAAAGAAGTTCAAGAAATGGTCAGACAGGCCACTTCCTGTAAAGGAATCTCTCAGGTTTTGACCTGCCATTTGAGTTCTGTTATACTCACAGACACCATTCAAACAGTTTTAGAAAATTTAGGGTGTTTTCTATCCATATGTAATAAGTATATGCATATTCTAGTTACTGGGTAGGAGTGGTAACCAGATTAAATCGGGTATGTTTTTTATCCAGCCGTGTCAATACTGCCCCCTATCCTAAACAGGTTAAACAGCGGTTGACATGCTTCGAAGTACGGTAATGGAATATTTAGAATTTTTTTGTCACGAATTGCGCCATGCGCGCAACCCTTATTTACCATTTCGGATAGTGTCTGGAACACACGAACAAAACGCCGCTATTCGGATATAACGATGGATTATTTTGGACCAAACCAACATTTGTTATTGAAGTAGCAGTCCTGGGAGTGCATTCTGACGAAGACAACAAAAGGTAATCAAACTTTTATAATAGTAAATCTGATTTTGGTGAAGGCTAAACTTGCCGGGTGTCTAAATAGCTAGCCCGTGATGGCTGGGCTATGTACGTAGAATATTGCAAAATGTGCTTTCACCAAAAAGTTATTTTAAAATCGGACATATCGAGTGCATAGAGGAGTTCTGTATCTATAATTCTTAAAATAATTGTTATGCTTTTTGTGAACGTTTATCGTGAGTAATTTAGTAAATTGTTAGCAAATTCCCCGGAAGTTTGCGGGGGGTATGCTAGTTCTGAACGTCACATGCTAATGTAAAAAGCAGTTTTTTGATATAAATATGAACTTGATTGAACAAAACATGCATGTATTGTATAACATAATGTCCTAGGTGTGTCATCTGATGAAGACCATCAAAGGTTAGTGCTGCATTTAGCTGTCTTCTGGGTTTTTGTGACATTATATGCTAGCTTGAAAAATGGGTGTCTGATTATTTCTGGTTTGGTACTCTGCTGACATAATCTAATGTTTTGCTTTCGCTGTAAAGCCTTTTTGAAATCGGACAGTGTGGTTAGATAAAGGAGAGTCTTGTCTTTAAAATGCTGTGAAATAGTCATATGTTTGAAAAATTGAAGTTTTTGTATTTTTAAGGAATTTGTAATTCGCGCCACACCTATCATTGGATATTGGAGCAGGTGTTCCGCTAGCGGAACGTCTAGATGTAATTAACTCACATTTCTTTTAGACTAACATTTCGTTTTCAACAGCTGAGATTTGTATAAACCTTGCTGTCTGTATTTCCGACATTTGCAACGTTGTTTCAATATTCAAATTCGATCTCCTGCTGTCCCATAGTAATGAACGTGTCGGGAATCGGGATGATATAGACAGACGTTTCTCAGCCATTCGAAATCATGAACCGACTGGCATAATTTTTATGGATATATACAACAAAAATGTAAATTGAAAAAAGGTAAAAAGAAACACAGCTAATTTGCAGTCTTTCCAGCTTCAGTTTGAAGTGATTGTGTTACTGTAGCTGTGTTGTTAGCTAGTTAGTTGGCTAGCTAGCAAGCAAGGGATAAGAACATTGCCAGCCTGTCTGGCAATGGAACATTTATAACTAATGACTATCCAGAGACACAGGACAAAAAGACTGAACAACTGGGTCGCCTCTCTAGCAACCCTAGATTTGTTTCAGGACTATATCTTGTGGAAGTTAATCAAAATAGCATTTTTAATGAAAATATGTCAATCATTATTTGAATATCTTGGTAACGCGTTGTATAAAAGTGATAATGCCCTCAAAGCCGGTGTTTGGAGGATATATTGTCACGGTTTGCCGGGCCTCGACTTCTCGGGCTTAACCTGTTATGGCTAGGGGGCAGTATTTTCACAGCCGGATAAAAAACGTACCCGATTTAATCTGATTATTACTCCTGCCCAGAAACTAGAATATGCATATAATTATTAGCTTTGGATAGAAAACACTCCAAAGTTTCTAAAACTGTTTGAATGGTGTCTGTGAGTATAACAGAACTCATTTGGTAGGCCAAAACCTGAGAAGATTCCATGCAGGAAGTGCCCTGTCTGACAATTTCTTGCCCTTCTTGATTATCTCTATCCATGACAGAGGATCTCTGCTGTTACGTGACTCTTCCTACGGCTCCCATGGGCTCTCAGAAGGCGGCAAAAAGCTGAATTGTGGCTTTGCAGGCTCTGGTTGAAAAAAAGTAGCGCGTTTGGGTAGTGGCTGGTTACAGTACTGTGAGACTCAGGCGCGTGCCTGCGTCGACAGAATGCTTTGTTTTCTTTAGTCTGTTTACCTAAACGCAGATTCCTGGTCGGAATATTATCGCTTTTTTACGAGAAAAATGGCATAAAAATTGATTTTAAACAGCGGTTGACATGCTTGGAAGTACGGTAATGGAATATTTAGAAATCTTTTGTCACGAATTGCGCCATGCTCGTGACCCTTATTTACACTTCGGATAGTGTCTTGAACGCACGAACAAAACGCCGCTATTTGGATATTTTTATGGTATCAATTTTTATGGTATTTTTCTCGTAAAATAGCAATAATATTCCAACCGGACAATAATGTATTCATTCAAAGAGGAAAAGAAAAAACAGCGTGCTCACGTGAACGCGCATATCCAATCTCTTTGTCACCAGGCAGACCACTGACAAACTGAGCTACTATACTCTGCCCAGAGACAGAAGACACCTCAATCCGCTTTCTGAAGGCTTTAGAGAGCCAATGGAAGCCTTAGAAAGTGCTATGTAACCCCACAGATACTGTAGTTTCGATAGAGAATCAAAAGAATAACTACAAATTCTCAGACAGGCCACTTCCTGCTTGGAATTCTCTCAGGTTTTTGCCTGCCATATGAATTCTGTTATACTCACAGACACCATTCAAACAGTTTTAGAAACTTCAGAGTGTTTTCTATCCAAATCTACTAATAATATGCACATTCTCATTTCTGGGCAAGAGTAGTAACCAGTTTAAATCAGGTACGTTTTTTCATCCGGCCTTGAAAATACTGCCCCCTATCCCAAACAGGTTAAGTACACATCCTGGTAATCCGTCTGGCCCCACGGCTTTGTGAATGTTGACCTGTTAAAAGGTCTTGCTCACATTGGCTACCGAGAGCATTCTCACATAGTCGTCCAGAACAGCTGGTGCTCTCATGCATGCTTCAGTGTTGCTTGCCTCGAAGAGAGCATAAAAGGCATTTAGCTTGTCTGGTAGGCTCGCGTCACTGGGCAGCTCGCTGCTGGGTTTCCCTTTGTAGTCCGTAATAGTTTTCAAGCCCTGCCACATCTGACGAGCGTCAATCTTAATCCTGTATTTTCCTGTTTGATAGTTTGTCTGAGGGCATAGCGGGATTTCTTATAAGCGTCTGGATTAGTTTCCCGCTCCTTGAAAGCGCCAGCTCTAGCCATGGCTTCTGGTTGGGATACTTACGTACAGTCACTGTGAGGATGATGTCATCGATGCAGTTATTGATGAAGCCGATGACTGAGGTGATTCCCGGAACATATTCCAGTCTGTGCTAGTAAAACAGTCCTGTAGCATAACATCCGTGTCATCTGACCACTTCCGTATTGAGCGAGTCACTGGTACTTCCTGCTTTAGTTTTTGCTTGTTAGCAGGAATCAGAAGGATAGAATTATGGTCAGATTTGCCAAATGGAAGGCAAGGGAGAGCTTTATATGCATCTCTGTGTGTGGAGTAAAGGTGATCTAGAGTTTTTTTCCCCCTCTGGTTGCACATGTGACATGCTGGTAGAAACTAGGTAAAACAGATTTAAGTTTGCCTGCATTAAAGTTCCCTGCCACCAGGAGCGCCGCTTCTGGATGAGAATTTTCTTGTTTGCTTATGGCGATATACAGCTCTTTGAGTGCGATCTTCGTGCCAGCATCGGTTTGTGGTGGTAAATAGACGACTACGGGTAATACAGATGAGAACTCTCTTGGTAGATAGTGTGGTCTACCGCTTATCATAAGGTACTCAGGCAAGCAATACCTCAACTTCTTTAATATTAGACATCGCGCACCAACTGTTATTGACAAATAGACCCACACCCCCGTCCCTTGTCTTACCAGACGTAGCTTCTCTGTCCTGCCGATGCATGGAAAATCCCACCAGCTCTATATTGTTTATGTCGTCGTTCAGCCACGACTTGGTTAAACATAAGATATTACCGTTTTTAATGTTCCGTTGGTAGGATCGTCTTGACCGAAAATTATCAATTTTGTTTTCCAATGATTGTACATTAGCCAATAGAACGGATGGTAGTGGATGTTTACTCACTCGCCTACGAATTCTCAGAAGGCAGCCCCACCTCCACCCCCATTTTTCTTCATCCTTTCTTCACACAAATGACAGGGATTTGTGCCCGTTCCCGAGAAAGCAGTATATCCTTTGCGTCGGACTCGTTAAATCGGGTACGTTTTTTATCCAGCCGTGTCAATACTGCCCCCTAGCCCTAACAGGTTAAAGAAAAAATATTTTTCCAGTTCGAGGTGAGTAATCGCTGATCTGATGTCCAGAAGTTATTTTCGGTCATAAGAGACGGGTATCAGCAAAATTATGTATAAAATACTTTCAAAAACAAGTTACAAATGATTCGAAAAAACTAACAAAATAGCACAGTTGGTTAGAAACCTGTAAAACGGCAGCCATCCCCTCCGGCGCCATTCTATAATACAAGAACTGAGATTTTGTGAGTTCATATCCCAGGTGTGTATCGTAACAACACATTTTTGCTTGCAAGGCATTGCCTGTGAAAAATATTCAAGTCACAATGTGAAAGTTTATGTGATCATGTGAAAATCCACATGGGAAACCTAATGTGAAATATCATCACATTTGATGTGATCCAATAACATATGGTTGCATATGGGAAAACCACACATGAAACTTTATGTGAAAAATCATCACATTTGAAATCTTCCAAAAACACATGGATTCACATGATTTCACATGTTCCAGAAATGTCACATGTGAAATCAGAAGTTTGAATGTATGGAATACAAATGACAGGGACTCATTGACAGGGAAGTGTCCCCACACCATTCAAGACACCATTCAATACCATTCAACATATTTGTACTCAAATGTGTGTAGCCTATGTGGTTGTATTTCAGTGTGAATCCATATTATCATGTTATCACACATGCATGCCCATGGCTGATATACATTAATTATTATGTTCCACTTCCATCGGCACCAAGAGTAGAGTGCTATTGTAAAAAGGCATTTCAAATTACACTTTTTTTACCACTATTTTTACCACTAAAATGCCTCCTGTGTGGCTTAGATGACATGCATCACAAATGGCAGCCTATCCCCTTTGTAGTGTACAACTTTGACCAGGACCCATATGACCCTGTTGAAAAGTAGTGCAATATAAAGGGAATAGGGTGCAGCACTCGTGTCTACCTACTCACGGCCTGCCCAGTGTGGGGCTGTTTAAGTGGCTCTTTGGTGAAGATCAGATAGGAATCATGTTTCTCAGATTAGGAAGGGGGAGAGAGAGAGCACACTCTGAGAGGCCAGAGTAAGCTGTGTAAACTAAACCAAAGAACATGCATTAGCACTGTGAAACAGCACAGGAAGTAAAGTGAAGGCAGACATTGGATGTGTCCGAAATGGCACCCTATTCCCTATATAGTGCACTTCTTTTGACCAGAGGCCCATATGGCTCTGGTCAAAAGTAGTGAGATAAATAAGGAATAGCGCACCATTTGAGATGCAGCCATTAGGGGGGTAGCATCAGTGTGAGGATCAGCGGCTGATAAGGATTACGGCGGGAGGGTGCAGTGGGATGTAGCAGCACAGCAGTCAAATGATACCAGTCTGTTTCGTCTCGCTCTCCGTTTGACATGGAAGATTAAGGAGGATTGAGGGTTCGCCTCCAGGCCGTATCATTGACATGTAGAGTGTCTGTCTAGACTTAGAGACCTTGTGGTTTGCAGTTGTCTCTCCCTCCGTGCCTAGCCACGGGGAGTAGGAGTGTTGAGGGTGCTGCAGAACCCCCTAAATAAATCAAAATGTTTGTGAATTTAAAATTAGTGAACTAGGCCTTTATTACTCCTGTATTAGAAAATAAAAATACTCCTCATTATAGCTTTTTATTCTTGTTTCGAGCTGTCGAGTTACCACTTCTCATGTATTGTAGATGTTTGTCTTTGAAAGCTCTTTCAGAAGTGTGAGGCTCAGTCGAACTCAGAGAAAGAGGGGGTGTCATTCTCCTTCTAGAACAGAGTTTTTGAATATCAGTCCCTACACACAATATGGACAAAACTCCCCATGGATTTTAAAATAAAAACAAAGATAAAGAAAAGAGAAACAAACCAAAGCAAATAACCTGGAGGCATCTATCTGTAGCACATTTCTTTGGTGGCTTTATTAACATGAACAAGATTCTCCTCTGAGTATACTACAAGAACATTGTGTAAAGGCCCAACGCTTCTGCTCCCAACAGATTACTGCTCAGAGACACTGTTGTGTAGTTGGAGTGACGACAAGACAAGGAAATGGATGACACTGACTTAGACTGTGTCCCAAATGGTACCGTATACCCTTTATAGCAAACTACTTTTGACCAGGGCCCATAGGTTCTCGTCAAAAGTAGTGCACCATATAGGGAAAAGGGTTCCATTTGGGCCTCAGGCACAGTCGATAAGACAAGTAAATGGATGACACAGACTTGAGAAGAATGAGTTACACCCAATGGAAAACTATACTTGACATGACTCCTGTGTGTCAGTGTCAGGCGAGCTGAGCACCGACCTGTCACCTGCCATGTAAGCACCTGACATGTTAGCACGTGTGTTTCATATTTCATTGGCTAATCAACAGATAAATAAAACACCACAGATCTGCCAGGAGCATTAAATCCAAGTTTATAAAAATATCAACGTTCTGTCATATCTGTTAGATTAACGTGTCATCTCCAAACATAAGCCACCGCCACCTTGTCTACAGAGACAACCAAGGTGGGCAGGGGAGAGGCAGTGCTGTAGACAAATAAAGACTCCTTGAATAAAGACGCTGACATGTGCCTGTCATTTAATGTAATTTCTATGAACATAGTATGTTCTCATATGTGCCAATTCAATCACTCTGATGTATTGGTATTGTACCTAACAACTTGCCTGTTTACTTTGCATGTTCACACAGTATGAAATGTACTTATTGTCCTCCCTCTTGGTTCTGAAAGACCTTTCTGAATATTATCTCTCACGAATTATTAGCAGGGATCAATTGATATTTTGAGAAGGAAATAGGACTTTAGGAAACAGAGACAGATGACCCCCATTTAATAACTAAATCAGGATTTAGTCAACTTTATTTTGTACTGTCTGGAACAATGAAGGCTCTAGCCTTCTAAGTGGGCAGTAATATAAATCAGTAGGGAAAGTTAATACCCCACCACCAGAATTTGATTCTGACTATTACATTTTATTGTCAATGCATGACAAATGCAGCATTAAATATACAGTCGATCCCTGATTCATTTAACATGCACATATAAAATATGATACATTTATAGCACACAAATGGCCGAATTCACCTGATTTTGCATATAGATCAGTGCCTTCAGAAAGTATTCATACCACTTTACTTTTTCCACATTTTGTTGTTTTACAAAGTGTGAATAAAATTGATTTGCCATTTTCTGTCAAAGATTTTCACAAAATACGCTGTAATATCAAAGTGGAAGAATTGTTTAAACATTTGTAAAAAATAAAATATGAAAAACAAATATGAATATATATTGATTAGATAAGTATTCAACCCATATCAATACATGTTAGAATCAACTTTGGCAGCGAGTACAGTTGTGTTTTTCTGGGTACACCTGGATTGTACATTATTCTTCAAGCTCTGTCAAGTTGGTTGTTGATCATTGCTAGACAGCCATTTTCAAGTCTTGCCATGGGTTTTCAAGACAATTTAAGTCAAAACTGTAACTAGGCCACTCAGGAACATTGAATGTCTTCTTGGTAAGCAACTCCAATGTTTTAGGTTATTGTCCTGCTGAAAGGTGAATTTGTCTCCCAGTGTTTGTTGGAAAGCAGACTGAACCAGGTTTTCCTCTACGATTTGGCATGTGCTTAGCTCTATTCCATTTATTTTTATCATAAAAAAACGACCTAGTCCTTGCCGATGACAACCATACCCATAAAATGATGCAGCCACAACCATTTTTGAGAATATGAAGAGTGGAACTCAGTGAAATTTTGTGTTGGATTTGTCCCAAACATAATGAATTGTTTTCAGGACATAACGTTTATTTTCTTGCCACATTTTTATCAGTTTTACTTTAGTGCCTTATTGCAGGCTTCCTTCTTTTCACTCTGTAAATGACTTTAGTATTGTGGAGTAAGTACAATGTTGTTGATCCATCCTCAGTTTTCTCCT
This sequence comes from Salmo salar, assembly GCF_965601325.2. NCBI lineage: Eukaryota > Metazoa > Chordata > Actinopteri > Salmoniformes > Salmonidae > Salmo > Salmo salar. The sequence goes on from NC_138319.1 coordinate 7,692,501, forward strand.
GTCACAGCCATTAACCTCTCTAGGGTAGGTGGCACCAAATCGTCCTACCTACGTAACATTTTCAAATACCTTAGAAATGCTATTACTTCAATTTTTCAAACATATGACTATTTTACACCATTTTAAAGACAAGACTCTCGTTAATGTAACCACACTGTCCGATTTCAAAAAGGCTTTACAACGAAAGCAAAACATTAGATTATGTCAGCAGAGTACCCAGCCAGAAATAATCAGACACCCATTTTTCAAGCTAGCAAATAATGTCACATAAACCCAAACCACAGCTAAATGCAGCTTTACTGCATTTAACCTTTGATGATCTTCATCAGATGACAACCCTAGGACATTATGTTAAACAATACATGCATGTTTTGTTCAATCAAGTTCATATTTATATCAAAAACCAGCTTTTTACATTAGCATGTGACTAGCATGTGACTAGCATTCCCACCGAACACTGCCGGTGAATTTACTAAATTACTCACGATAAACGTTCACAAAAAGCATAACAATTATTTTAAGAATTATAGATACAGAACTCCTCTATGCACTCGATATGTCCGATTTTAAAATAGCTTTTCGGTGAAAGCACATTTTGCAATATTCTCAGTAGATAGCCCGGCATCACAGGGCTAGCTATTTAGACACCCAGCAAGTTTAGCACTCACCAAAGTCAGATCTACTATAAGAAAAATGTTATTACCCTTGCTGTCTTCATCAGAATGCACTCCCAGGACTTCTACTTCAATAACAAATGTTGGTTTGGTTCAAAATAATCCATCGTTATATCCAAACAGCGGCGTTTTGTTCGTGCGTTCAAGACACTATCCGAAAGGGTAAATAAGGGTGACGAGCATGGCGCAATTCGTGACAAAAAAAATCTAAATATTCCATTACCGTACTTCGAAGCATGTCAACCGCTGTTTAAAATCAATTTTTATGCCATTTTTCTCATAAAAAAGCGATAATTTTCCGACCGGGAATCTGCGTTTAGGTAAACAGACGAAAGAAAATAAAGCATGGGGTCAACTCGGGCACGCGCCTAAGCCCATAGTACTCTGATCGGCCACTTGCCAAAAGCGATAATGTGTTTCAGCCAGAGGCTGCCTCGATATCGTTCAGCTTTTTCCCGGGCTCTGAGAGCCTATGGGAGCTGTAGGAAGTGTCACGTTAGAGCAAAGATCCTCAGTCTTCAATAAAAAGAGCCAAGATGAAACACAACTTGTCAGACAGGCCACTTCCTGCATGGAATCTTCTCAGGTTTTGGCCTGCCATTTGAGTTCTGTTATACTCACAGACACCATTCAAACAGTTTTAGAAACTTTAGGGTGTTTTCTATCCAAAGCCAATAATTATATGCATATTCTAGTTACTGGGCAGGAGTAGTAACCAGATTAAATCGGGTACGTTTTTTATCCGGCCGTGTCAATACTGCCCCCTAGCCCTAACAGGTTAACTGCTGTAACTGTTTTAAAGTCACCATTGGCCTCATGGTGAATATCCTGAGCGGTTTCCTTCCTCTCCGGTAAGTGAGTTAGTAGGACGCCTGCATCTTTGTAGTGACTGGGTGTATTGATACATCATCCGAAATAAATAAATAATTTCACCATGCTCAAAGGGATATTCAATGTCTGCTTATTTCATTTTTACCCATCTACCAATAGGTGCCCTTATTTACGAGGCATTGGGAAACCTCCCTGGTCTTTGTGGTTGAATCTTTGTTTGAAACTCACTGCTCTACTGAGGGACCTTACAGATAATGGTATATGTGGGGTACAGAGATCAGGTCATCATTCAAAGATCATGTTAAACACTATTATTGCACACAGAGTGAGAATCTTAAGTGACTTTTTAAGCACATGTTTAGTCCTGAACTTATTTAAAATGACCATAACAAAGGGGTTGAATAATTATTGACTCAAGACATTTCAGATTTACATGTAAAACATTTTTGTAACAATGTTTTTACATTATGGGGTATTGTGTGCAGGCCAGTGACAAAACAAATCACAATTTAATCGATTTTAAATTCAGGCTGTTAAAGGCAAGGGGTGTGAATACTTTCTGAAGGCACTGTAGATACAACCACAACTTTCCCCATGTTTATTTTTAGAGAACCAGATTGGTATAATACATCTGGGCAAGGGAGGAATTGGTGGCTTCACAGGTGCTGAAATCACTACTCATTTCTCAAATTACTCTAGCTGTGCCTGCCTGCATGGCTCCCTGGTCCTAATGGCCACTGAAAGAAAGTGTGGCATTTAACAAATGGGGCTGCTTTATTCAATATGCAATTAACCTATATTGGTGGATGGAAGTTTTCGGTCCAACCATGAGTTTTGACACTTTGACTGATATCTAAAAATGGCACTATACTATGTAGGAAATCAATGGCTTTTCTCTTATTGATTTCATTAAAAGCCTTTTTGGAGATTGATTACTCAGAAAGCTGCCCTCTCTATGCATCAGATTACAGTTGTACAATCCCTATCTTGTTTTTTAGAAGTACTCAGATGGGGAGTTTATTTTCTTATACTGTGACGTGTAAATCTCATCATTTCAATGCCCTGAAACCGCTACTACTGCTAACTAGAAAAAAACTCTATCGAGATTCCTTGAATGTTTTTCATTTTTGGTCATCTTTTGTCTCTATTTTCTTGTAGTGTTATCATGACACTCTGCCTTTCAAGTTTATTGTCTGAGGAACTACAATTTTTAAGTACATTTTTATTAAACAAAGTTAAGGAGATGACAATTTACTCACAGGCTCAGATATTTGTCGTTCTTGTCACGCCTGAGAGAGCCTTTTTTATGTCTCTATTTAGGTTTGTCAGGGTGTGATTTGGGTGGGCATTCTATGTCCTTTTTTCTATGCTTTGTATTTCTTTGTTTTGGCCTGGTATGGCTCTCAATCAGGGACAGCTGTACATCATTGTCGCTGATTGGGAGTCATACTTAGGCAGCCTGTTTTCCTTTGGGCTTTGTGGGTGGTTATTTTCTGTTTAGTGTTTTGCACCTGACGGAACTGTTCGGTTGTTCTTTTGTTTTGCTTGTTGCTTTAGTGTTCAGTTGTACATTAAAATGGCGAACACCTACCACGCTGCATTTTGGTCTGATTTCTCTTCCCCTTCATCCGAGGATGACGAAGACCGTTACAGAACCACCCACCATAAGAGGACCAAGCAGCGTGGTAACAAGGAGCAGAGGGTTCAGGATTCGTGGACTTGGGAGGAAATTCTGGACGGAAAGGGACCCTGGAGACAGGCTGGGGAATATCGCCGCCCGAAAGAGGAACTGGAGGCAGTGAAAGTGGAGAGGCGGCGTAATGAGGCAAGGCAGCGCAGCAGGCACGAGAGGCAGCCCCCCAAAATGTTTTTGGGGGGGCACACGGGGAGATTGGTGGAGTCAGGTGATAGACCTGAGCCAACTCCCCATGCTTACCGGAAGCAGCGTAGTACTGGTCAGGCACCGTGTTATGCGGTGAAGCATACGGTGTCTCCAGTACGCGCTCAGAGCCCGGAGCGCTACATGCCAGCCACCCGCAAGTGCCATCCGAGAGTGGGCATCGAGCCAGGGCGGATTGTGCCAGCTCAGCGCGTCTGGTCTCCAGTGCGCCGTTTCGGTCCAGGGTATCCTGCGCCGGCTCTGCACACTGTGTCTCCGGGGCGCCGGGAAGGCTCAGTTCGTCCTATGCCTGCGCTCCGCTCGTGCCGGGCGAAAGTGGGCATTGAGCCAAAGGGAGAGGTGCGTGTAGCAAGCATCAGATCTCCAGTGCTCCCCCACAGCCCGGTTCGACCTGTGCCTGCGCTCTGGAGGGGCCAGGGTAGAGTGGGCATTCAGCCTGGAGGAGGGGTGTCAAGCCTACGCACCAGATCTCCAGTGCTCCCCCACAGCCTGGTCTATCCTGTGCCTCCTCCATGGACCAAGCCTCCAGTGGGTCTCCCCAGCCTGGGGAATACGCAGCCAGACGCCTGTCCGGAGCTGCCAGAGTCACCCGCCTGTCCGGAGCTGCCAGAGTCACCCGCCTGTCCGGAGCTGCCAGAGTCGCCCGCCTGTCCGGAGCTGCCAGAGTCGCCTGCCTGTCCGGGGTCGGCGGCGAGGGTCCCCAGTCCGGGGTCGGCGGCGAGGGTCCCCACTCCAGAGGCGCCACCTAAAAGCTGAAGGTGGAGCAGGGTGCACGTCCCGCACCAGAGCCGCCACCGCAGAGAAATGCCCACCCAGACCCTCCCCTATAGGTTCAGGTTTTGCGGCCGGAGTCCGCACCTTTGGGGTGGGTACTGTCACGCCCTGACCTGAGAGAGCGTTTTTATGTCTCTATTTAGGTTTGGTCAGGGTGTGATTTGGGTGGGCATTCTATGTCCTTTTTTCTATGCTTTGTATTTCTTTGTTTTGGCCTGGTATGGCTCTCAATCAGGGACAGCTGTACATCGTTGTCGCTGATTGGGTGTCATACTTAGACAGCCTGTTTTCCTTTGGGCTTTGTGGGTGGTTATTTTCTGTTTAGTGTTTTGCACCTAACGGAACTGTTCGGTTGTTCTTTTGTTTTGCTTGTTGCTTTAGGGTTCAGTTGTACATTAAAATGACGAACACTTACCACGCTGCATTTTGGTCTGATTTCTCTTCCCCTTCATCCGAGGATGACGAAGACCGTTACAGTTCTACCTCTGAACAAGGCACTGTTCCTAGGCCGACATTGAAAATAAGAATTTGTTCTTAACTGACTTGCTTAGTTAAATAAAGGTCAAATAAAAAATAAATATTGTCATTAAATAGTGGAGTTTATAATCTGTATTCGGGATTTGTGATTTTGGGATCTAGTCTACAAACCAGTGTAATTGCTTCATCCCTACCCAAAAGTGCTGAGATGGAGTCCAGATTGATTTGAAAAACTTAATCCATGTATTAAACTGAGCAGGGCATCATCCCAGCCAGTGTTAATAGTCATATCAGGCATTTGTATTATCTATACAAAATGTAATACCATAGCAATTACAGTACAACCCAGTAAAAACAAAATCATATTATGCCCATAGTCAACATGGCATAGCTTGGCAGTGTCGCTACAGACAATTCTCACGGGGCAGAAACTCTTTGAATCAACGTTGTTTCCATGTAATTTCAACCCCCCCTAAATACATGTGATGACATTGAATCAGCGTGGAAAACTGATTGGATTTGCAAGAAGTCATCAACTTAAGGGCATTTCATATTTTTTTCACCCAACTATTAACCTAAATCCAATAAGATGGTGACATGTTTTGTTGATTTCACGTTGATTTCACGTTAGTTGAAAACTCGTGGGAATTTCTATAAAATGTGATGTATGTTATTGGTATATAAACCGATAATACAGTAGATTAATAGTAATATTATGGCTTGTTTGGGTCTTTCCTAACTCAGTGTTTTCTACACGGCGGCCATCTTTGAAGTTGCAATGTTGAGGTGGTGTCCTTGTGGCACCATCCACGCGTTGATTCATTTATCTGTCACATATTTTCTGCTGAGCACACCACTACAGTATGTGCCAGTGGGCTGTTTATGAATATATCCTACCAAATGATAGGAAAGCAATAACAGTTCACAAGATCCCCGTTATTTCATTGGAAAATTGATTGCGTATATCCCCTGAAATTGCATTTGTCTTTTTAAGTTGTTTAATATCGCATTCAATAATACACAGGGCACACACAGGGTGTGAGCAGTATGGGAGGGAGGCAGACGGGTTGGATTTTACATATGGTTCTCTGTGACCTTTCTCTAGTCCCTAGCTCTGCTTAGTGCAGTATTTTTGGCAGACTGAGGTGTTTTTGCTGAATAGATAAGCGCTTCCATCCCGAAGCAAGTGAGTAGCTTGCCCCTGTGAGGTCTGAGGTTGCTCTCATTTTAAAAGGTTATTTTAGGATGCCAACTAAAACCTTCCATATCGCCTCAGGCTAACTCTCTCCCATCTCTTCCTCTTGGCTTGTCTCCTTTTGGGGCATGGCACCAATATACATGCTACTACTGTACTCAATGCATCAGGGGAATAGGAGGGAAGCAGGGGGATTTTACCCCTCTCAATCCTGTGGGATAGTCCTGCTCTGCAGCAAGAGAAATAAGGAAAGATGTCCAATATGGCATCCCTGATCTCTATATACTTTTGGCTAGAGCCCTTGGCCAGTGCCTTATTCCCACCCATATAGGGCATAGTTTGCCATTCCATATTTTTGTCCAGTATATAGCGGCCAGTTGGCTGTATGCATGCAGCATTCTTGCTATGAATAGTGGGGTCCTGTGGAGGAGAAGGGGTTGTGTGCCCTGAGGGCCATGGTTGTTCAGAAGGCCCTGTTGGCCCCATACTACAGTATGAAGCAGAGTCCTGTTGGAGAGGGGCTGTATGTTCAAAGGGCACTGGTTGGTCAGAAAAGCCTGGACAGAGTCCCAAATGGCAACTTATTCCCTATATAGTGCACTACTTTTGACCAGGGCCCATAGGGCTCTGGTAAAAAGTATTGCACTATGTTGGGAATAGGGTGCCATTTGGCCTGCATACATGGTTGAATCCCCAGCTCTTTGCAGTAGTGGAGCCGTCTGAACTGCTTGTGCATTTTGACCCCAGGCAGCCTGAGTCCTGCTGCTTCATTAGCCCATTCAGCTACTGCAAGCTGCCTGAGACAGATTTAAAGCAGGTCCAGTCTCCATGTCTGTGTACCAAATGGCCCTGTAAATTGCACTACTTTTGACCAGTGCCCTCTGGGCCTCGATCACGATTACCATATGGTCTCTGTTATACTGGTCATGCAATATACATATACCGCATAAAGACGGAGTTATAATAACACACTGTGAAGCATCATCTTCTGTGCTCTGTGTGCTGGAACTCCAGAGCAGTGATGTTGCAGGGATTTCATCATGTATGTTTGTAATTGGGAGAGTTTGTCTCACACACTTTCAGTATTATTGGAGTATGTTTTGTAAGAGAATACAGTGTCACACTGGTCCCAGTTGGGGTCATTTTCTCTTATCCCTTTTCCTAGTCTCTGACAGGTGAATATACTGGGTAGGTGACCAGAACTTGTTTTAAACACATAAAAAAATATTCCAAAAGGAAGCTGTCTGAAAAGGCATCCTTATGTAGTTGTTTGATGTGTTATTGAATCTATTACACATTTGTGAATAGATTTCTTAACACCGCAATTGTATTTTTCATAACCTACACTTCATAACCCATCCTCAATCAAAAAACAAAACAACATGTCAAGCGGTAAACTGTAAAAAGAACAAAAAGCCTACGTGAATGACCTATGGATTATTTCACACGTTCAATTATAATTTTTGAACACCCACGGCAGCGCACGAAGGACATGTGAGCTAAATAGTCAAACTTGGGCAGAAGGAAATCAGTATGTCATGAAAGGAGTGGAACGAATGGTAGCCTTTATTTCTTGGAGCAAACAAAGGGGTGACTGGAGTGACAGAGCACAGATGGTGGCGTCTGTGTCCCTCAGGGCGCACCGAGACAGGACTGTGAGATGGCCAAGGGTCCTCTGACTCCTTCAGCAGGAACATTTAAATAAACTACCTCTGTACCCCACTCACGCCTCCCTCTTTCTTTTCCCTTTTTTTGTCTTATTTCTTTCTGTCTCTGTGTGAGAATGACGAGGGCAGGAAAAGGACTTAACACAGAGAGAGTGTCTTCTCTAAATGATAAATAATGCACCTCACATTATCACAAGATCCACAGCGCACCAGAAATTATGCCCTTTGTCTTCAACAAACAAAGACCTGAAAGACTTAAAATCACTTCAAGGTCTCCGTTTGCCTGGCCCATTCTTTTTCTCATATAATGACCAAGTCAAATTACTTTTATATCCAGACAGATGCCCATCCCTTGAGGGCCTGCATTTGACAGGTGTTGCACCTACTTATAAACAACACTAAGTCAAAGTCAGGTCCCCAGCTTTGAGAGGGACATCAGGAGGGTATTGAATGTCACCATCTGTTAACGACCTGTTCGGATGGAGCCATTACACCGTGTTGGGAGAAGGAGGGCTTGGATCCATGGTTCACCCAGGAGACTAAGGGTTAGGGTTATTGCACGGGACCACAGCCTGGCACTGATCTGGTTTCCCAGGCTCTGTCTGTCCATGGTGATGACTCTCTTTTTGTCTGGAACATATGGGCCACCATTATCTTCCCATTGCTGTGCCCAAAATCTGTACATTTCTGAAGAACAAAGACATTTCACAGTGACCACACCTGAACCTGTACTTTTTAGGCCAGAAAAGGGGTTAGAGAAGTTGGTTGATAGCAGTCTATGCAATATGTATTTCTCTGGAACACATGGGCCACAATTCTCCACCCCATTGTAGTGCTCAAAATGGGTAAATCTCTGAATAACAAAGATATACTGCACTGCAGGGAATCATCAACGATCATGTTTGATATTGACATACAGTAACCTACACAACTCACACTTTCTTACCTGATCTTCCGTCTCATCCCATCTTCTCTTCTATACCTCTATCTGCCTCAGCTTTTCCTTTCCTAGCTCTTGCTCATCCAGTTATTTTAAATTCTCAAGCACAACATAACCATATGAATTCTTCCTGGATGGCAAACAATTATATGATGCAGACATCCTTTATGAACTGAACAATATGCTTTCGCTGTTAGTTCCACTCGTCCCCCATGGTAAGAGCGGGCTTAATAAAATTCTCCATTGTCGGTGAAGACTCTATGGGGGGGCTCCATTCTCTCTCCATGCCTCAGGTTGCTGGGACAGTTACAGTGACTGATCAGCGAGAAAGGAGAATGATGTGCATACATTTACTGTAGCTAAACTTATCTCCTAGGTGATAACTCCAGTGAGAGGACAAGATAATAGTTCCGTTTCCCAGAACTACCTGCCCTGCAGCCATAACCGTTGAATAACTGTCAAAGGACTTTGCCTCACTGGTGGTCTCCTCATCAACTATGCATTTCAAGAAACTGCTGGATGGGTTTTCCTTTGAGATTCAAACCCCCTTTCAAATGAAGAAGTCAGTATTAAGACCCCACGAGCTGTTCTCAGATCATATGCTATTGAGTTGCTCTGTGGTGAACTGTTAGTGTTATAAATCGAAAGATTCGTCTTCAGCTCATAATGAAACTTTAGTTAGTTAACTCTTAGGCTGAAAAGCTGCTGTCTGGACACTGGAACTCCGGCAGTCTGTTTGTCTCTCACTATAGTCTCTCTCTGCCAGTGAGACAAGGTACTGCTTCTGTTCTCTTACTAGTTTACAATTGTTACATACAATTTTAAGGAACTGTCAAGCATTAATCATTACTTACAAGTCAGACCAATTAAAGCTTGTATTATTCCGATCTTAAGAAAATTATTCTGCCACTCGTCCTGTACTCCTGGCCTGCACATTACTCCCCCTCCAATGCATTACTCCCACCTTGAGCCATGACATCTACATTTACCAGTTAGATCATCAAAGAAAAGCGTCAATAGTTTCTAGAAAGTTATCTTCCAGAAAACCTTCCACAGCTTCCAGTAAAGTGACTTGTACCCCTTCCTGTGCTTCCAAACTGCACAGCACTTGCCTCCCACTGCTCCCACCTAGTGCCACGCCCTGAATGGCCCCGACTGCTGTTCTACAACTAACCTGTCCAGCATTCCAGTAGCTTTAGCCTGTTCACACCCACCTTCCCCTCCTCCTATGCTCCTCCAGGGAAACCTGTCTAGCTGCCTACTCGGTCTGTTCACTGGCCTGGCATTCCGGAAATTCATTCCAGCATGGCAGGTGGCTGCTCACCCTCCCTCTGCGCCCCTCCATCTCAGACCAACACCACCAATACCCCTGCCACCCGTAGGCTACCGGCAGAGTCCTCTCCTAGTCCCTCTCCTGTGGCGAGCTATCAGGCTTAGCTGGCCCCATAGACCCCCAAGATGCTAGCTTCACAGGTGTGCCATGCCCAGCTGGAGAACAGGCTGCTGAATGTGTTTGGCCTCCTAAGACTGTCTGGAACACAGCAACACCGGCGATGTCCTGCTTTTCTTTCCCCCTTCTCTTAGTTTGTGTAAATTAGTTTTTCCGGAGTTGGGAGCTCGGGAGGAATTAATCAACATATCCCTCTGTGTCTTCACAGGATAATGCTTCTTTTCTGAGGGGGATACGTTGCCAAGACTAACAGTAGGGCGTCCGGTTTGGGCATTGGTGAATGCAGATTTCTGTTTGTAAGAAGTGATAAGCACCAAGGTTTTTTGTTATCAATCTAACAGACATCCAAATCACACTGCCTCTCTGACACATTCTGCGTTGTGACCCCTTTCATTTATTGACTAGCAGTCTGTTTAGAACAAATCTCTCTCTCTCTCTTGAATAGAACATGTTGCACTCTTGGGATGGCATACATATTTGGATGCATGCAGTATAAATTCATACAGTTGTTGCTGACATAATGCAACATTACTCGATGGGATACTTTGGGATACTCGATGGTCTCTTTAACCTTCTGTTTGATTGCCTAAGCCAGCAACACCAGAATGATTTATTTGGCTTGGAGAGCTAACTGAGTTTATCATCAGAATCACTTCATTCGAGAAGCACATTTACACATACCCAGAATTTTGCTAAGGAATAAATTCTATCGGATCAAGTGTTAAGCGGTAATAGCAGACACCAGTATGGCTGATATTTTGGTTGTATCAGAACTGCGTTGGAGTCAAATAGTTAACCAGCTGGTCTTGTGATCATTGTCACAAAGCCAAACATGTCCCACTTGTGTTTATTAGTTCAGAATGACAACGTTTAGGCTATATAGAAATAATGATGATCAAAATATTTAGGATTTCTATCAGCTTAATCGAGGTGTAGATTACATCTCACATTCCAGTGTTCGAATTTGTAAACAAGGCTGCATGAGATTTCACTTAATGCGGCTCCGTGCAGCCAATGGCAATGTCCGCTTTAGGTATAATGCCGGGAGCCACTTGTGGATTTGACAACTCTAACGAAGTTCCAGCTCCGACACCTTCAACTTATCCATCAATAATGATAAGCCACCTGATATAGACAACCTAGATTGGAAACTACTAACTAAAGCCTAGAGGAATGTTGGTCCACAGGCGTAGAAGGAAGCAAAATAAATTCCACTACCAAAAATGTGTAAAGCACCATTTGCTGGCTCTAACAGCTGCCCAATCAGTTTGCATTCTGTTCTTAGTTAACTGAATGAGAGAATTGTGTTAGAACAAATGCAATGTAATTTTTTAAAGAGCAAGTTAACTACTGACTTTCAGCATGCACATAAGGAAGGGCACTCAACTTGTACTGCACTGACTCAGATGACTGATGATTGGCTAAAGGGAATGGATAATAAGATGATAGTTGGAGCTGTATTGTTAGATTTCATTGTAGCCTTTTATGTTATTGATCATCATTTATTAATAAAAAAACTCACCTGTTATGGCTTTAAATCACCTGCCATCACATGGTTGGAGATTTACTTATCCAGTAGAACTCAGAGAGTATTCTTCAATGGATGCTTCTCTAACACCAGAAATGTAAATTGCGGTCTCCCTCAGGTCATTTGCCTTGGGCCGTTACTCTTCCCTATTTTTACAAATTATATGCCACTTGTCTTACAAGAAGGTCAATTGACTATGTATACTGATGATTGCACATTCTACACATAAGCACCTACAGCCAGTGAGCCCACTCAGACTCTTAGCAAGGAGTTACCATCAGTGTCAGAATGGTTAATTAACAATAAACTAGTCTTAAATACATCGAAAATCAAAAGCATTGTATTTGTTTCAAAACATTTTCTTAGACCTAAACTTCAGCTGGAGTTGTGTCCGTTGAACAAGTTGAAGAAGTTGAACACCTAGAAGAAACATTGGATTGTCATGGTCAAGTCATATTGACAAAGTTGTTGTGAAGATGGGGAGAGGTATATCTGTTATAAAAACATGTTCAGCAAAGAAAGACCTAGCAAAGCTGCAGCTGGCTCAAAACAAAGCAGCACGCCTTGCCCTTAAATGCACAGACAGAACTAACATCAACAACATACATGATGATCTTTCCTGGTTGATGGTTGAGGAGAAATTGATTACTTCTCTTCTAGTCTTTTTAAGAAACACTTGTCTTTCTATTTGCATACACTTCAAAACAGACATACAGTGCATTCGGAAAGTATTCAGACTCCTTGACCTTTTCCACATTTTCCTACGTTACAGACTTATACTAAAAAATATATATATTTTTTAAATCCCTCATCAATCTACACACAATATCGCAGAATGACAATGTGAAAACTCGTTTTTAGAAATGTGTGCACATTTATAAAAAATAACAAACAGAAAGATCTTATTTACATAAGTATTCAGATCCGTTGCTATGAGACTCAAAATTGAACTCAGGTTTGTCCTGTTTCTATTGATGATCCTTGAGATGTTTCTACAAATTGATTGGACATGATTTGGAAAGGCACACCTGTCCCACAGTTGACAGTGCATGTTAGACCAAAAACCAAGCCATGAGGTCGAAGCAATTGTCTGTAGAGCTCTGAGATAGGATTGTGTCTAGGAACAGATCTCGGGAATGGAACCAAAACATTTCTGCAGCATTGAAGGTACCCAATAACACAGTGGCCTCCATCATTCTTCAAATGAAGAATTCTGGAATCCCTAAGACTCTTCCTAGAGCTTCCCAATAGGGGGAGAAGGGCCTTGGACAATGGGGTGACCAAGAACCCGATGGTCACTCTGACAGAGCTCCAGAGTTGTTCTGTGGAGATGAGAGGAACTTCCAGAAGGAAAACCATCTCTGAAGCACTCTACCAATCATGCCTTTTTGGTAGAGTGGCCAGACAGAAGCCACTCCTCAGTAAAAAGCACATGACAGCCCGCTTGGAGTTTGCCAAAAGGCAACTAAAGGACTCTCAGACCATGAGAAACACATTATCTGGTCTGATGAAACCAAGATTGAACTCTTTGGCCTGAATACCAAGCGTCACATCTGGAGGAAACCTGGCACCGTGCCTACGGTGAAGCACAGTGGAGGCAGCATCATGCTGTGGGGATGTTTTTCAGCGGCAGGAGCAAAGTACAGAGAGATTCTTGATGAAAACCTGCTCCAGAGTGCTCAGGACCTCAGATTGGGACAAAGGTTCACCTTCCAACTGGACAACGACCCTAAGCACACAGCCAAGACAAAGCAGGAATTGCTTAGGGACAAGTCTCTGAATGGCCTTGAGTGGCCTAGCCAGAGCCCGGACTTGAACCCCATCAAACATCTCTGGATAGATCTGAAATAGCTGTGCAGCGACGCTCCCCATCCAACCTGACAGAGCTTGAGAGGATCTGGAGAGAAGATTGGGAGAAACTCCCCAAATACAAGTGTGCCAAGCTTGTAGCATCATACCCAAGAAGATTGAGGCTGTAATCGCTAGCAAAGATGATTCAACAATGTACTGAGTAAGGGTCTGAATACTTAAGTAAATGAAATATTTCTGTATTTTTTTTATTTTTTAAGTTCTAAATTTGCCAAAAAAACTGTTTTTGCTTTATCATTATCTGGTATTGTGGGGTGAAAAAACTATTTCATCCATTTTAAAATAACGCTGTAACGTAACAAAATGTGGAAAAAGTGAAGAGGTCTGAATACTTTACAAATACACCGTATATGCCCCAACAGATAAGCCACTATGGGTTTCATCATGGTACCCAAAACAAAAACAGATTTAATGTGTCACTCAGATATGTATAGAGCATGTCATCCTGGAATGCTCTTCCACCAGTGGTTACTCAGGCAGAATTGTTTCATTTTACCTTTATTTAACTAGGCAAGTCAATTAAGAACAAATTCTTATTTTCAATGACAGCCTAGAAACAGTGGGTTAACTGCCTTGTTCAGGAGCAGAACAACAGTTTTTTTTTACCTTGTCAGCTCAGGGATACAATCTTGCAACCTTTCGGTTACTAGTCCAATGCTCTAACCACTAGGCTAACTACCGCCCCTAGAAAGCAAGTTTAGCTTTAAAAAAAAGATTAAAAAACATCTTGCATGAGTGCCTCCCCTCTTTCTAAAGAGCTACTTTAACTGTACTTTATATAACAATATTAATATGTACAGTTGAAGTCGGAAGTTTACATACACTTAGGTTGGAGTCATTAAAACTCATTTTTCAACCACTCCACAAATTTCTTGTTAACGAACTATAGTTTTGGCAAGTCGGTTAGGACATCTACTTTGTGCATGACAAGTAATTTTTCCAACAATTTTCTACAGACAGATTATTACACTTATATCTCAATGTATCACAATTCCAGTGGGTCAGAAGTTTACATACACTAAGTTGACTGTGCCTTTAAACAGCTTGGAAAATTCCAGAAAATGATGTCATTGCTTTAGAAGCTTCTGATAGGCTAATTGTCATCATTTGAGTCAATTGGAGATGTACCTGTGGATGTATTTCAAGGCCTACCCTCAAACTCAGTGCATCTTTGCTTGACATCATGGGAAAATCAAAAGAAATCAGCCATGACCTCAGAAAAAATACTGTAGACCTCCACAAGTTCGGTTCATCCTTGGGAGCAATTTCCAAACACCTGAAGGTACCATGTTCATCTGTACAAACAATGGTACGCAAGTAAAAACACCATGAGACCACGCAGCTGTCATACCACTCAGAAAGGAGACGTGTTCTGTCTCACAGAGATGAACATACTTTTGTGCGAAAAATGCAAATCAATCCCAGAACAACAGCAAAGGACCTTGTGAAGATGCTGGAGGAAACAGGTACAAAAGTATCTATATCCACAGTAAAACGAGTCCTATATTGACATAACCTGAAAGGCTGCTCAGCAAGGAAGAAGCCACTGCTCCAAAACCGGCATAAAAAAACCACACTATGGTTTGCAACTGCACATGGGGACGAAGATTGTACTTTTTGGAGAAATGTCCTCTGGTCTGATGAAACAAAAATAGAACTGTTTGGCCATAATGACCATCGTTATGTTTGGAGGAAAAAGGGGGAAGCTTGCAAGCTGAAGAACACCATCCCAACCGTGAAGCCCGGGGATGGCAGCATCATGTTGTGGGGGTGCTTTTCTGCAGGAGGGACTGGTGCACTTCACAAAATAGATGGCATCTTGAGGAGGGAAAATTACGTGGATATATTGAAGCAACATCACAAGACATCAGTCAGGAAGTTAAAGCTTGGTCGCAAATGGATCTTCCAAATGAACAATGAACCCAAGCATACTTCTAAAGTTGTGGCAAAGTGGCTTAAGGACAACAAAGTCAAGGTATTGGAGTGGCCATCACAAAGCCCTGACCTCAATCCCATAGAACATTTGTGGGCAAAACTGAAAAAGCGTGTGCGAGCAAGGAGGCCTACAAACCTGATTCAGTTACACCAGCTCTGTCAGGAGGAATGGGCCAAAATTAACCCAACTTATTGTGTGAAGCTTGTGGGAGGCTACCCGAAATGTTTGACCCAAGTTAAACAATTTAAAGACAATGCTACCAAATACTAATTGAGTGTATGTAAACTTCTGACCCAGTGGGAATGTGATGAAAGAAATAAAAGCTAAAATAAATCATTCTCTCTACTATTATTATGACATTTCACATTCTTAAAAATAAAGTGGTGATCCTAACTGACCTAAGACTGACCTGAGTTTAAATGTATTTGGCTAAGGTTTATGCAAACTTCCGACTTCAACTGTATATATGAGTAGTGTACATATTCCTATATAGAACTCTTGTCTGTTTTATTTTGAATGAAATTTAATTTCTTAAGTTGTTCTTGTCTATTACTGTTCTGTACTTTGTTATGTATTTGTACTTTCTATGTGGACCCCAGGTAGAGTAGCTGCTGCATATGCAGTTCCTAATGGGATCCTAATAAACTAAACTAAACCTTAAAAACATCAGCTATGCGGATGTTGGCTAAAGCAGATGTTGGCTCTTAGTGAATAGGTTCTGCAAGCAATAGACAATCTTTTAGACAATGTGCAAACAGAATACATACATCAAATCAACATATATATATATATATATATATATATATATATATATATATATATGGGGATAGATGGTCGGGGACGTATTCTGAAGTCTATAACCGTCTCCACAGTTTTGACTGTGTTGAGTTCCTCACCTCGGTACTTGGACTTGTCACCATCGGAGATGAGACCGACCAGGATGGTGTCACCAGAAAACTTCAGTAGTTTCACAGATGTGTCGTTGGAGTTCTAGTCATTGGTGTATATTGAGTAGAGTAGGGGGGTAAGCATTTATCCTTGCGGGACCCCGTGCTGATGGATTTACAGTCTTCATGTACTGTGTCCTGTTTGACAGGAATCAGAGACTCAGATGGAGTTTGATACGTTCTGCTGGGTGAGTTTGTCCTGTAACAGTTCTGGGATGATGGTGTTAAACGCGGAGCTGAATATAGCATTCAGCCGGCAGAAATGGTTGATCTTATCTTGGAAACGTGAAGGAGAGTGAACCTTTATTGATTCTGAATGAGAGGAGCATGTCCCTCTAATGGGATTGTGTTCTTTGTTTGAAAACAAAAGTACACCTTTGACATTTATTTTTTCATTCACAATCAAACAAACATTGTCCGCCCGCATCTCACAACATTAGCCTACTAATGCTGCCTGCTTGCCTGTGAGAAAGATCCCTGAACATTACTTGATTGTTCCCCATGCTTCCAAAATTAAATATTTGTAATGTCGAGATTGTTGTCTGTGATTTATGAGATTGCTTTCTTTGATTGTTTTGTCTTTGAGCAGCTTGCCTTCAGTAATAATGTTTCACTTTTTATGTATCATTTTATTGTTGCTAGATGAAATAAACAGTGAGAGACAGTGGCTGGTTTATATTACAAACGCTGAAGACTGCTCAGTTCATTATTCATTTCTGCTGCAATATCAGCCTTGTTACACAGAAGCTTTGGATATGTGTATCCTTGATTGCACTGGCCATAGAAGACTCTCCAAATTCGTCCCAAATGGCACCCTAAACCCTTCATAGTGCACTACTGTTAACCAGAGCCCTATGGGCCTTGGTCAAAAGTAATGCACTATATAGGGAATAGGGTGCCATTTGAAACATATCCCAAGACATCAAAGAGGATCATTTCTCCTTTGTGCCTCTCTAATATTCAGACTAAATCATGTATTAGAGTGAAATTGGTAGTCAATTGTGAATTCTCTGTCCTCCTGCATGAGAAGAGCAATCAGGGCTAGTCAACCAACATGATCGCAATAACATTACTTCAGTCTCTATTTATTCAGATGTTGATATACTTCCATCACTGTACAAGACAAGCCTTGGATCACAACAAGACAAGAGCTGATGTTGTTATATCTACAGTTTTAACCCATGCTATCCAAATAGTCCCTTATCATTCACTATCATAGACTGCTTTTCATTTTATACAAATAAAATACAACTCGCGACCAAATAGCTGAAGGATAAGTCCATTATCTCTCTTTCTTGCTTTGGCCTCCCTTTCAAATGTTTTATTTGATATACACTGTGTACAAAACATTAGGAACACCTGCTCTTTCCATGACAGACTGACCAGGTGAATCAATTCAAATCAAATTGTATTTGTCACATGCACTGAATACAACAGGTGTAAACCTTACAGTGAAATGCTTACTTACAAGCCCTTAACCAACAATGCAGTTTTAAGGAAAATATGTGTTAAGTAAAAAATGTATGAGTAAAAAATGTAATATAAAAGCAACAAATAATTAAGTAGCAGCAGTAAAATAACAATAGCGAGGCTAAATACAGTGGGTACTGGAACAGAATCAATGTGCGGGTGCACTGGCTAGCAAACAGTCCTGCAGAGTAGCATCTGCTTCATCTGACCACTTTTTTTATTGACCGAATCACTGGTGCTTCCTGCTTTAGTTGTTGCTTGTAAGCAGGAATCAGGAGGATAGAATTATCGTCAGATTTGCCAAGTGGAGGGCGAGGGAGAGCTTTGTACGCATCTTTGTGTGTGGAGTAAAAGTGGACTAGAGTTTTTTTTCCCTCTGGTTGCACATTTAACATGCTGGTAAAAATGAGGTAAACTGATTTAAGTTTCCCTGTATTAAAGTCCCCGGCCACTAGGAGCACCGCCTCTGGATGAGCGTTTTCCTGTTTGCTTATGGCCGTATACAGCTCCTTGAGTGCGGTCTTCGTGACAGCATCGGTTTCTGGTGGTTAATAGAGAGCTATGAAGAATATAGATGAAAACTCTCTTGGTAAATAGTGTGGTCTACAGATTATCACAAATATACATAGAACCTCACCCCTTGACTTACCAGAGGCTGCTGTTCTGTCCTGCCGAATAAGCATAAAACCCAGGTGAAAGCTATGATCCCTTATTGATATCACCTGTTAAATCCATTTCAATCAGTGTAGATTAAGGGGGGGAGACAGGTTATAGTTGGATTTTTAAGCCTTAAGACAATTGTGTGTGTTTGTGTGCCATTCAGAGAGTAAATGGGCAAAACAAAAGATTTAAGTGCTTTTGAACGAGGTATGGCGCACCAGTTTGGCACATCAGTTTGAATGTGTCAAAAACTGCAAGGCTGGTGGGTTTTTCACGCTCAACAGTTTCCCATGTGTATCAAGAATGGTCTACCACCCAAAGGACATCCAGCAAACTTGACACAACTATGGGAAGCATTGGAGTCAAAATGGGCCAGCATCCCTGTGGAGCAGTTTTGTCACATTGTACAGTCCATGCCCTGATGAATTTAGCCTCTCTGGGCTAGGTGGCACCAAATCGTCCCACCTACGTAACAGCCAGTTGAATCCTGTGGCGCGATTTTCAAATA
Organism: Salmo salar; assembly: GCF_965601325.2. Classification (NCBI taxonomy): domain Eukaryota; kingdom Metazoa; phylum Chordata; class Actinopteri; order Salmoniformes; family Salmonidae; genus Salmo; species Salmo salar. Next base: position 7,711,327 of record NC_138319.1, read on the forward strand.
CCTTAGAAATGCTATTACTTCAATTTCTCAAACATATGACTATTTTACAGCTATTTAAAGACAAGACTCTCGTTAATCTAACCACACTGTCCGATTTCAAAAAGGCTTTACAACGAAAGCAAAACATTAGATTATGTCAGCAGAGTACCCAGCCAGAAATAATCAGACACCCATTTTTCAAGCTAGCATATAATGTCACATAAACCCAGAAGACAGCTAAATGCAGCACTAACCTTTGATGATCTTCATCAGATGACAACCCTAGGACATTATGTTATACAATACATGCATGTTTTGTTCAACCAAGTTCATATTTATATCAAAAAACAGCTTTTTACATTAGCATGTGACGTTCAGAACTAGCATACCCCCCGCAAACTTCCGGGGAATTTACTAAAAATTTACTAAATTACTCACGATAAACGTTCACAAAAAGCATAACAATTATTTTAAGAATTATAGATACAGAACTCCTCTATGCACTCGATATGTCCGATTTTAAAATAGCTTTTTGGTGAAAGCACATTTTGCAATATTCTAAGTACATAGCCCAGCCATCACGGGCTAGCTATTTAGACACCCAGCAAGTTTAGCCTTCACCAAAATCAGATTTACTATAACAAAAATGTTATTACCTTTGGTGTTCTTCGTCAGAATGCACTCCCAGGACTTCTACTTCAATAACAAATGTTGGTTTGGTCCCAAATAATCCATCGTTATATCCAAACAGCGGCGTTTTGTTCGTGCGTTCTAGACACTATCTGAAATGGTAAATCAGGGTTACGAGCATGGCGCATTTCGTGACAAAAAAAAATCTAAATATTCCATTACCGTACTTCGAAGCATGTCAACCGCTGTTTAAAATCAATTTTTATGCAATTTATCTCGTAAAAAAGCGAAAATATTCCGACCGGGAATCTGCGTTTCGGTAAATAGAGGAAAAAAAAGAAAGACGGGGGCGACCATTGCACACGCCTAAGCCCACTGTCCCCTGATCGGCCACTTGACAAAGGCGATAATGTGTTTCAGCCTGGGGCTGGAATGACGACATTCAGCATTTTCCCGGGCTCTGAGAGCCTATGGGAGCCGTGGGAAGTGTCACGTTACCGCAGAGATCCTTTGTTTTGAAAGAGATGTCAAAGAAAGCCAATAAATGGTCAGACAGGCCACTTCCTGTAAAGGAATCTCTCAGGTTTTTGCCTGCCATATGAGTTCTGTTATACTCACAGACACCATTCAAACAGTTTTAGAAACTTTAGGGTGTTTTCTATCCATATCTAATAAGTATATGCATATTCTAGTTACTGGGTAGGAGTAGTAACCAGATTAAATCGGGTACGTTTTTTATCCGGCCGTGTAAATACTGCCCCCTAGCCCTAAGAGGTTAAGCTGTTCTGAGGGAAAAAAACCTTTTGCCCTCAGAACAGCCTAAATTCATCAGGGCAATTTAATATTAGGAAGGTTTTTCTAATGTTTTGTACACTCAGTGTATTTTCTTGTTCAATTCGTTGTTTGTTAAATTGGGAATGATTCTGTGAGACTTAGGGGTTAACTTTCGTTTTAATCATAACCTTGGAGTTACTCTGATGTCAGCTGGATATCCTTCATGAGAGAGAAAATAAAATGACTAGTGAATTTGTTATGGCACATTGCTTTTAGGGGCAGGCTAGATATAGTTTCCTGCAATTATTTTATCTGCCGTTTGTAGAAGTGTTTGATCTGAATCTACAAGGGGTGAGTTAGCTTATACTTTTAAGTCTGAAAATGTAATCGTTATGGGGCATCATTTTAAATAGGACTTGTTTGCAATAAGTGAAACTGACAATTCAAGATCAGGAACAGATGGTTACAAAGACTAAATTAACGATTCAAAACATGAAAAGAAAATTGTCTCAGAAAGTACAGAAATAAATGCAATAGATTTCATCATCTTTTGTGGTCCGGTTGTATGTTTACAGTATACGGGGACAAGGGTCTAACACATTTTATTTTGAACATCATGACTGCAATAGTGATCAGGAAAGGGGAAGTCATATTTGCAGTATACACTTACAGCATACATACAGTTTATCAGAGTATAATTGCTGATCTAGGATCAGTTTCTATTTTTAGAACATAATGAATAACAGACAGATGAGTCCTTATCCTACAACAGCAATCTTACTCAAAGCATATGGTATTACAGTAATGTATCTTATTTGTATTACAATAAATAGTATTACATATTTTTTCTCTATTTGACTCAACTCTAATATGACCCAGTTGTAACTACAGAACCTTTTTAAGTCTGGTCTATCACCAAGGGGCGGCAGAGGTTTTCTTCAGCAGGAAATATTACGCTACCTCTCAGCACTCACAGAATTCTTCTTTTTCTAAGACACTCATGTTAGGCCTCCGTTCAAAATGAAAACACATTTTCAAACCACTTGATTAACACTAAAATGTTTTACTAACATAACAGTTTAACTGTATAACCATATGAATACAAAGCAGTTACTATGTAGGCCCAATAACAATGTCATTTCTGTAATCACACAGGAAAGAGCAGTGATGTACTGGTACAAAAATGGTGGGTAAAAAGTAATGCTCCCTGTACTTCAATGCATTTTTTCACAAAAGGTGGGTGAAAACTTTTGGACACCAAAAAAAGTGTGTAAACTGCATTTACTTGCGTTGTCTCACTACACCATTGGAAAAGAGCATGTTAATGTAAAGTTTTACCCACAATTCTGTGTGTTTGTTTTGACAACATTCTAAGTGCAGGAGCAGAAAACATATAGAACAGGACAGACTAGCTGGAACATGGCTATTTATTATTCAATCTGATATGTTGGAGGGGGTCATTATTACCCCTCTGTTTTGAATTGTTGTTATTTCAAAATGAATTATAATTTGCCTCAACTACCTATTACAGCTCCAAATGAATGGCCCATGTTATGAAAGTTATACAGCTTCTCTCGACATGAAAATATTGTTGAAAGTTATAATTAATTGAAGTGGTGAACACTCATGGGATTATAAATAGAAACATATTGGCTGTGTCACAAATGGCACCGTATTTTCTTTATAGTGAACTACTTTTGACCAGCACTTTCAGATGGATATTTGTGTTCAGCAGCTCTTCATTTCTGTTACAAAACAAATCCAGGTGGCATGTAGACAGCCAGACCAAGGAGACCTTTGTACTACTGTATGTTATCCAGAAAGTGTTTTTTGTAAAAGTGATTTTGTATAACCAACAATGGAAACCTGACCAATTAATGTAAGCATATCCTTCTAAAAAACTATCAGGCTACGTCCCGAATGGCACCCTATTCCCTGCATAGTGCACTATTCATAACCAGAGGGCCCTGGTCAAAATTAGCACACTATGTAGGGATTAGGGTACCATTTGGAACTTACCCTTCTTGACTAAAAGTATCTCAAACTTTTCATTCCAAAATCATGGGCATTAATGTGGAGTTGGTCCCCCCTTTGCTGCTATGACAGCCTCCACTCTTCTGGAAAAGGTGTCCACTAGATGTTAGAACATTGCTGCAGGGACATGCTTCCATTCAGCCATAAGATCATTAGTGAGGTCAGGCACTGATGTAGAGCGATTAGGCCTGGCTCGCAGTCGGCATTCCAACTCCTCCTAAAGGTGTTTTATGGGGTTGAGGTCAGGGCTCTGTGCAGGCCAGTCAAGTTCTTCCACACCGATCTCGACAAACCATTTCTGTATGGACCTCGCTTCGTGCACATGGGCATTGTCATGCTGAATTAGAAAAGGGCTTTAGCCAAACTGTTGCCAGAAAGTTGGAAGCACAGAATCGTCTAGAATGTATGATGTAGCTTTGAGATTTCCGTTAACTGGAACTAAGGGGCTTTGCCCGAACTATGAAAAAGCCCCAGACCATTATTCCTCCTCCAAACTTTACAGTTGGCACTATGCATTCGGGCAGGTAACGTCTCCTATTCCCTACATAATGCACTACTATGGGCCCTGGTCAAAAGTAGTGCACTATATAGTTAATAGGGTGCCACCCACTTCTCAACAACACACTCAAAGTCAGATGTGCAGAAACAACTCTTCAAGAACATGTGCTGTTCCGAAATGGCACCTATTCTCTACATAGTACACATTGATGGGGCCTGGTCAAAAGTAGTGCACTATAAAGGAAATAGGGTGACATTTGAGACCCATAGACTGCAACGTCTTCAAATAAAGATTCAGAAATAGCTGGATCTCCTGGGCCGCATTAGCCTGAAGGTCATCAAAGGGGAAAATGACCCTGGTTCCTCCCTCTCTTCCTCCCTCCTGCTGCCCCTCTCCCCCTCTTTTTCTTCTGTAATTGAGTGTGGTGCGTAGCCAGGGAGCCTGTGCTCATCGGCGGGCAGCTGAACATGGTTGTTAGTTACACACGTTTTCACCATAATTCCCAGGCATACTCTCTATGCACTCTGTCTACGGATCTTACTTCAAGGACATATCAATTTCACAGTTATCCCATGCAGCCCCACCCTCCCTCGCCCACCTCTCCTCTACTATCCGCACTCGTTGGTGTCATTACCGGCTCACAGTTCCAGATTATGTACTTCCTCCTCCTTAAAAGCATATCAAATCCAAATGGTTATTGTTATTTTGCCATCTTATCTCGCCCTGGCAACCATTGCTACAGCAGCAGGAGTGCTGGTGATAACCTTCTAGTCCTGGTGTGTGACTCAATGCCGTCCGTAAACGATGCATAATTAATGTCATGCAGATTTACGGGTGGTGTCACCACTTTTAAACTTTAGCTAGACGCCCCTCTGAAGCGAGAGGCCAGTGATATTTAGAACAAGACACCCAAACATTTCACTGGCCTTTCCACTTTTTCTTTTTTTTAAATCTCAGCAGTCGTTCTGAGAAGTGTGGGCCGGAAAGCTATAAGATTCGGTGCACGCTTCTTCTTCCCCTACACTAGCATGTCTCGGATCAGCCATGCTGCATTGCTTATACAACAGGGTGTCTGTTTCCTTCAGTCTCTCACCCTCTACTGGCTCCCCTCTCATTTGCTTGACACCCTTGTCAAACCATGCCCAGTAAGGCAGAGTCAGTACTTACTGGGTTCACAAGCTCTGTCAAGTCCTCTTGCAGGCCCGGCTTGTCAACCAGGCTGGTGACAGAGTCCCAAATGGCACCCTTTTTCCTTATTTAGTCCACTACTTTTGACTAGAGCTCTATGATCCCTGGTCCAAATTAGTGAACTACATAGGGAATAGGGTGCCATTTATGATGCTGCCAGCATATACTTCAATGGAACTTAAAGCAAGAGGCACTCAAATCAACGCACAGTGGTGGCATCTGTTGCTTTGTTTTACTTAGTTAGTTGCCGTGTGTATTGGCAAGGTGCCGATAAAAGTAGAGCCACCTGTTTGCCAGTGAGTACGCCGTAACCAAATCCCCCCAATGGCCACAGTCAAAATGTTGAGTCTTGCAGTAAATGAGTCCCTGCTGAGTGTTGCTAAAATGATTGCTGCAGTAAGTGCATGTGATTTGTTTATGTTTCCGATTAAACTATTAAGTCCTCATATTGTTGTCAAGGTTTTGACGTGGGGAGGGAGGCGGAGGACGATATCAACTCTGATTGCGTGGCAAAGTGATTGTAGAAGATTAGCAGATTGCTGCACTTTACGGACGCTCCTCCTAAGAGACTGAGAGAATGGACCCACTCTCACTACGTCTGCATTGCTTGTTTGATTGAGATGCGATGTGTCAGCCTTTCAGGACTATCGGCCCTCGGCATCTGGGCACGTGTCCGGCATCCTTACCAGAGAATTGATTGAGGTTTATTGTTAAGGTAGATTAAGGCAGGAGAGGTATGTATGGTCAATCAGGAAAAGAGGCACGCAGCTCTACTGTGCAGCACAGCGTCCCAAATGGCATCCATCAGCTTCCTTCCTTATGACAGAGGAGGGTGACCAGGGCCAAACAGCTTCCATAGCTCATAGTAACACAATCGTTACCATTACACAGAACACCCATGGCAGCAGAGTCCTGAAATAGAATCAGGTGAATGTACAGTACGGTGAGGATATGCATGGTTAAGCAGTGATATGTGTCCCTATGGACTTGCCGTACATACGTTGGGACTGGTCTTCAGTGGATACAGTATCCACCATGCCAATACCAGTATATTTAATTGCTTTGTTGGTCTCATCGTTTTCAGTCCAAGAAAAGGTTCCCCAAAGGAACAAACAAGCCAACTTAACTTGTTCTGTCCCTCTCTGCCTCTGGTTTCTGTTCAATCCACCCACCTGGACCTGCATCTGACAGTTTTTTGACAGATTGGGAAAGAAGGCATGATTAAAACCTTGGTCGGATACTTTTGGCATTTATATTGTGTACTTGCAGTGATGTTAATGTTTTTACAAGAGATATAAGGTCATAAGGATTTAATGTATGCCCATTATTAATAATGTGCTATCTGCTTCTGTGTGTGCAAAGGGGTGGGGGTCTCTGTGTGTTAGCACAGTATATCTAAGCTAGACCTTTTGGTTTTTTGTGGTTATTCATTCTTACATGAGTGTGTTGGTGGAGTGTGTGATGTAGGCGAAAATAGAAAAGGTGTCATTGCCAAGGCCTCTGAGGTATAATTTACTTTGCAGTACAGTCCAGAGGAACGTATCTCAGTCCAGTCAGATAAGGAGGTCACTATGGCCCTATGCCACAGACAGAGGCTGCCTCCCAAACGGCTCCATTTTCCTTATATACTGTAGAGCACTACTTTTTCCAGGGCCCATGGTACCCTATTCCCTTTATAATGCACACATTTTGACCAAAGCCCTATGGTCCCTGGTCAATAGTAGTGAACTATAAAGGGATAGGGTGCCATTTCGGATGCAACCAGAGAGATCACAGCTATGGTCTCGGCTAGCTTCACCAGACTCTCAGTCTGGTCAGCGACTTGCCCCTTTAATAAATCCACCTGAACTGACCCAGATATCTAAACGTCTCAAATTGGCCCTAGAGGAGCCAGGAGCAGATGGCTGTCATATACCAAAGGGTGTAGATAATAGCCATTTATCAAAGCATTAGAGGAAAGCCACGAAATAGGGCCACCAGACATGCATCACATACTCAGGTCTTTATTCATCTGCAAATTCTCTGTTGCACTCTTTCCAAATTGTTGCTCATAAATAATTCAGTCTCCTTTATTTGGGTTATTTATATTAATAACGCAAGGCAGGATTTTATTACAATGTATTGCCTCATCCTGTCATTCCAGGTGTATTCAAGCCCTGTGAAGTGGGCAAAATTGACTTATATCCTTGCATATCTCTGGCTTACAATCATAACATGAGTAACCTGCTTAAATGCGTAACTTAGCTTATGGGAAACATTTTTGTTATACAAATATTGTGTAACTAACATGACAAAATGTGTGTCTATTTTAGGTTATATTATTTATGAGTATCACTGATTAATGCTGTTAATGTTCTCCAACCCTGCCACATAGTGGCAACTGAGTTATAATTACTCGTTTGTAGCAATCAGTGGCTTGATTTAGACCCTTCTGATTATGGTTGGCATTTTCTGAACTAGCCAGCCAGGTATGGAACCAAACTCTTCCACATTGGAATTCTGTCTGACAGGGAGGAACATTCAGAGTTTTGATTGGGTATTGGTCATTCTGTAAATCCTAAATATGAGACATGAAATAGGTCAGTACACACTAAGACTCTGGCTGTAATGGACCATAGTTCAGCTAGACATATTCCTTAATTAGTCACACACTGTCTGCACCAGCTCTCCTCAAATTAATTCACTTGATCAGAAAGGACCTTGCCCTGAGTCACTGCATTAAATAAATAAAATAACAGCTAGTATGGTAAATAACTCAAACGGCATTGAGTTTTCCGAAAAGTAAATGTTTATCCTAAACTCTGAGTAATTAGCATGCACAGACAGTGGTCTAACTTAAATTCCTTATAGATTCGACTGTGGGAAGGAAATTACCTGGGGAACGCGGTGGTAGGCTATACTGATTTATCTGGTTATTTAAGATTTACACCCAGCATAGTGTGGAACAGGAGTAGTTGTAATCTACATTGATAATGGATTTAAATTGAACGACACATTGGATGATGATTGTTTTAGTTTTTGGGATATTCCCTCAAATCACAGAGAATCTGGGATTACGCATGTGTGCGCGTGTGGGAGAGAGAGAGGCAGAGGGATGACACAAGCATTACATAATGGCCACTGTAATTGTGACCGAGAGAATGAAATACACTACATGGCCAACAGTATGTGGACTCATACTCATCGAACATCTCATTCCAAAATCATAGGCATTAATATGGAGTTGGTCCCACTTTTGCTGTTATAACAGTTTTCACTCTCCTGTGAAGGCTTTCCACTAGATGTTGGAACACTGGTACTTGATTCAATTCAGCCACAAGAGAATTAATGGGGTGGGGCACTGACGTTGGGCGATAAGGCCTGGCTCGCAGTCGGTGTTCCAATTCATCCCAAAGGAGTTGGATAAGGTTAAGGTCAGGGCTCTGTGCAGGCTAGTCAAGTTCTTCCACACTGATCTATTGCTTCCAATAGTGAGTGTAGTGAGTGTTGCTAGTGAGTGTTACATTTCCACTTCACAATAACAACACTTACAGTTCAAAGGAGTAGCTCTAGCAGGGCAGAAATTTGACGAACTGACTTGTTGGAAAGGTGGCATCCTATGACGGTGCCACATTGAAAGTCGTTGAGCTCTTCCGTTAGGCCATTCTAATGCCAATGTTTGTCTATGGAGATTACATGGCTGTGTGCTCGATTTTATACACCTGTCAGCAACAGGTGTGGCTGAAATATCCAAATCCACTAATTTGAAGGGGTGTCAACATACTTTTGTATAGGGTATGTCTGAAACACCCTCTCGTCACTGATATTTATGTAGGGAGACTGGAAAAACACCCCAAATACTGTATAGCGATGAAGTTTCCCTTTCATAGTGAGTGATTTAAATACATTAAACATGTCTTTATCAGCTGTTTAGCATTTTAATCCCCTTATATGTCGGAATCAATATCAAAAAGATATGTTATAGTATAAGTCTTTAGGCATACAGTCTGGCTTCCAAATCTTTCTAATGATCTGTTCTGGTCATTTGGATTATATCTGTCTCATTTAGTTGTGATGGTGAAACATTTGAGATATGAGGAGAGAGTCAGAGATCAATTATCCCTTCAGAGAATGATGACATGATGTATACTGTCTGGGTAGCCTCTTTGTTGGAAAGAAATAACTTCCCAATGGTTTAAAATTGAATAAATAGCTTAAAGCAGCATTCTGTAAACAACATTTGGTTACCTTACTAGCAACTTAGTTTATGAGTTTAGTTGTTAGACAAGCAGAATAAGTAAAACAACGTGGACTATGCACCCTGCACTTTCATCCTAGAAATGCGCATTGCTCTTTGCACTGCTTTTTTCACTCTGCCACGGACTGTCTCTTACATATATATTTCCTTCATGGCACTTCATCCTGTAAAATAGTTTTATTCATACATCTCTACATACATACGTTATAATGTAGCTTAATGTTTATAGTCTAGTCCAGGGGTTCTCAACTCTTTACTCTACGAGGTCCGGAGTCTGTTCTACATGATGATTAATTGCAGGTCTAAATCAGTCCCTGATTAGAGGGGAACAATGAAAAAACTGGCTTTGAAGTCCAGAGTTGAGTTTGAGGGGTCTAGTCTATAGTGTTTAGCTTCAGTGTTTAAAGTGTACATAACTGTGCTGTACGTGGATTGTGTAAATTCCGTGTCTATATATTTTGTCCATATACTCTGTTTATTGCCTGTCAATGTTTTCTGTTTATTGCGGCAGCACCATTTCAGTGTCAAATTCTGGTACATGCAAATGTATTCGGTGAATAAAGGTGATTCTGAAAATGTCAACTTTCAACAAAATCAAAAGTTTAACCGAAGAGACAAAGTTTTTATATTTGATACAATTAAACAGATATTCTCATTCATACACAAACTGTAACAGTCGTCGTATTGAGTGGACCAAAATGCAGCGGGTATGTGAATGCTCATCTTCTTATTTATTAAGAGGATACAAAACACTGAAACAAAACAACAACGAAAAACAGTCCTGTAAGGTACTATGACTATACATGGAAACAACCACCCACAAAACACAAGCTGAAAACCCCTACTTAAATATGGCCTCCAATTAGAGGCAACTTAGAACAGCTGGCTCCAATTGAAGGCCAAACCAAAACCCTGAACATAGAAATAGAACTAGAAATACAAACATAGAAATACATGACATAGAACAGTACCCCAAAATCACAACAACACAAAACAAACACACCCCTGCCACGTCCTGACCATACTACAATAACAAAATGACCCCTTTACTGGTCAGGACGTGACACAAACGTCCCTTTCAGCCCCTGCAAGCTGAATCTAACTGCTTATCAATTTTCATTATCCAATCTACTTCTAAATATACAGTATCAGTCAAAAGTAAGGACACACCTACTCATTCAAGGGTTTTCCTTTATTTTTACTATTGTCTACATTGAAGAATAATAGTGAAGACATCAACACTATGGAATAACACATATGGAATCATGTAGTAACAAAAAAAGTGTTCAACAAATGAAAATATATTTTAGATTTTAGATTCCTCAAAGTAGTCACCATTTGCCTAGATGACAACTTTGCACGCTCTTGGCATTCTCTCAACCAGCTTAACCTGGAATGCTTTTTCAACAGTCTTGAAGGAGTTCCCACATATGCTGAGCATTTGTTGGCTGCTTTCCCTTCACCCTGCGGTCCAAATCATCCCAAACCATCTCAATTGGGTAGAGGTCTGGTGATTGTGGAGGCCAGGTCATTTGATGTAGCACTCCTTCACTCTCCTTCTTTGTCAAATAGGCCATTACACAGCCTGGAGTTGTGGTGGATCATTGTCCTGTTGAAAAACAAATGATAGTCCCACTAAGCGCAAATCAGATGGGATGGTGTATCATTGCAGAATGCTGTGGTAGCCATGCTGGTAAAGTGTGTCTTGAATTCTAAATAAATCACAGACAGTGTCATCAGAAAAACACCCCCACACCATCACACCTCCTCCTCCATACTTCATGGTGGGAATCACACAAGCGGAGATCATCTGTTCACCTACTCTGCATCTCACAAAGACACGGCAGTTGGAACCAAAAATCTAAAATATGGACTCATCAGACCAAAGGAGAGATTCCACCTCTCTAATGTCCATTGCTCGTGTTTCTTGGCCCAAGTGAGTCTCTTCTTATTAATGGTGTCCTTTAGTAGTGGTTTCTTTGCAGAAATTACACTATGAAGGCCTGATTCGCACAGTCTCCTCTGAACAGTTGATGCTGAGATGTGTCTGTTACTTGAACTCTGTGAAGCATTTATTTGGGCTACAATTTCTGAGGCTGGTAACTCGAATAAACTTATCCTCTGCAGCAGAGGTAACTCTGGGTGTTTCCTTCCTGTGGCGGTACTCATGAGAGCCAGTTTCATCATAGTGCTTGAAGGTTTTTGCGACTGCACTTGAAGAAACTTTCAAAGTTCTTGACATTTTCCGGAATGACTGACCTTCATGTCTTAAAGCAGGGGTGGGCAACTCCAGTCCTCCGGGGCCTGATTGGTGTCACATTTTTTCTCCATCCCTAGCAAACACAACTGATTAATCAAATTGCATTCTAAACAGAAGATAATGATTAGGTGATTATTGGAGTCAGGTGTGTTAGCTGAGGCTGGGGCAAAACTGTGACAACAATCAGGCCCTCGAGGACTGGAATTGCCCACCCCTGTCTTAATGTAATGAATGACTGTCGTTTCTCTTTGCTTATTTGAGCTGTTCTTGCAATAATATGGACTTGGTCTTTTACCAAATAGGGCTATCTTCTGTATACCACCCCTACCTTGTCACAACACAACTGATTGGCTCAAACGCATTAAGGAAAGAAATTCCACAAATACATTTTTAACAAGGCACACCTGTTAATTCAAATGCATCTCATGAAGCTGGTTGAGAGAATGCCAAGAGTGTATGAAGCTGTCATCAAGGCAAAAGGTAGTTACTTTTAAGAATCTCAAATATAAAATATATTTTTGGGTTACTACTTGATTCCATATGAGTTATTTAATAGTTTTGATGTCTCCACTATTATTCTACAATGAGTAGGTACTGTATGTATTACTTATGTTCAACAAAAAATGTGTCCCAAGTAACTTTTGATATTTGATGCAATTAAACCTCGACATTCTCATCCACTCCACCTTGACCTCTGCAATCTGAATTTGCTTACTAATATCCACTCTCTAATCCTTTATAATGAATATACTTGTTATTCCAAAAATCAGGGATTCACGTTTTTTATTGTGAGTTTATTGTGAGATTGGGTTTTCAGTGGTTTTCCAAATCAATTTGGTGGTGCGATGGTAGCAATGGTGGCATTGTCTGAGCATGCATGGTTAAATAAACGGAGGAATAGATTTTGTTAATGAAAAATGCAACAGATGGTGGATATAAACCTAGTCCCAGTCGACGCCAGAATGTTTCCTGCCGCAGAGAGAGAGAGGATTAAGGTCAATTTTTTTTGCACAGCTTTTTCAATTTATAAATTCATGCTCAGTCAAAAAGTTGAACAAAAAAATGAAAAGGAGAGGAAAAAAGGACGATTGTCTGGTATCTATAAACTTATCGAGACTCCTTGGGATGTTCAAATGTCAACGAGCACAACCATGAAAATTTACAAATATTAGAACAGAAAAGAGAGTTTAAGAAATTAAACAATGCATAAAGTCCTCACATTATAACAGTCATTCACTGGCAGGCACACAACACAAGCCATTGAAGCACGTCCAACGTGTCACGTCCTGACCAGCAGAGGGAGTAATTGTATTAGTTTTGGTCAGGACGTGGCAGAGGGTTTGTGTTTTTGTATGTATTTCTACGTTCTGTCTAGTTTAGTTTTTCTATGTTTAGGTTTGGGTGTTGGACTCTCAATTGGAGGCAGGTGTCTCTAGTTGCCTCTGATTGAGAGTCCTATAATTATGTGTGTGTTTGGTTTGGGTTTTGTGGGTAGTTGTATTTTGCACTGCTAGTATTCATTTAGCCTGTGAAACTGGCCTTCGTCGTTCTAACTGTTTTGTTGTTTTTTCGTGGTCTCTTTATTTAATAAATATAAAGATGAGCATCGACATTCCCGCTGCGTATTGGTCCTCCCTTCAACACAACGACAACTGTGACACAACGATCCAACAGCCAGAAGAAAAGAAAACACTGCCGTTTACTCACACAGTGCAACAGGTGTTCAAAGATATTAAAATAACAAAGACATTAAGTCACCATTTTATAGCTCAATCCTCCACATACTAAACTCTAGGTTTGAGAATTCATGTTGATTCCAGCATAATATTAATGACCAAAAAATACTCAAAGACAAGAATGATCAATTAAAAAGTACAATTGACTTCCTGGAATTAACTTAAATTTACCCTAAACCTGAAATGTGTCTCTTGTAATAGCGCTTTGTCTCCTTCGTTTTACTATCAAAAGCACAATGAGCCTTTACTACCTGTACACACACACCATATGGCAAACGATCAAACTTCCAAACTCCAGATATAGCAATAACAGTGGGTAACAATAAATATGTGCTACTATTCGATGCTGTGGAATAAAGGAGAAGGAGCCAAGGTTGAGAGGGTATGTGTGTGTGTGAGTGAGAGAGAGAGAGAGAGTGTGAGTGTGTGTGTGATTGACAGGGTACCATTAAAAGAGGATGAGGTGGATGGCCCGCCTGCCCACGTCGGTTCGTTCCTGAAGTGGCGACCCACATGGTGACTCCCCAGCGAGAACATGAGCCAGTGGTCATGACAGATGCCTGGGATGCAGAGCATTATCTTAATATGTTGCTTGGCGTTGCTCCTAGCTGCAAGCACACTGAGAGCAAATGTTTGATGAAGGTCAGTGATTTGAAAACAAGGCGCCACACTGCAAACGCTCCACTCCTCTCCCCCTTCATCTGAGAACCCAAAAATACAGTTAACGATGGAGAAGATGTGGGGAGAGGAGGAAGAACTAGGGGAGTGGAGATAAAGTGGGAGGGGGAAGGGTGTTTTAATTAGTATTTATGAGAGTAACAACGGTGCTTTCACATCATCTAGGATTTCATATAACGTTTTGTGCTTATACTGTATTTCCATTTCAAAAGGAGGTTTGAAATTCAGCTGAACAGAAACTGTTTAACCCCTCCCAGCTGGGCTTTAACCCCAATCCCCTCTCTTATTGGTCAAGAACTCTCCACCAACCAAACCACGGTGTGCGTCATCTTCCAGCCTCAGCCTCCTCATCTCTATCATCATTATCATCCATCATCATCACCATATATCACAGTGGAGTAGTGTTAAACAATATAAACATTCTGTCAGAGGAAAGTTATGGCCCAGGCAGCCGCTGATGTAGATTACAGGTAAGATTAATTAGATGAGGATTTGTGATTGTAATTAGCTGCAGCAAAGGTCTGATGATGTCACCCTGTCTGTTGGAGAAGACAAAGAACAAGACAGGGCAAGACTGGGAGGGGGGAACGGGGGTTCAAACATTGTTGAATGAATTGGGTCTACAACGTCAGAGAGAGAGAGAGAGAGAGAGAGAGAGAGAGAGCTATACTAGAGAGGGGAGGTGAAGGAAGAGAGAGAAAGAGCGAGAGAGAGAGACGAAAGAAGAAAGAGAGAGAGAAAAATAGAGAGCGAGGGAAAAGGGAAGAGAGAGTGAACAAGGCAGCCCCACTGGGATTCAGGACATGCATAGAGAGCACATTAGTGCAAAAAAGTGGAACAATCAGTGCGGCATCCTTCTTTTATTAGAACTAGCTATGTCTAGAAATTTAAGACCGCCATATTTTTAGAACTCCATCAACCTGGCCTTTATATAGCTTGATAAAATAGGCCTTCTTGTTCAGCTGGAGATTGAACTCGACTTATTCTCCTTCTGTCTTCGAAAGAATAGAGCTGCTTTTGTTGAAAACCTTTTGCGAGGAGGAAGACAGTGAACTCAAAATATATGGGACACATCACAAAATAATATGTTGATGGATTGTGGCTGCTCCACCTCCCAGCACTCAACATGGTGATTCGGATAGTGTGTGTGGACACGTTTTACTATATTTGTGAGTACCAAAAGAATAGTACACCAAGAATAGTACACCAACTAAAATTCTGAGAAGTGAGGAAATTTCACAGTCCTCACTTGTAGAATGGCTATTTTAGGTTTAGTGGTTGGAATTAGAATTAGGATAAGGGGTTACTAGTTAAGTCTAAGAGTTAGGGGTATGTTTATCTTTAGGGTAAGGGTAAATTGGATGTTGAATGGGAATCAAATGTTGGTCACAAAAAATCCTCACAAGTATAGTAAGACGTGTGTGTGTGTGTGTGTGTGTGTGTGTGTGTGTGTGTGTGTGTGTGTGTGTGTGTGTGTGTGTGTGTGTGTGTGTGTGTAAGTAGAAAAACATGTTGACTCACCCTACTTGTAGAGAAACGCCAATGACATCCTTCTCTTTCATGTTGCTGAAACGGTGTATGACTCTGTCATACAGTACACGCTTTAAGTTTTTGTCATCCTAGGCTACCTGGCTAAAATGCTTGCTCGCTAGCCTAACTTCCTTTCATGGGCAACAATGCGCCACACCATCTATCAAGAGAGTTCTCATCTATATTATTCATAGCCATCTATTTACCACCACAAATCGTTGCGGGCACTAAGACCGCAGTCAGCGAGTTGTATAAGGCCAAAAGCAAACAAGAAAATTGTCATCCAGAAGCAAAGCTCCTAGTTGCCGATTCCTGCTTACAAGCAAAAACTAAATCAGGAAGTACCAGTGACTCGCTCAATGCAGAAGTGGTCAGATGAAGCGGATGCTACCGTACGCAACAGGACTGTTTTTCTAGCACAGACTGGAATATGTTCCGGGATTCATCCAATGGCATTGAGGAGTATACCCCCTCAGTCACCGGCTTCATCAATAAGTACATCGAAACAGGCCCCATTAACATTAACCTGTTATGGCTAGGGGGCAATATTTTCACGGCCGGATAAAAAACGTACCCGATTTAATCTGATTATTACTCCTGCCCAGAAACTAGAATATGCATATAATTATTAGCTTTGGATAGAAAACACTCCAAAGTTTCTAAAACTGTTTGAATGGTGTCTGTGAGTATAACAGAACTCATTTGGCATGCCAAAATCTGAGAAGATTCCATGCAGGAAGTGCCCTGTCTGACAATTTCTTGGCCTTCTTGATTATCTCTATCCATTACAGGGGATCTCTGCTGCTTTGTGACACTTCCTACGGCTTCCATGGGCTCTCAGAAGGCGGCAAAAAGCTGAATCGTGGCTTTGCAGGCTCTGGCTGAAAAAAAAGTAGCGCGTTTGGATAGTGGCTGGTCACAGTACTGTGAGACTCAGGCTCGTGCCCGAGTCGACCCCATGCTTTATTTTCTTTCGTCTTTTTACCTAAACGCAGATTCCCGGTCGGAATATTATCGCTTTTTTACGAGATAAATGGCATAAAAATTGATTTTAAACAGCGGTTGACATGCTTCGAAGTACGGTAATGGAATATTTAGCAATCTTTTGTCACGAAATGCGTCATGCTCGTGACCCTTACTTACACTTCGGATAGTGTCTTGAACGCACGAACAAAACGCCGCTATTTGGATATAACAATGGATTATTTTGAACCAAACCAACATTTGTTATTGAAGTAGCAGTCCTGGGAGTGCATTCTGATGAAGAACACCAAAGGTAATCAAACTTTTCTAATAGTAAATCGGAGTTTGGTCAGGGCTAAACTTGGTGGGTGTCTAAATAGCTAGCCGTGATGGCTGGGCTATCTACTCAGAATATTGCAAAATGTGCTTTCACCGAAAAGCTATTTTAAAATCGGACACCTCGATTGCACAAAGGAGTTCTGTATCTATAATTCTTAAAATAATTGTTATGTTTTTTGTGAACGTTTATCGTGAGTAATTTTGTAAATTCACCGGAGGTTTGCGGGGGGTATGCTAGTTCTGAACGTCACATGCTAATGTAAAAAGCTGGTTTTTGATATAAATATGAACTTGATTGAACAAAACATGCATGTATTGTATAACATAATGTCCTAGGTGTGTCATCTGATGAAGATCATCAAAGGTTAGTGCTGCATTTAGCTGTGGTTTTGTTTTTTGTGACATTATATGCTAGCTTGAAAAATGGGTGTCTAATTATTTCTGGCTATGTACTCTGCTGACATAATCTAATGTTTTGCTTTCGCTGTAAAGCCTTTTTGAAATCGGACAGTGTGGTTAGATAAAGGAGAGTCTTGTCTTTAAAATGCTGTGAAATAGTCATATGTTTGAAAAATGGACGTTTTTGTATTTTTGAGGAATTTGTAATTCGCGCCACGCCTATCATTGGATATTGGAGCAGGTGTTCCGCTAGTAAAAGCATGCTATCCCCTCATGCACGAGCCTCGTCTAATGGCCGTCTGATAGAGCACTTGTCAAACGAGCAAATGTGTTTCAGCCTGGGCATTGAATTACGTCATTCAGCTTTTTCCCTGGTTCTGAGAGCCTATGGGAGCCGTAGGAAGTGTCACGTTACAGCAAAGATCCTAAATGTTCAATTAACAGAGGCCAGAAGAACAACCACTTGTCAGACAGGCCACTTCATGTTGAGAATCTTCTCAGGTTTTTGCCTGCCATATGAGTTCTGTTATACTCACAGACACCATTCAAACAGTTTTAGAAACTTTAGGGTGTTTTCTATCCAAAGCCGTTTTTTATCCGGCCGTGTAAATACTGCCCCCTATCCCCAACAGGTTAATCAAATGGCCAGCCGGAATATTTACATTGACACTGCTGCTACTCGCTCTTTATTATCTATGCATAGTCAATTTACAAATTACCTCGACTAACCTGTACCCCCGCACATTGACTCGGTACCGGTACCCCCTGTATATAGCATTGTTATTGTTATGTAATTTTCTTGAATAACTTTTTTTTTACTTTAGTTTATTTAGTAAATATTTTCTTTACACTACTTCTTGAACTGCATTGTTGGTTAAGGGTTTGTAAGTAAGCATTTCATGGTAGGGACTACACCTTTTGTATTCGGCGCATGTGACATACAATTTGATTTGATTGAAGTAAAATTCTGAAACACAGAGAGATGAAAGATACATTATTCTATTTGGGCTTCCCTTGGCCTCCATGACTACATTACACTAATGTGTGTGTGTGTGTGTGTGTGTGTTGTTAAGCTAAAGGACTGCACGATAGAGAATAATAATAGGAAGCAGAGAAGATAAAAATGAATGATAGAATGTATGTTTGATGCAAGTTGTGTGAGCTTGTGCTTGCATGTTTTCTTCTGCATGTGTGTCCACAAATCGGCATTGTTTTTAGATTTTTACACACTAGGCCTCACCAGGGCCTCACCAGGGCCTCACCATCTCGAGGAGCAACAGAGCAGCATATAAGAAGTGTTTCTTAAGAGAGATAACAAAAAGAGAGAGATATAAAGAAAGAGATTAGCCATCGCAGAGAGAGAGAGAGAGAGAGATAACCTGTTTAGGATAGGGGGCAGTATTGACACGGCTGGATAAAAAACATACCCGATTTAATCTGGTTACCACTCCTACCCAGTAACTAGAATATGCATATACTTATTACATATGGATAGAAAACACCCTAAATTTTCTAAAACTGCTTGAATGGTGTCTGTGAGTATAACAGAACTCAAATGGCAGGTCAAAACCTGAGAGATTCCTTTACAGGAAGTGGCCTGTCTGACCATTTCTTGAACTTCTTTTCCATCTCTATCATTTACTAAGGATCTCTGCTCTAACGTGACACTTCCCACGTCGTCCATAGGCGCTCAGAGCCCGGGAAAAAACAGAATGTCGTCATTCCAGCCCCAGGCTGAAACACATTATCGCCTTTCTCAAGTGGCCGATCAAGGGACACTGGGCTTATGCGCGTGACCCCGACCGCCCCCGCCTTTGGGATTTTTTCCTCTGTTTGCCGAAAAGGAGATTCCCTGTCGGAATATTATCGCTTTTCTACGAGAAAAATGTCGTAAAAATTGATTTTAAACAGCGGTTGACATGCTTCGAAGTACGGTAATGGAATACTTAGAATTTTATTGTCACGAATTGCGCCATGCGCGCGACACTTCTTTACTATTTCGGATAGTGTCTGGAACGCACAAACAAAACGCCGCTATTCGGATATAACGATGGATTATTTTGGACCAAACCAACATTTGTTATTGAAGTAGCAGTCCTGGGTGTGCATTCTGACGAAGACAACAAAAGGTAATCAAACTTTTATAATAGTGAATATGATTATGGTGAGTGCTAAACTTGCCGGGTGTCTAAATAGCGAGCCCGTGATGCCTGGGCTATGTACTTAGAATATTGCAAAATGTGCTTTCACCAAAAAGCTCTTTTAAAATCGGACATATCGAGTGCATAGAGGAGGTCTGTATCTATAATTCTTAAAATAATTGTTATGCTTTTTGTGAACGTTTATCGTGAGTAATTTAGTAAAATGTTAGCGAATTCCCCGGAAGTTTGCGGGGGGTATGCTAGTTCTGAACGTCACATGCTAATGTAAAAAGCTGGTTTTTGATATAAATATGAACTTGATTGAACAAAACATGCATGTATTGTATAACATAATGTCCTAGGGTTGTCATCTGATGAAGATCATCAAAGGTGAGTGCTGCATTTAGCTGTCTTCTGGGTTTTGGTGACATTATATGCTGGCTTGAAAAATGGGTGTCTGATTATTTCTGGCTTGGTACTCTGCTGACATAATCTAATGTTTTGCTTTCGTTGTAAAGCCTTTTTGAAATCGGACAGTGTGGTTAGATTAACGAGAGTCTTGTCTTTAAATGGCTGTAAAATAGTCATATGTTTGAGAAATTGAAGTAATAGGATTTTTAAGGTTTTGAAAATCGCGCCACAGGCTGGCAGTGGCTGTTACGTAGGTGGGACGAATTCGTCCCGCCTAGCCTAGAGAGGATAAAGCGATAAAGTAGAGAGCAAAAGACAGAAGAGAGATGGTGAGAGACACAAGAAGAAAAAAAAAGAGAAAGAAAACTAGTCAGATATCTCAGGGGTTCCCAGTCCCTATGGCCTTTCTCCCTGGGGAGTCCGTTAATCACCCTTTTAGACCTGTCAGCCAGTGGGTGGGCCCATTACCCTCGGAGGTGCCCGCCTTTGTGCCTGAGACAGTGGCTCTATTCAGGCATTTACCGCGGGTGCCTCAGCCCTCGGAGTGTCGCACACAAACCCCACCTCGCACATAAAAAATGCTACAGTTTACTATAGAATACTACAGTGCTTATAGAATTATATAGCAAATTGTAGTATACTCTAGAATACTAAACTTCACACTGTAGTATCCCTCGATCATGTGTAGTACTTTGTATATAATTTTGCAATATACTGTAAAATACTATAGTAAATACTACAGTATTATCCACACAAAAAAACTGTAGTAAAACTACAGAAATATCTGCAAAAACACTACATTTTTCAACTATGGTAAATACTACAGTATACCATTTGCATCTACCCAGCCCAATCCCCTCCCCCATGTCCCAATTTGTGCCACACTTAAGTGAGAAACCGACATGCCAAGTATAGACCATATATTGTGTTCCCTACAGGTTAGAGAAAAGAGCAGAAGTGCTAAACTCTCTGGTCAGAACCCAGTCCTACCTACATAAAGAAATAACTATCAACTTCCTCATTTACAAAGAGGCTGTCGAAATGGTTTCTTCATTCAAATATCTTGCAATAACAATAGACCACAAGCTCATCTTCGAACAACCCACCACTGAAATAATTAAGAAATCACAGCAGCATCTGTCTGTCATCAGACGTATGCGTAACCTGTCCGTCAAAACCCAAACTCCTTCTGCTACTGTACTGGAGCATAATTGAACCACTACTCATCAGTTGCAGCATCTGTTACCACAATGCGCTCACAACACAACAAACTCCCAAATATCACAAAAACGGCATCTAAACTGATTGGCCTCCTCAACTCTCCCTTCTGAATGATTGCTCTATTCACTCCTGCCACATAATCTCCAGCCCGGACCACCCGCTTCACCTTTGCTTTGATCATATCTGCGTGTTTCGGGAGTAGTTTCATCCTGGTGGCTTTCACCATAGTGAACAATTCCATGTAATTTCTCCCATGAGCAGGGGGTACTATTTATGCCTGACTGTTGTTTGTTTCTTCTGTGTTTTCATATTTGTTTTACGTATTCATGTGTGAGCTGTGCCAATAATTCCCTCTTGTAGGACTATAAACGTGATTCTGATTCTACAGGTAATGGACAATTTGCTCTTTTAGTATTTCTCCAGTACGTTTCCTCAAGGACAAAACCCCCCACTTGTATGTCAAAGATAATAAAACCAAAACATTACAGTAAATAATGGTGTACCATACTACAGTCCTCAAAAGCAATACAGTAAATACTACAGTGTGCTACAGTCTGCAAAAACACTACAGTTTACAGTCCGCAAAAACACTACAGTAATTAATTTGTTTATACTACTTTTTTTACTACAGTATAAGTAATACAGTATACTACAGTAAATATTACAGTATTCACTGTAGTGTTTTTGAGGACTTCAGTAAATTCCGCAAAAACACTACAGTGAAAACTATAGTATTCCTATCATAGTATACACTATAGTATTTTTTCATGTTGGCTTATTAGAGCAACATAAGAGATAATGAACAAATTAAAAAAAATGCAGTGGGGCAGGCTACGCGATGAGCATACAGAGATAGAGGCTGAGTAGGACTCATTAAGATAAGACACTGTGTGGGTAGGATGCCTGGTTGGCTGGATGATACATTAGAGTAAAGTACCACCCAGGGTGGCAGAGCGGGTTATTGGCCTGACTTTATTTAGCCACAGACATCCCTGCTGGAAAATACAGCTTGACCAGCTGAAGTTGGTGAGCTGCTTTACCAGCTCAACGTATATTTTGATACGTAGCTGGCGTGCTGCCCAGTATGCAAAAAAAATGTTCGCCTTAAGCGAGCCATCAAGCCATGAGGTAATTTGAAAGACAATAGCAAGGAATATGTATCATCTCAAATTCGTCTGCAACCTTCCAGCTAACAACTGCCATGCAGGGGCTACACGCTGTTTTAGTTATTTCTATTAATACCTTACATTTGTTGTGATTTTATTGATTTTATTTATTTGCCAATTTAAAACACAACCACAAGTGGACATAATGCATTTAAATCATTGAGGATGACAAAAAGTGATAAACCTAATAATTTATAGTTTAAGTAGATTAATGATATTGATTATGCCCAAAAATAGCCTACATTTTTGCCATTGATTTAATATACTATATTTGAGGCAATACAAACGGTTCCTTTATAGCAATTAGTGCCACTCCCTAAACCGCCTCACCCACGGCAACTAAACCCTTTCATGCGTGAGTTTCAAATATCTTTAACGGTCGCCCCAGCGTTAGTTTTTTTTTATGCACGTGATGTTAGAACGTTCTCTCCATTGCAGAATGTGATTGTTACTCAACAGTACATTTAATCTGCACTGCCCTCAAACCAAGACACGCAGCCTGTTTTTATTTATAGGCTGTTTCAACTTCTATTTCAAATGATTTTCTAACAAGTTCTTATTTTCTAAGAACAGTTTGAATTGAGGTGTGTTCCGGCTCCTCATTCATTCACATAAAAATAGTCATTTTTACATATTTGGGACATTTCTGACCAGGGCAAAATTCCCCAAACACTTCCCAAGTGTTTGTATGCATTCCGATTCTTGCAGAGATTGTAATGGGCACATATTATGTGTGGAAAATACTTTTTTGAAGGTTGTACTGATTATGATGAGCTAAACTAATCCCAGCTGTGTGTAGCCATGTTTGTTGACATACAATGCATTCTGGGTTTCACGTAATCGTCTGTTGGACCAAAGATGTTATAACAAAATGAGATGAGTAAGGGTTCACTCATTTTTTGAGGACTTCCAGAAATTAATGGTGGGATGTGAACGATGGTGGACAACACCCACCTTAAACATGCATACTATAAACAGACCAAACTCATCTTGTCTCCTCTTATTACCTTTGGTTTCTGTGAGGGGGCAAAAAGCATGGCAGCGCACAGAAACTAACCATCATCGGATTACTTTCGATTTCTAGAGAGTATTTTACTCAATTATTTCGATCAATGGTGAGCTCACCCGTGATGTGATTAATTATAAATAGTCATTTCTATTAGCTAATTCATATTGTAGTTTGTCAGCGAGAGTTATAC
Source organism: Salmo salar (assembly GCF_965601325.2). Lineage (NCBI taxonomy): Eukaryota > Metazoa > Chordata > Actinopteri > Salmoniformes > Salmonidae > Salmo > Salmo salar. The sequence goes on from NC_138319.1 coordinate 7,734,711, forward strand.
AAATATGACTGCTTGTGTTATGTCAATCTTTCATCGGTTAGCGCTAGGACAAATGTTGTCTACATTTTTCTGGTTTGGATGATTGTGTTATGCTCTAGATACTTCTGTGAATGTCTGAACATTGCATCAAAAAATAAGCTGCTTACATTCTGGACACAATTTTGTAAGGACTGTGTTTGTGCAAAATGCCACTGAAAAAAGTGTGGCCAGCTCAAATGCTGATTGTTGCGTCATTCAAAACTGGCCGTTCTATAAGTATATAAATAAACGTTCTAATCACACTGGTTTGATCATACACTACAGGGACCAGTGTAGAATGATCACACCCGTGTGTTGGTACGTGTGAAAAGGTTAAATGCTACAGAAGAAGCCGAATAACCTTCAACAGCAAGTTATCTTTGTTACCATCTTCCATCAACTTTTCAAACCTGTCTTTGATACTTGATAGTAGCCAGTAGCTTTTCGAAAGGAAAATGGGAGGATTTTGGAACTAAAGAGCAGTTTAATAGTTTGTATTTATCACCACTGAACATTTTGAAATACCAAACAATATTACACTAGCGGCACCCATTCCCATTCAGTAGCGGCACCTATTCCCATTCAGTCGATATTGACAGAGAACCTATTCGCTAGCTTAGATTTATGGCCTTGAGTTATGGCCTTGATCTTGATTTATGTATATTGGCTGGACATTGGCATGGACATTCCTTTAGGGTGGTTTCCCAGTGCTTTGGTGTGCCCCAAAAAACGTTTCCATTACATTGGACAACAGATTTGGGACAACTTGAAGTAGGCCATTTTCTTTTCCTAGACCAGAGGAGCTAGCTGCAGTTGGACAAGCATTTGGCTGGCTATCATGGAGTGCAACTTTTGACAAAGCGGGTGCAATAGACGGCTAATCAAACCCCCATGACGGTGCAGATTAGACTATTTGAATTAGAAAGGATTCTTCTCATTTCAGTGGAGGCTGGTGGAGTGAGCTACAGTGGTTCCTCCTTTAAAAGTTGACTCATACTGCGGCACACCTTACGTGCTGCAGCAGCATTCTGTGGCACGTCATTTAATTCTCAGCCATTTTTTCCTGTTACTGCAAGTATTTGCTAGTTTGACCACCAGAGAGCATCTTTGAGAAGCATTTGATAGTATTCCCTGTTGGCATTACCAGAGAATTTGGAACATTTTTGTAATAACATAGTATATGTGATTAATTTTAAGAAATAATTAATTTGATTATTATTATGGTGTTTTTATTCAGAGAAAAACGAAACCCTCAGGATGGAATGGAAAATATGGCGATGTACAACATGACAGTCGGGAGTAGGTTACAGGATTGGAGGATTCTAAATTGTTTCCCTTCATTACACAACTTTGTTCCAATATTTCTGTAAATCAGTGATATTTATTCCCATAGTAATTCGTTATGGATCCATAACTAAATCAACATCTGCATTTTGAAAGAGTATTTTTTTATCCTTATTTTATTAACAAAATGTGTTTATTTGTTTATTTGGCTACTGTGCAGTCTACAATACATACTGTAGTAAACATGCTAAAGTGCCTAATTTCTTACATAAGGGAGAGCAGGCCATGTCTCTACTACAGAATGCGGGGCACACGGGAGACCGCGGTTCAAATCCCCGTTGAGGAGGAAGGAGTAGGCCGTCCTTGTAAATAGTATTTTTTTTCTTAACTGATTCTATATGTGTTATTTCATAGAGATGATGTCTTCACTATTATTCTACAATGTAGAAAATAGTAAAAATATTGAAAAATCCTGGAATGAGTAGGTGTGTCCAAACATTTGAATGGTATTTACTTAAATAATTTGATTAATATTATGGTGTTTCTATTCCATGAAAACAAAAAACCCTCTGGGTTTCTGTTAGGATGGAACGGAAAATACAACGTGATGTCCGGCAGTACAGTACTGGGCTATTTAGCTAAAGAATCCCTATGTCGTGCTTGTCTCAGAGCAGCGCGAAACAGTGCTAAAATCGTTGTAGGCTTTTGCTTCTAACTTCAATATGCTCTTTAAATAAATAAGACCAACACCATTTTTAACAGTATATCTAAAAAATATTTTTGTTCAATGACCTAACTCTCCGCCAATAATTACATTTAAAGGATTGGAGGACTCTATATTAATATCTAAGGGGCATTTTCCGTTAGGATCTGTGAGAATATCTTAGAATGTCTAAGGGGCTTTTATATAATTCTAAATTAAATAATAACAATCGCTTTGTTTAAAAAGTAGCGATATTTTGGAGATTTCATTTTCATTTAACCTAGAGTGAGTGAGAAAAAGGCAATTTTTGAACATGGGGTGAGACATTCGCACTAATTTGTAAGTAAAGCCAGTTATTTAGAAATATTTATTTCCAGAGAAACCTAAATTGATTATGTAGCAGACACCACTCCCTTATATTCAGTCAACACATATCTTAAGAATATCATGGAATATTGGAACTTTTTCGTTCCTCCATGCTTGTCTCAGAGCAGCACGAAACGATGCTAAAATAGACGGCCACAGCGGGAAGGCTATGTATTCTGTGCCTGCTCATGGTATCTCTCTCCAGTTACACATCCATGGAATAGCAGAACAGCATAACGGTCCGGGCGGCCCTTGCTATGCCTGGTGAGCAGTTGGTCAAGTTCTGTTGTCAGAAGAGGAATGGAAATATCAGGGTGAACCGAAAACCTGATGAACCCGCCACATACTGTATGTTGACTCTGCATGTCGGAGGTGGACTTCCAGAGCTCACAGGTGTTCCTGGCATGGATTGTGACTCCATCTCGTTCTTCGCCCTTTTCAACGCATGAGTGAAATCAATGACTATTCAAGACGTTGGCTTACTGATGAATGAAGATGATGAGTGATCATCAAAGGCAATCTGTAATCTGCGGGCATCACGGCTCGGTAAGAAATGTTTTATATTTATATATATTTTTTAATTCTCAGAACATTAACCATGTGTCGTCGCTTCTTTTGTACTGTTCTGTAGTTTCGACCCAATGATTAGTCTGACAAACAAAGAACTTTGCGTCCTACAGGCCCAGGCATGGATCAAAGCTGGCGAGACATTCAATAACGTCATCTTCACATACAAATCAACCGTGGCCCTTGAGCAATGTGCACAAAATTGCTACAGAAAAAAAGGAAGACGATAAAAAAGATTAACCTCTTGGGGCTAGGTGGGACGCTAGCGTGCCACCCGTGGTGCACTCCATCAACAGCAGGTGCATTTCAAGAGCGGCAAATTTGAATCCAAATAAATGTCAAAATTCAAATTTTTCAAAAATACAACTATTTTACACCATTTGAAAGATAAACATCTCCTTAATCTAACCACGTTTTACGATTTCAAAAAGGTTTTACGGCGAAAGCATAAATTTAGAGTATGTTAGGACAGTACATTTACAAGAGTTGTGTGTAATGTTTTGTCAAGTCAAAGACAGGGTCACCAAAACCATAAAACCAGCTAAAATGATGCACTAACCTTTTACAATCTCCATCAGATGACACTCCTAGGACATTATGTTAGACAATGCATGCATTTTTAGTTCTATCAAGTTCATATTTATATCCAAAAACAGCGTTTTACTATGGCATTGATGTTGAGGAAATCGTTTCCCTCCAATAACCGGCAGTCAAGTCAGCGTCACAAATTAAATAATTAAAATTAGAAAACATTGGTAAAATATTATATTGTCATTTAAAGAATTATAGATTTACATCTCTTGAACTCAATCAACTTGCCAGATTTAAAAATAACCTTACTGGGAAATCACACTTTGCAATAATCTGAGCACTGCGCCCAGAAAAATACGCGTTGCGATACAGACTAGACGTCATGTTGGGGAGATCTAAAATCGAAAATACTATGTAAATAATCCATTACCTTTGATTCTCTTCATCAGATGTCACTTCCAGGTATCACAGGTCCATAACGAATGTAGTTTTGTTCAAAAAAGCTCATCATTTATGTCCAAAAATCTCCGTCTCGTTAGCACATGATGTAAGCCAGCCGGACTTCTCGTCATGAACGAGGGGAAAAAATATATTTCCGTTCGTTCAAACATGTCAAACGTTGTATAGCATAAATCATTAGGGCCTTTTTTAACCAGAACATGAATAATATTCAAGGTGGACGAATGCATACTCTTTTATAACGTATTGGAACGAGGGTACCCAACATGAACTCGCACGCCAGGTGTCTAATGGGACATCATCGTTCCATGGCTCTTGTTCGGTCAGATCTCCCTCCAGAAGACTCAAAACACTTTGTAAAGGCTGGTGACATCTAGTGGAAGCAATAGGAAGTGCCAAAATATTCCTAAGCCCCTGTGTTTTTCAATGGGATAGGTTTAAAGTCAATACAACACATCAGGTATCCACTTCCTGTCAGAAAATGTCTCAGGGTTTTGCCTGCCAAATGAGTTCTGTTATACTCACAGACACCATTCAAACAGTTTTAGAAACTTTAGAGTGTTTTCTATCCATATATAATAAGTATATGCATATTCTAGTTACTGGGTAGGATTAGTAACCAGATTAAATCGGGTACATTTTTTTTATCCAGACGTGCAAATGCTGCCCCCTAGACCCAACAGGTTAATGAAAGAATAAAGATGTTAATGAAGAAATGCTGTTTTGAGTTAGAAATGTAACACTTTAGAGTACTTAACTTGTTGTGGATAGGGGGCAGTATTTTCACGGCCGGATAAAAAACGTACCCGATTTAATCTGATTATTACTCCTGCCCAGAAACTAGAATATGCATATAATTATTAGCTTTGGATAGAAAACACTCCAAAGTTTCTAAAACTTTTTGAATGGTGTCTGTGAGTATAACAGAACTCATTTGGCAGGCCAAAACCTGAGAAGATTCCAAACAGGAAGCGCCCTCTCTGACCATTTCTTGTCCTTCTTGATCATCTCTATCCAAAACAGGGGATCTCTGCTGTAAGGTGACATTTTATAACGCTCCCATAGGCTCTCAGAAGGCGCCAGAACGTTGAATGATGACTTTGCAGGCCATGGCTGAAAAATAGTAGCGCATTTGGTAAGTGGTCGATCTGAGAACAATGAGACTGGTGTGCGCGTACACGAGACGACTCCATGTTTTTATTTTCAGTCTTTGAACGAAAACAACGACTCCCGGTCGGAATATTATCGCTTTTTTACGAGAAAAATCGCATAAAAATTGATTTTAAACAGCGTTTGAGTACGGTAATGGAATATATTGACATTTTTTTGTCACGAAAGGCGCCGGGCGCGTCACCCTTCTTTACCCTTCAGATAGTGTCTTGAACGCACAACAAAATGCCACTATTTGGATATAACTATGGATTATTTGGAACCAAAACAACATTGGGTGATGAAGTAGAAGTCCTGGGAGTGCATTCTGACGAAGAACAGCAAAGGTAATCCAATTTTTCTTATAGTAAATCTGAGTTTGGTGAGTGCCAAACTTGGTGGGTGTCAAATAGCTAGCCATGATGGCCGGGCTATCTACTCAGAATATTGCAAAATGTGCTTTCACCGAAAAGCTATTTTAAAATCGGACACCGCGATTGCATAAAGGATTTCGGTATCTATAATTCTTAAAATAATTGTTATGTTTTTTGTGAACGTTTATCGTGAGTAATTTAGTAAATTCACCGGAAGTGTTCGGTGGGAATGCTAGTTCTGAACGTCACATGCTAATGTAAAAAGCTGGTTTTTGATATAAATATGAACTTGATTGAACAAAACATGCATGTATTGTATAACATAATGTCCTAGGAGTGTCATCTGATGAAGATCATCAAAGGTTAGTGCTGCATTTAGCTGTGGTTTTGTTTTTTGTGACATTATATGCTAGCTTGAAAAATGGGTGTCTGATTTTTTCTGGCTGGGTACTCTCCTGACATAATCTAATGTTTTGCTTTCGTTGTAAAGCCTTTTTGAAATCGGACAGTGTGGTTAGATAAAGGAGAGTCTTGTCTTTAAAATGGTGTAAAATAGTCATATGTTTGAAAAATTGAAGTTTTTGTATTTTCGAGGAGTTTGTATTTCGTGCCACGCCTATGATTGGATATTGGAGCAGGTGTTCCGCTAGCGGAACGTCTAGATGTAAGAGGTTAACTCACCAGCATTACGACCATGAATATGACTTTCCCAAATTGTATCCTTTGTTTGCACCCCCCAGGGCAATTGAACTTATCCCAGAGGCTGTTCCAAGACGCTGCCGGCAGAGAAGAGGTATTTGGAGTGGACGTCCAGTCCGACTCAGGAGGCGGGCACACCTTCCACTGCTTCCGAGTATATTACTCGCTAATGTTCCGTCTCTTGACAATAAAGTAGACTAGCTCAGGGCGAGGATCTCCTTCCAGAGAGACATCAGGGACTGTAACATACTCAGTTTTAAAAAATCCTGTCTCTCTCCGGATATACTGTCCTCGTCCATACAGCCAGCTGGGTTCTCAGTACATCGTGCAGACAGGAATAAAGAACTCCCCCCGGGAAGACGAATGCTGGTGGTGTATATTTCATGATTAACCACTCATGGTGTGATTGGATAATGTACAGAAACTCAAGTCCTTTTCTTCACCCAACCTAGAATACCTCACAATCAAATGCAGACCATATTACCTCCCAAAAGATTTCTCTTTGGTTATAGTCACAGCCGTGTATATTCCCCCTCAAGCCGATATCACGACGGCCCTGAGGGAACTACACTGGACTTTATGCAAACTGGAAACCACATATCCTGAGGCCGCATTTATTGTAGCTGGGGATCTTAAGAAAGCAAATTTGAGGAAAATGCTACCAAAGTTCTACCAACATAGTGATGCTGGGAAAACACTTGACCACTGCTATTCTCTCTTCCGGGATGCCTACAAGGCCCTCCCCTCCCTCCATTTGGCAAATCAGATCATGACTCCATTTTGCTTCTCCCTTCTTATAGGCAAAAACTCAAACAGGAAGAAGATGTGATTAGGTCTATTCAACGCTCGTCTGACCAATCGGAATCCATCCTTCAATATTGTTTTGATCACAAAGACTGGGATGTGTTCCGGGTAGCCTTGGATAATAACATTGAAGTATACACAGACACGGTGACTGAGTTCATCAGGAAGTGTATAGGGGATGTTGTAACCACTGTGACTATTAAAACCTACCCAAACCAGAAACCGTGGATAGATGGCAGTGTTCACGCTAAACTGAAAGCGAGATCCACCACATTTAACCATAGCAAGGTGACTGGGAATATGACTGAATACAAACAGTGTAGTTATTCCCTTTGTAAGGCAATCAAATAGACAAAACGTCAGAACAGAGACAAAGTGGAGTCGCAATTCAACGGCTCAGACACGAGACGTATGTGGCAGGGTCTACAGACAATCACGGATTACAAAGGGATAACCAGCCACATCGCAAGCACCGATGTCTTGATCCCAGACAAACTAAACACCTTCTTTGCCCCACTATGATAAACTTGGATTAGCTAACATAACATACCATTGGAACACAGGAGTGATGGTTGCTGATAATGGACCTCTGTTTGCCTATGTAGATATTCCATAAAAAATCTGCCGTTTCCAGCTACAAAAGTCATTTAAAACAATAACAATATCTACACTGTATTTCTGATAATTTGTATGTTATTTTAATGGACAAAAAGTCACTTTTCTTTCAAAAACAAGGACATTTCTATGTGACCCCAAACTTTTGAATGGTAGTGTAAGTCCTTGAGTCAGCATGGCATTGTCCTCTAGATATTTCACTTTTCCCAAACTGCCCTACTTTAAAAAGGTAGGAAATAGCATCAAACACCCATAATCTTGAATTTGGTCACATTTAAAGGAGCAATCAGCGATTGCTACATCCATTTATTGACTTTTCAATTAATGAAACACACTCGTTGATTCTTGAAGAATATAACTTAGAAATTCATCATGAACTTAGTTCAATTGCTGTAACCCAAAATATAAGCTCATTCTACTCAACTGTTTGTGCAGTGCCTTGCATAAGTATTCGTCCCCCTTGGCGTTTTTCCTATTTTGTTGCATTACAACCTGTCATTGGATTTTTATTTGGATTTCATGTTATGGACATAGTCCAAATTGGTGAAATGGAATAAAAAATAAACGGAAAAGTTGCGTACACTGAAAAATCTTGTTAATGCATAGGTCAAATAAGTTTTTTTGATGCTTATTTGAATTAGTCTTTTTCCGGCTTCAGACAAACACTAAATATTTCACGTAAAACGTATTTATTTGTATTAACATACAACCATGTAGATCCCATTCATAGCCAAGCGTATTGGATAACATACACCACTTCAAAGTACTCAATATAACCCCAAAATAGGCTAATTCTATACATCTATATATTTTATTATGATCAATTAAGGCTGACGTAGCAGGCCTATATCCCAAATGGAACCCTATTTCCTATGTAGTGCATTATTTTTGACCAGGGCCCATAGAGCTCTAGTCAAAAGTAGTGCACTTTATAGGGAATAGGGTACAATTTGGGATGAATACCAGGTGTTTAGCATGAGGTAGAATCACTGCAATTCATGTTAGAGTCAACAGCTAAGTTACCCCATTAACCTCCATGGCTATCAAATTTACCAACTGTCTAAATTATCAATAAATATTGTGTTAGGGCCAATTAGTGCCAGATCATGTTGCTTTGTTACAACAGAATGCATCTGTTATCCTGTGCTATAGCTCTACATTTCCCCTATAATTAATTGACACGCACTAGAGATAGGCTTTTGTGCATGGGCTGCGTCTCAATCCATGCATCCAACTATGTCGGCATTCCGCATCTGCAGTGAAAGGTGGCAGAGCTTACAGCGGTGTTTGTCAGACCAGGAAACATCCCGAAAATTGGTCTTCTCATGAAAACGTCTGTAGTGTCTGAACGGTTTGGGCTACACACTAATTTGACAGCTCTCTGGAAAGATTAGACTTCTATGATCACGATGATGTTCTCCATTTTGCCCCCAAAGTGTTACCAGACTCATCTGAAGGTAACCTGGACCGGGTTGAAAAATGAATGGAAGCAAATAGGGCATTTTTTACTAACACCCAAACACACCCATCATGGGAGCATGCAGTGTAGTTACACTTTTAGGACAAAAACATCTGACACATTTCTCTGCCCTATTCCTTGTATTCATTTATAGTAATGTGCTGCCTGCTGCTGCTTTTATAATAAAAACACACAAAACACATGATGCAGAGATAGTTTTCCAATTTTTCTATACATTTTTGTCCCTCTAAATTGCCTACCATTATTGGTACTCTCTCTGTAGCTGTGTCCATACATCCATCCATACATTTGGCATCTTGAGAGGAGGTATAGCTACCTTATCTATCCACAGTTGAAAACCTTTTATTTAACAGCATCATTAACTTTACCTGTTTGACTCTGCCAGGGGGCTAAAACTTGGCATCAAGTGAATCTGAATTGAAGAGGGCAGTCCACAAGCAAAGGCAGTCCATAAGCGCAGGCGAAGGATATCAAGGATCTGGAAAGATGATGTATGGAGGAATAGTCCCTCCCAATGTGTTCTCCAATCTCATAAAACATTTCAGGAAAAGGCTCAGTGCAGTTATCCTCCAAAGTGAGATAATGAAAGGTATTGGAAACAGGAGTGGCTATGATTTTGACCCTACCTTTGAGGTTTTGATTATTACTTGTTAAACAAAACCTCTTTCACAGAGCAATTGTATTTTAAAAAAATATACTTTTTATACACATAGATCACATAGATCAAATACACTTTAGATCAGCATTTGCATTATACATTTTACCCATTTTCTTTTGCTCATATTTATCAATGGTGCCAATAATTTTTTTATGTGACTGTAGTACTCTCCTCCTCACAAGAACAATACAATGATCAACCATGATCTAGCCACAGTCCTCTCCTCCTCACAATAACAATACCATAATATGGTACGCCATGTACACAGTCCTCTCTTTATTTTCTTTCTTCTCCTCTTTTCTTGTTGATGTCTTTTCTCATTGACTTAATGAATTGTCTGAGACTCCAGAAAGTGGTCTTTTTTTTGTTCCTCCGATTAGAGCAACTCATCGCCACTTATCCCTCAAACTGTATTGCATCCCAGACGCATTTGGCTTCCCAAATAAGATGAATTACGATTCAAAACTCTCTTAAATTACCTTGGTTTCCGCACATTTCAAATCTCAGGGGTCTAGGGCTAAATTGCTAGCGGCAATTCTCACTGAGATTTCTGCTAGACTCGAGAAACATCTGCCTACCTTTTTGTCTTTGACCACCGCCGCCAATGGACTGTCTCTGCAAGTTATCTATTCAGAAGTGAAATATAAACACATTTGCACACCCTGCGTGAAATTCTAATCAAGCACAGTGGATGCTTTGCAATGGCTAAGAGGCAAAAGAAGGTGTAAAAGATCTACTCATTTGAGTTTTCATGGACAGACTGGGCCTGCGTCCCAAATGGTCCCCAATTCCCTATGTAGTGCACTACTTCTGACCAGAGACCTATGAAGCCCTGGTCAAAAGCAGTGCAATACTTAAGGAATAGGGAGTTATTTGGGAAATAAACGCTCAAGGATATGTATGAAGGACAGTGGATATATCCAGTCAAATATATAAGAGCGTATTCAGTCCTGAAGCAATACTCATCAGTTCATCTTTCAATACACCTAAGTGGAATAGTGTTTGAATTAGTAGTAGGTAATGAGTGTCTTGAGGTACTCTGCTGTGTGATGTCAAAACTCTAGACAGGAAGCTAACGGTCACAGAGGAAGAAGGTGGAGGGAAGACAGGGTCTCAAATCCCCCCTTGTCTGCATTCCTCTCTCCACAGCTACATGCTACTCATCCTGCTGTCTGTCTATATATCTGGAAGTGTCACTGATTAAAATCCATTTTTAACGTGACTTGGGGAGAGGCTGGCTAATAACAATATGTTTGCAATGATGACCATATGATTCTGTCACAAAACGCAATTATTTGCATGTTTTTCACTTCATGTTGAGTTGAGCCTGCTGTTGGGCTCCATATGTTTATCACCTGTTGCCAAGGTATTTAATAGTGTGTAAGTGAATCTGAGCTTAGATCACAACTAGGGCGAAGTATAACCTTTCCATACAAACATAATCACAGTCATCTGTTTTAGGTGCAGCGTACGGAACCAAATTGTTTGCCATCTATTCCGGGGGTCTATACAGTCCTGATGTATTTGAATATATGGCATTTTTGATTTGGCTCCAGAAGCTTTGAAGAAAAAGGGATATATGCAGTGTAATTTTACTCCAACAGGGTCAAAGTAATTTACATGCATCACAGAAGGGTGACATTTAAAATCCACTCAACCGCAACCACAGAGGATAGAACACTGACAACAAAAAGCGTTGTATCTCTAGAGACTTCAGTTTACTGTGGCATGTCTTCTCTTCACCTTGGACACTGTGCCTAGTGTCAGCTGTCAGTGCAAGGATGACAGCTTCAATAGTCTCTCTCTATCCCTCCAGTCTCTCTCTATCCACTCACTCTTTCTCTCCCGGTCTCTTGCTCAATCAGTTTCAATGTAAGGGGCTTTATTGGCATAGGAAACACATGTTTATATTGCCAAAGCAAGTTAAATAGATAAAAAAGTGAAATAAACAAAAATGTACAGTTAACAATACACTTACAAAAGTTCCAAAATAATAAAGACATTTCAAATGTTATATTATGTTTATATACAGTGGTGCAATGATGTGCGTATAGTTAAAGTACAAAAGGGAAAATAAATAAACATAAATATAGGTTGTATTTATTTGTTCTTCACTGGTTGCACTTTTCTTGTGGCAACAGGTCACAAATCTTGCTGCTGGATTGCACACTGTGGTATTTCACGTAATAGATATGGGACTTTATCAACATTGGATTTGTTTTCAAATTATTTGTGTATCTGTGTAATCTGAGGGAAATATGTGTCTTTAATATGGTCATTCATTTGGCAGGAGGTTAGGAAGTGGAGCTTAGTTTCCACCTCATTTTGTGGGCAGTGTGCACATAGCCTGTCTTCTTTTGAGATCCTGGTCTGCCTACGGTGGCCTTTCTCAATAGTAAGGCTATGCTCATTGAATCTGAACATAGTGAAAGCTTTCCTTAAGTTTGGGTCAGTCACAGTGGTCAGGTATTCTGCCACTGTGTACTCTCTGTTTAGGGCAAAATAGCATTCTAGTTTGCTCTGTTTTTTTGTTAATTCTTTCCAATGTGTCAAGCAATTATCTTCTTGTTTTCTCATGATTTGGTTGGGTCTAATTGTGTTGCTGTTCTGGGGCTCTGTGGGGTCTGTTTGTGTTTGTGAACAGAGCCCCTAGACCAGCTTGCTCAGGGGACTCTTCTCAAGGTTCATCTCTCTGTAGGAGACTGGCTTTGTTATGGACGGTTTGGGATTCGCTTCCTTTTAGGTGGCTGTAGAATTTAACTTCTCGTTTATGGATTTTGATAACTAGCCGGTATCGGCCTAATTCTACTCTACATGCATTATTTGGTGTTTTACGTTGTACACAGAGAATATTTTTGAAGAATTCTGCGTGCAGAGTTACAATTTGGTGTTTGTCCCATTTTGTGAATTATTGGTTGGTGAGCGGACCCCAGACCTATAACTGATTCAATAATTTTTAGCCAGATCCTAATTGGTATGTCGAATTGTATGTTCCTTTTGATGGCATTGAAGGCCCTTCTTGCCTTGTCTTTCAGCTCGTTCATAGCTTTGTGGAAGTTACCTGTGGCACTGATGTCTCTCACTCCCTGTCTCTCACTCCACTTTCTCTTAGGGCCAGAGGAAGGCCAAGCTATTAACTTTCCTTTAAGTGTATTCTTCTAAGCCTGGCTGTAGTCTCACCCCTACTGCAGTCTCTACCCTTCCCCTCACAAAGACCGACAACCTCCCTGTGAGAGCCAGGCAGAGCTGGAGACAGGCCCCTACGTAGGGCTGACTGTCAGGGCACTCTGCCTGCAGGAGTCTGTCTGGCAGCTCCACATAGCCAAACGCTCCTCAGTGCATTTGAAAGGCAGAATTATTCCATCTACGAGTAAAGTTAGTCATCAAAGCAAATGTATTTCACAGGCTTTTTGCCAATTTTAGTAAGACCCCCCCCCCGATGCACACTAACTCTCTACCATTTTCAAAGAGTTGTGAGCTATGATTCGTTATTTTAGTCGATAAAAGCTATTTACATACATTTGTGATATGTTCATTAATTTAAAACATTTTCAATTGAGTTTTCTAACCTCAGAATAAAGAGTGGGATGGATTTATCGAAAGGATTTTGGAAATGTTTTGACTGAGTGTATGGCGAGAGAGAGAGAACAAAAGCTATTTTATCGGAGAACATTGGGAATGTTCCAAACCAAGGTTAGAAAGAGCACTTTACAGCTGTAGCAGTCTATCCAATTGAAATATTAAAACAACATTTCATGTCGATTTCTGGGTAAATCCTTCCTTATTGGCCAAAAGGGAAGGAAATATTTACAACTAGAGATTAACATTGAAGAATATCATCGGACTGTAATCTGACAAAAGGCACAACAACTGCCAAGTTCCCTTTTTTTTTTTACCACCAGCGCAATTAATCAAAAAGCAATTACATTAGTGTGCATCGGGAGATGGATTAAACGAATTTGACAATAATTTCAGTGGCTGAGATAGCTTGGGCCTCATCCCGCTGACTGGTGATCTGAAAAACACCACTGCGTCCCAAATGGCAGCCTTATTTTCTATACTGTAAATGTAGGATATAGGGTGCCATTTGGGACGTAATCACGGAGTGGAGAGCGTTTGGCTAATTAGTCTAGGGGATAAGCCGGGGCTATTTTGTGTGTGAGTGTGTGCGCGCGTGCGTGTGTGCGGCTCTCCAGAACCCTGTTCTAACCAACATGTATTAAAGCACGTGCCTGTAAAATCAGAAGCTGTACGCCTGCCGCATGCACTCAACACACAAATGCCTGCCAGTGCCACACACTCATGCCACACCACACCATATTTCACAGCCCCTCCATGCTTTATTAGACTGCGAAATGTGCCGAAGAAAGAACCCACAGTCTAATTAAGGAGACTTGGGTCCCCTCACAAATCACACAGCTACACTCCTCCAGTCTGGGTGCTTCTAATGAACTCTATGTACTGTATCTACATGATGTTATATTATATTATTGGCTCCTCAAGTTTCTACGAGTAAACTAGCTACCAAAAAGTCTGTTATTTTGGCACCATCGATTTGAGTAATCCACTCGTTCAACTTGCAGAGAAAGGAATCCGAAAATCTAACCATAAACTTTGTTTCAACAAGTCAAAGTACATTTCTATTTACTCCTCAGATACCCTAAAATGTAATCAAACTATAATATTTATTTCGGAAAGAACTATGTTCAATAGGAAACCGATTTTAGCAGGTGCGTAATGTCTTCATGGCGCACACAAACACAAATTTTGTTTTTGAAGTTACAAGTCTGAAACCTTGAACATAGACTGCTGACACCCTGTGGAAGCCATAGGAATTGCATCCAGGGAGCTAATTCTCAATATGACCTTTCTCTTGCATTTCTAAGTGGATGGTCTCTCAAAAATAAAATCTAGTTGGTTTTTCTTTGAATTTTCTCCTACCATACCTATTTTGTTATATTCTCCTACATTATTTTATAATTTCCACAAACTTCAAAGTGTTTTCTTTCCAATGGTACCAATTATATGCATATCCTGGCTTCAGGGCCTGAGCTACAGGCAGATTACTTTGGGCATGTCATTCAGACAGAAAGTGGAGAAAAAAAGGGGCCTATTTAATTTTGGATTGGAGATGCTTAATATGAGTCTGGATGGAGAGTTTACAGTCTAGCCAGACACCTAAGTATTTATAGTTGTCCATATATTCTAAGTCAGAACCGTCCAGAGTATTGATGCTAGTCGGGCGTGCAGGTGCGGGCAGCGATCACTTGAAGAGCATGCATTTAATTTTAGTTGGAGGGCACGGAAGGAGTGTTGTATTGCATTGAGGCTTGTTTGGAGGTTTGTTAACACAGTGTCCAAAGAAAGGCCAGATGTATACAGAATGGTGTCGTCTGCGTAGAGGTGGATAAAATAATCACCCGCAGCAAGAGCGACATCATTGATATATATATACAGAGAAAAGAGTCCTCCACAGGCCCTCCGATTTAACCTCTATGGGCTAGGTGGGACGCTACGTCCCACCTACTCAACAGCCAGTGTAATCCCGTGGCGCGATATTCAAATACCTTAGAAATGCTATTACTTCAATTTCTCAAACATATGACTATTTTACACCATTTTAAAGACAAGACTCTCGTTAATCTAACCACACTGCCCGATTTCAAAAAGGCTTTACAACGAAAGCAAAACATTAGATTATGTCAGCAGAGTACCCAGCCAGAAATAATCAGACACCCATTTTTCAAGCTAGCATATGTCACATAAACCCAAACCACAGCTAAATGCAGCACTAACCTTTGATGATCTTCATCAGATGACACCCCTAGGACATTATGTTATACAATACATGCATGTTTTGTTCAATCAAGTTCATATTTATATCAAAAACCAGCTTTTTACATTAGCATGTGACTAGCATGTGACTAGCATTCCCACCGAACACTTCCGGTGAATTTACTAAATTACTCACGATAAACGTTCACAAAAAACATAACAATTATTTTAAGAATTATAGATACAGAACTCCTCTATGCACTCGCTATGTCCGATTTTAAAATAGCTTTTCGGTGAAAGCACATTTTGCAATATTCTCAGTAGATAGCCCGGCATCACAGGGCTAGCTATTTAGACACCCAGCAAGTTTAGCACTCACCAAAGTCAGATTTACTATAAGAAAAATGTTATTACCTTTGGTATTCTTCGTCAGAATGCACTCCCAGGACTTCTACTTCAATAACAAATGTTGGTTTGGTCCCAAATAATCCATAGTTATATCCAAATAGCGGCGTTTTGTTTGTGCGTTCAAGACACTATCCGAATGGTAAAGAAGGGTGACGAGCACGACGCATTTCGTGACAAAACATTTCTAAATATTCCATTACCGTACTTCGAAGCATGTCAACCGCTGTTTAAAATAAATGTTTATGCAATTTTTCTCGTAAAAACGCGATAATATTCCGACCGGGAGTGGTGGTTTTCTTTCAAAGAGAGAGAAAATAAAAACATCTCGTGACCTTGTGCACGAGCCCCAGTCTGATGGTCCTCTGACAGGCCACTATCCAAACGCGCTAATGTGTTTCAGCCAGGGGCTGCCTCGATGTCATTCAGCTTTTTCCCGGGTTCTGAGAGCCTATGGGAGCCGTAGGAAGTGTCACGTTACAGCAAAGATCCTAAATGTTCAATAAACAGAGGCAAGAAGCCCAAGGAATGGTCAGAGAGGGTACTTCCTGTTTGGAATCTTCTCAGGTTTTTGCCTGCCATATGAGTTCTGTTATACTCACAGACACCATTCAAACAGTTTTAGAAACTTTAGGGTGTTTTCTATCCAAAGCTAATAATTATATGCATATTCTAGTTTCTGGGCAGAAGTAGTAACCAGATTAAATCGGGTACTTTTTTTATCCAGCCGTGCAAATACTGCCCCCTATCCCCAACAGGTTAATACATTGAACTCTATCTGAGAAGTAGTTAGTGAACCAGGCGAGGCAGTCATTAGAGAAACCAAGGCTGTTGAGTCTGCGGATAAGAATATGGTGATTGACAGAGTCGAAAGACATGGTCAGGTCGATGAAGACAGCTGCACAGTACTGTCTTTTATCGATGGCGGTTATGACATCGTTTAGGACCTTGAGCGTGCCTGAGGTGCACCCGTGACCAGCTCGGAAACCGGATTGCATAGCGGAGAAGGTACGGTGGGATTCGAAATGGTCGGTGATCTGTTTGTTCACTTGGCTTTCGAAGACTTTAGAAAGGCAGGGCAGGAAGGATATAGGTCTGTAACAGTTTGGGTCTAGAGTGTCTCCCCCTTTGAAGAGGGGGGTGAATGCGGTCGCTTTCCAATCTTTATGAATCTCAGACGATACGAAAGAGAGGTTGAACAGACTAGCAATAGGGGTTGAAACAATGGCGGCGGATAATTTTAGGAAGAGAGGGTCCAGATTGTCAAGCCCAGCTGATTTGTAGGGATCCAGATTTTGCAGCTCTTTCAGAACATCAGCTTTCTTGATTTGAGTGAAGGAGAAGCATGGGGGGGGGCTTGGGCCAGTTGCTGCAGAGCTGTTGGCCGGGGTTGGGGTAGCCAGTGGAAAGCATGGCCAGCCGTAGAGAAATGCTTCTTGAAATTCTCGATTATCGTGGATTTATTAGTGGTGACAGTGTTTCCTAGTCTCAGTGCAGTGGGCAGCTGGGAGGAGATGCTCTTATTCTCCATGGACTTTACAGTGTCCCAAAACTTTTTGGAATTAGTGCTGCAGGTTGCACATTTCTGTTTGAAAAAGCTAGCCTTTGCTTTCCTAACTGACTGTGTATATTGGTTCCTGACTTCCCTGAAAAGTTGCATTTTGCGGGGACTATTCGACGCTAGTGCAGTACGCCACAGGATGTTTTTGTGCTGGTCAAGGGAAGTCAAGTCTGGAGTGAACCAAGGGCTATATCTGTTCTTAGTTCTACATTTTTTGAAAGAGGCATGCTTATTTAAGATTATTTAAGATTATTATTTAAGATTATTTATCAAAGTGACTCCGAACACCTCACTGCACCACCCAAACACACCATTTGCAAGTATTCCCTTTGTGGAACTGTAGTATTTATTGTAGGTATTAGTAGTATACAGTATGAACATATAGGTAGGGGTAAAGTGACTATGTAAGAGGATAGATAATAAACAGTAGCAGCAGTGTATGCGACGAGTCAAAAGAGTTAGTGCAATAAGGGGCAATGCAGATAGTTAAATAGTTCACTAATAGCTACCCAGACTAACTATTTAGCATTCTTATGGCAGAATTGGCGCATCGGCACCACTTGCCGTGCGGTAGCAGAGAGAACAGTCTATGATTTGGTTGGCTGGAGTCTGACAATTTTTAAGGCCTTCATCACACACTGCCTGATATAGAGGTCGTGGATGGCAGGGAACTCGGCCTTGTGCGATAGCAACCAAAGCCCATGTAAGTCTGTTTTTGACATTCCATCATCGGTTACTCATAGTTCCTCATATTGACATTGGCTGCGGCCTCAGGTCCTATGGTACTAACTTTGGAAAAGTAATTTCAATATCTACTCCTTCCTCTATTGCTACTGTAATAGGGATAGACCAAATGGTGCAGTTCTATGCAATTTTATGTAATCTAACCTTTGTGCACTCGAGGATATACTGTGAAGGGAACGGCACCTCCATACCTTCAGGCTCTGATCAGGCCCTACACCCAAACAAGGGCACTGTGTTCATCCACCTCTGGCCTGCTGGCCCCCCTACCTCTGAGGAAGCACAGTTCCCACTCAGCCCAGTCAAAACTGTTCGCTGCTCTGGCACCCCAATGGTGGAACAAGCTCCCTCACGACGCCAGGACAGCGGAGTCAATCACCACCTTCCGGAGACACCTGAAACCCCACCTCTTTAAGGAATACCTAGGATAGGATAAAGTAATCCTTCTAACCCCCCCCCCCCCCCCCCCCCTTAAAAGATTTAGATGCACTATTGTAAAGTGGTTGTTCCACTGGATATCATAAGGTGAATGCACCAATTTCTAAGTCGCTCTGGATAAGAGCGTCTGCTAAATTACTTAAATGTAAATGTAAATGTAAATATACTAACTATTTAGTTTGTTGTCTTCTTTTATGAAATCATAAATTATTATCCTGGGTGACCTAAATTATGATTGGGAAATGCAGGCTTCAGACATTCTAAAAGACACTTGTAATGATCTAAACCTATCCCAGCTGGTGACTAATCCTACACTGCGTAACCCTAAAGATCCTTCAAAGTCAACTCTGATTGGTGTATTGGTTAAAATAAGATCAAAGAAATATGTTTCTACTGGTATCTTCGCCGAAGACATTAGTGACTATTGCCCAGTTGTTTGTGTTAGAGATGTGAGAATATAAAATCAAACCCTCGTGTCATCACAAAGAGGAACTTTAAAAACTTCAGTGAACAGGTTTTTTTTTACATTATCTTTATTTTTGTGACCTTGATTATATTTCAGATATCCCTGAACCTGATTTAGCTTTGAGCCTTTTTGCAGACGTCTTCAGTACTATTGTGGATAATCATGCACCCTTCAAAAAATTAAGGGTTAAAGGTAAATTGAATGCCTGGTACACTTCGGAATTATCTGAAGTAATTAATAGAAGAGATGATGCTTGGGTCAAGCAAATCAGAAAGGCTAAATCGGATTATTATGTAACCGCTCTTTCGGATTGTAATGGGAACCCAGCTAAATTCTGGAAAAATTGAAAATCCCTGAAGGGTTCTATGTCCTCCTCTCTGCCACATCAAATTAATTCAGACACTGGCCTCATTATAGAAAAATAAATCAAAACATCTATGCATTTAATCTCTAGCCTATACACAATGATATTGGGCTGGAAGCTGATAGGGGAAACTTGCTGAATGATCAGAGAAACAACAGTCAAAGCTTTTTTTTGGCCTTTTACAGAAAAAGAAGTCCTTTGCTAGCAATAGACAACAAGAAATCCACAGACGCAGACCAGTTGGATCCTGGTCTACGTAAGTGTGCAACGCCCATCATTGTTGGCTCAATTACCCACATTTATAAATGTAACATTTATATCAGGAAATATTCCCAAAGTATGGAAATCAGCTCTTGGGCTGTCCTTCCATAAGGGTGGGAATAGTAGTTATCCTATTAATTATCATCCCATTTTAAGACTTCCTTGTCTAGCTAAGATTCTTGAATCCTTGTTAAATGTACTACTTTGCTATTTTCTATCTGAGAAATGTATTTTGAATATTAACCAATCAGGCTTTAGGCCTGGGCATAGCACTATTACAGCAACCACTTTAGTTCTTAATGATCTTGTCAATGCTGAAATGAAATGTGCTGCTTTGTTTGTGGATATGTCAAAAACTTTTGATACTATTGATCATGCTATTTTATTGAATATGATGTTCTCAATAGGCCTGCGCTCTGACACCAACTCGCAGCTGGGTTTCCCTTTGTAATCCGTGATAGTTTGCAAGCCCTGCTAGATCCGACGCATGTCAGAGCCGGCGTAGTATGATTTGACCTTAGTCCTGTATTAATGTTTTGACTGTTTGATGGCTTATAGGTTGTAGCGGGATTTCTTATTAGCATCCAGAATAGTGTCTCACTCCTTGAAAGCGACAGCTCTAGCCTTTAGTTCAATGCGGATATTGCCTGTAATCCATGGCTTCTGGT
Source organism: Salmo salar (assembly GCF_965601325.2). Lineage (NCBI taxonomy): Eukaryota > Metazoa > Chordata > Actinopteri > Salmoniformes > Salmonidae > Salmo > Salmo salar. Next base: position 7,755,097 of record NC_138319.1, read on the forward strand.
TAGGATATATATGTACTGTCACTGTGGGGAAGATGTCGTCAATGCACTTATTAATGAGGCCGGTAACTGATGTTGTAAACTCCTCAATGTTATCGGATGAATCCCAGAACATACTCCAGTTGGTGCTATTGAAACAGTCCTGTAGCTTAGCATCCGCTTCATCAGATCACTTCTGTATTGAGTGTGTCACTGGTACTTCCTGTTTGAATTTTTGCATGTAATCAGGAATAAGGAGGATAGAGTTATGGTCAGTTTTGTCAAAGGGAGAGCTTTGTATGCATTTATGTGTGTGGAGTAAAGGTGATCTAGAGTATTTTTGCCTCTAGTTGCACAGGTGACATGCTGTTAGAAATTAGGTAAAACAGGTGGGAACCGTTCATGCAGATTAGAGTCTTCAGCCACACCAGATGGAGCTGAGCTGTGGGGACAACAGAACAGAGTAGAGCAGGTAGCTACCAGATTACTGGAGGACCACCAGAGAGGAGAGACACAGTGTACTTGGCAAAAGACACCCTATTCCCTACAAAGTGCACCACTTTTGACCAGAGCCCTATGGGCCCTGGTCAAAAGTAGTGCACTATGTAGGGAATAGGGTGCCATTTGGAACGAAGACACACACACAGCCCTCTTTAGGAGTTACTAATGGGTCTGCAAGCTATAGCACACATCCGGGGCTGTGGGGCAAATGAGGGAGAGAGAGATCGCTAGGGCTGGAGGGATCAGATTAGCCACATCTCTCTCTCTCTCTCTCTCTCTCTCTCTCTCTCTCTCTCTCTCTCACACACACACCCGCACACACACCTATGAGAAGGACAATAGAGTCACACAGATCCCAGTAGTCTGTTGGGGTAATGGGCCCAGCCGTTGGACATAATACAGCTCCAACTTGCAGACTATCTGATATGCAGGCCCCTCCGGTATATTAGAGGAAAGACAGGGATGGTGTGGTGGTAGTGTGGGGTGGAAATTGCCTAGCCAACCGGCCAACCTTACCAGTCATTTATTTGTATATGTCTCCTGGTTCATGGAAAAGGTCAGTAATTACCATTAGCAATTACCGCTGAGTGACTGCAGAGACCTCCACAAGCCCAGCCCTGTGATGCCAGATGTGTTACTGAGGGGAGAATATAACTAACAGGGCCTTGGAGTCTAATTCTCTCTCACCCACCCTTGGGCACAGTTCAGTTTGAGAAGACTCCTGAATAGTTTCTAAATCTTCCCTACAGAAACCGTCCAGAGATTCTGACCAGCACCAGTGTTCCGGATTCAGAACCACTCTATTTGTTACCGTCTGGCTGTAAAAATGTTTCTCAAATTGGTCTCGATATTATCAAGATAACGACTCCTTAACTGAGGAGAACAGCTCATGACACACACACACACACACACACACAAACACACAGGGATAGCATCTAGGGAGTGGGAAAGTCACATAAACGCTAGGAAAAGAGGAGTGCCTAATAGATAAGGCAAAGTGAACTTGCTGCTGAAACCATCAGTAATGCAAATGGATGTGGACAGGGACTGCCCATTAGCTATTTCGTCTTCAGGTGTTAACATTAGCACAACGGGGGTTGGGGGGGGGGGGGGGGTAGCTGGGAGATGACTGGCCACTTTTGTGCGTGTGACTGCTTCCCAAATGGCACCCTATTCCCTATATAGTGCACTGCTATTGACTAGAGGCCGGGCTGTGGTCAAAAGTAGTGCACTATAATAGGGAAAATGGTGCCATTTGGGCCGCAGCCTGTGTCCCCAGATCAGAGACTGGCAGGGAGGCAACCAGATCTCATGGTTTGACTATTCAAATTATGTCCACAAAGGGATAAGCGTAAAATTTCTACTGTTAAGTTTAGGCATTAGTTCCGAAAGGTTAAGATAAGGGTTAAGGTTTGGGATATGGTATAAACAAAACTTAACAAAAAATGAGTTCCTAGCACTAGGTTTGAACACACGACCCTCGGAGCCAGAGCTTGCAGCTTACTTTTTGGAGTCATCACCAGACGTCCTGGTTATCTGGAAGAATGTCGAATATCGCCTTGGATCTGGAATGAGCTGACTGAGGGAGGATGGGGAGGGAGGAAAGCAGCAGAGTGGTAGAGAGACACCCTGCTGCTTAGTGGCATCGCGGACACCCCACCATGACGGTAATGAGACAAGACCAGCGCTGCTGAGACAGAGGAGGTAATTACACACACACACACACACACACGACTAGCGTTCCACCCACTCTCCTTCTCATTCCCCTGCCTGCTGCACCAACAGCACACATGCATGCCTAGCATGCACAGACTTGCGTGGCCGCATACAGAGACACACATACACAGTCCATACTAACACTCCAAAAGCACACTTGTAGTGTACAGATCAACAGCAGTCCATGGTGTGTGAGTCAGACCTCCTGATCTCAAACCCTCTCACATCTCCTTGCCTGTCCATAATATGTCCAAGGGGTCAGATACCCCTACAGCTGTACACTCCTGTACTCTACTACATTATTCACAGCAGGTATCTGTCAATATTGTGGAAACATGAGTAGTGCTATGGGCATGTTTTACTCTGTGGATAAGAAACTATGTTTGGACTCGCTGTACTATGCTGTGCTGCTGTGTATTTACGGTTGCAAGCTGTGCTTTGCTGTTCTGTGTGTCAGGCTGTCCAGAGTACATACAGTAGATGTATATGTGGGAGACATTGGGTGAATCTCAAAAGTCCTTTCTCAGTTCCTCGTGTCCTCTTGTCCTCACCCTACTTCCCTCCATTGGAGGATTTTTCTCAGCCTCCAATGCTCTACTCTCTTCCCTTTGATGTTTTTGAGGAGGCGGTTTGAGAGATTCTGAGGAATCAAGGAAGGACTTTTAAGATTCAACCAACATCTCAGCCCATTGACATGATCTCATATGTGTGAAGCCACTGAAGACCTAAGATGCAAGCCAGTGAGAAGGTTTGCAAAACAGCCAAACTTTTTTTTAAATGACCCAGTTTTTCTGAATTCCTGGTTGGAAAATTCCCAGATTGCCTGTTTATTCCCTCCTATTCCAGGAATTGTCTAACTGGGATTTCTGGAAAAACCTTCTGGAAATGCTGCAACCCTAGGAGGAAGCCACAAAATACTACTGAGGCGCAGCACAGAGGTTGCGTCCTCAGCTACCTCCCTTCCTTTCCTCATTAGTGTGTCTGGTCTCAGCCTGCCTGATGTTCCACATGGCCTCTTCAATTATACATCCCCAGCTAATTTACAGAGGATTTAATATTGATCTGAATGCTTTATCTCTATCTCAACCTCTAGGTAGATCATGTTTTATTTGGTAGAACCCCTCTCTTTGGAAAGGGAACAATATTTTCCTCAAATTGGCCTGATTTGGGTTTGTTAAGTGTTAGGATCCACATGTATTGGGAAATCTCAAATAGACTAGCTCATCAAGGGTGCTCTACAAAAGCGGATTCAGAGATTTGTGTAAGGATAGCTTCTTTGCATTCATCCTGAAGAATTGGGAACTCTAAATATGCATGGTGATATCATGTCCGTCTCATGTCATATACACTATATATACAAAATTATGTCGACACCCCTTCAAATTTGTGGATTCGGCTATTTGAGCCACACCCGTTGCTGACAGGTGTGTAAAATAAAACACGCAGCGATGCAAACTCCATAGACAAACATTGGCAGTAGAATGGCCTTACTGAAGAGCTCAGTGACTGTCAACGTGGCACCGTTATAGGATGCCACCTTTCCAACAAGTCAGTTTGTCAAATTTCTGCACTGCTAGAGCTGCCCCGGTCAACTGTAAGTGCTGTTATTGTGAAGTGGAAACTTCTAGGAGCAACAAATGCTCCGTTGCAAAGTGGCAGGCCACACAAGCTCACAGAACCGGGCCGTCGAGTTCTGAAGTGCGTAGCGCGTAAAAATTGTCTGTCCTCGGTTACAATTCTCACTTCTGAAATCCAAACTGCCTCTGGAAGCAATGTCAGCACAAAAACTGTTAGTTGGGAGCTTCATGAAATGCGTTTCCATGGCCGAGCAGCTGCACACAACCCTCAGATCACCATGCGCAATGCCAAGAGTGATGTAGCTCTTGCTGCCATTAGGCTCTGGAGCAGTGGAAATGCATTTTATGGCGTGATGAATCATGCTTCACCATCTAGCAGTCCAATGATTGAATCTGGGTTTGGCGGATGCCAGGAGAACGCTACCTGCCGAATGTATAGTGCCAACAGTAAAGTTTGTTGGAGGAGGAATTATGGCCTGGGGCTGTTTTTCATGGTTCGGGCTAGGCCCCTTAGTTCCCGTGACGGGAAATCATAACCCTACATCATACAATGACATTATTTGTGGCAACAGTTTGTGGAAGGCCCTTTCCTGTTTCAGCTTGACAATTCACCCGTGCACGAAGTGAGGTCCATACAGAAATGGTTTGTCGAGATCGGTGTGGAAGAACTTGACTGGCCTGTGCATAGCCCTGACCTCAACCCCAACGAACACCTTTGGAATGATTTGGAACACCAACTGCGAGCCAGGCCTAATCACCCAAAATCAGTGCCCAACCTCACTAATGCTCTCATGGCTGAATGGAAACAAGTCCCCGCAGAAATGTTCCAACATCTAGTGGAAAGCCTTCCCAGAAGAGTGGAGGCTGTTATAGCAGCAAAGGGGGAGCAACTCCGTATTAATACCCTTGATTTTGGAATGAGATGTTCAACGAGCAGGTGTCCACATACTTTTGGTCATGTATTGTAACTTACAGGTAACTGCCAAAATAAAGGAAACACCAACATACATGTTCTTAATAGGGTGTTGGGCCACCACTATTGAGAACAGCTTCAATGCACCTTAGCATAGATTCTTCAAGAGTCTTGAACTCTATTGGAGGGATGCAACACCATTCTTCCACAAGAAATACCATTAATTTATGTTTTGTTGATGGGGTGGAAAATTATGTCTCAGGCACCGCTCTAAAATCTCCAATAAGTGTTCATTTGGGTTGTGATCTGGTGACTGAGACGGCCATGGCATATGGTTTACATCGTTTTCATGCTCATCAAACCATTCAGTGACCACTCATGCTCTGTGGATGGGGGCATTGTCATCCTATGGGGGCATAGCCATGGTATCCAAAATAATGGCCAAAATAATGGCCTGCCCAGAATTTATATACATGACCCTAAGCATGATGGGATGTTTAATTGTGTAACTAACTCAGGAACCACACGTGTGGAATCACCTGCTTTCAATATATTTTGTAGCTCTCATTTACTCAAGTGTTTCCATTATTTTGGCAGTTACCTGTATTTTCCCTCTCAATATATCCATATTGTCCTAAATGTATAAATTATCCAATAGCACAAGATTAGGTAGAGGGCTGTAGGAAATTAGATCAGAGTAGTTTCACCGCTGGAAACATTAGGTAAACTACATTACCCTTAATATGAGATATGATTGATGCACGTGTCTGCTGCCGGATCGGTATATATTTAATCCAGTAAATGGCGTTTCACCTTTTATTTCACCTGATAAATAGAGAGAGCATGTATGAGACATGACATGGATATATTTTTTTGTTTAGTTAACTGAGGATACGGACCTGAGACAGCAGCCACATTATGTGCAGATTGTGTTACACTGATAAAAATAATGTCACTCATCCATCAATGGCTTCAGCAGAAGACTCCACTGCTCCAGGGGCTCTGGGGGGCAGGTATATGAACTATCTACGGGAGAGGCACAGTTACAGGGAGTATTATAAACAAAATTGCAGTGAATTACGGCCTTGTCTTATCTGTGGTAACGTGAGTTATGTCTTGTAGTTGTGGAGAACAGAGACTACATTTTGTAAAACCGGAAATAAAGTCAGTTGAGATTTATCTTAAAATGGAGTCTGTCTGTCTCACTCACTCTCGGTCCTGTTACATTCACAATACCTTCGAAATCAATTCTCTTTCCACATTTGCATATCATGAAGATAATTTATTCTCATTATTACAATCATCCATCACACACTGTACAATACATATGAATCAGTTAGATTAAGAAATACTTTAAAGCAGGTTTTTGCAAGCATTTCAGTAACTTTAGCAAGTCACAAATGAAATAGCCAAAAATGTTGTATGAATAATCCCAATTGAGTTTGTACGTACAGTATAGTCATTCTAGGTGGGTAGTTAATGTGAGATCCATAACTCCAGACAGTGTTGTAGGAATGAAAAGACGGGCCTCAAGAGTCTGGGCTATTCACAGGATGCTGCTGCTACCATGTCATGGTCCTCTGAGCAGGCCTGGCTAATCTCCATTATCTTGACACTGCAGCCCTTTTGTAATATATTGAAAAACATGTCAATCCAAGATTGAAGGCTTGGTACTATTAGCAGCCGAAGCATACACTCACATACACTCTGGCGTCTAAAGAAAATCGAAGGCACTCCAGAGGTGGACTTTAATTGTGGCACGACTCAACCAAGTATAAACTACAGTCTCTCACTTACACTCTTTCTTTCTTAATGACTGACTGAATGTTTCTGTCATTGCTCATCCATATATTTATATGTATATGTTCTTATTCCATTATTTTACTTACAGTAGATTTGTGTGTATTAGGTAGTTGTTGTGGAATTGTTAGATTACATGTTAGATATTGCTAGAACTAGAAGCACAAGCATTTCGCTACACTCGCAATAACATCTGCTAACCATGTGTATGTGACCAATAAAATTTGATTTTAATGACAAATTGCAGCTCTTGACCACATCATTGAAACTGAATTGGCCTGAAAAGCCTCAGTATTTCATTTGTGAATGTTTAAGAATTCTCATGACTAAATTATTCATTTATTTTTCTTGTATTTTGTGGAATTTATATTTCAGAGACTTAACAAAAAGTAAAACGTTCCTCTGCATCAGCTCAAACGCCCTCACCCATGAAGAAATGATACAAAATTCATCCAAAAGGGACCCCATTTCCTATATAGCACACAATCTTGAGAATAAAGTGCCGATTGTGACGCGGCCTGGGATCAGTGCAGGTAATCTTACATGGAATCACCCTGAGAATTAAAGTCCCCCTCCTCATCAGTTTAGAAATAAAATGATGGGGGGACCCCTCTGGCAAACACCCCATAACACATCTCTCCATGTCTCCCTAGCCAGAGGAGAAGATACCAGATGCAAGTGTGAGTGAGTGTGTGAGTGTAAGTGTGAGTGTCAGAGGAGTAAAGTACCCAGGGAAATGTATTGCATTAGATAACACTGACAATGACCTACTGGGGAGATTTGAGGGCATTTTCAAAATGTTTACTTTCTTGTGTAGCATTTGTTTCAGAGAAGTAAAATAGCGGCGTGGCATAGTTCTCATGCTTTTACTCAGAGGCCGTGTCCGAATACCCATACCATCGTACTACATTCTTAACCTCCCTGGGCAAGGTGGGACGTTTGCGTCCCACCTAGTCAACAGCCAGTGGAATCGTGTGGCGCGAAATACAAATACCTCATAAATGCTATAACTTCAAATTCTCAAACATATGACAATTTTACACCATTTTAAAGACAAGACTCTCGTTAATCTAACCACACTGTCCGATTTCAAAAAGGCTTTACAGGGAAAGCAAAACATTAGATTATGTCAGGAGAGTACCCTGCCAAAAATAATCACACAGCCATTTTCAAAGCATGCATATATGTCACAAAAACCAAAACCACAGCTAAATGCAGCACTAACCTTTGATGATCTTCATCAGATGACACTCCTAGGACATTATGTTATACAATACATGCATGTTTTGTTCAATCAAGTTCATATATTTATCAAAAACCAGCTTTTTACATTAGCATGTGATGTTCAGAACTAGCATACCCACCGCAAACCTCCGGTGAATTTACTTAACCTGTTTAGGATAGGGGGCAGTATTTTCACGACCGGATTAAAAACGTACCCGATTTAATCTGGTTATTACTCCTGCCCAGAAACTAGAATATGCATATAATTATTTTATTTGGATAGAAAACACCCTAAAGTTACTAAAACTGTTTGAATGGTGTCTGTGAGTATAACAGAACTCATATGGCAGGCCAAAACCTGAGAAGATTCCATACAGGAAGTGCCCTGTCTGACCATTTATTGTCCTTCTAAAGCCTCTTTATCGAAAATAGAGGATCTCTGCTGTAACGTGACATTTTCTAAGGCTCCCATAGGCTCTCAGAAGGCGCCAGAATGGGGAATGATGACTCTGCAGTCCCTGGGCGAAAAACAGTAGGAGTTTTGGAAAGTGGTCGTTCTGAGAACAATGACACGGGTGTACGCGTGCATGTGAAGACTCCATTTTCTATTTTCAGTGTTTGAACGAAAACAAGGTCTCCCGGTCGGAATATTATCGCTATTTTACGAGAAAAATCACCTAAAAATTGATTTTAAACAGTGTTTGACATGCTTCGAAGTACGGTAATGGAATATTTTGAAACGTTTTGTCACGATACGCGCCGGCGCGTCACCCTTCGGATAGTGTCTTGAACGCAAGAACAAAATGCAGCTATTTGGATATAACTATGGATTATTTGGAACCAAAACAACATTGGGTGTTGAAGTAGAAGTCCTGGGAGTGCATTCTGACGAAGAACAGCAAAGGTAATCCAATTTTTCTTATAGTAAATCTGAGTTTGGTGAGTGCCAAACTTGGTGGGTGTCAAAATAGCTAGCCATGATGGCCGGGCTATCTACTCAGAATATTGCAAAATGTGCTTTCACCGAAAAGCTATTTTAAAATCTGACACCGCGATTGCATAAAGGAGTTCTGTATCTATAATTCTTAAAATAATTGTTATGTTTTTTGTGAACGAATACAACGTCGCGTGCATGCGTGCTCCAGTGTCAGTGTTCCCTGCCTGACCACTCACAAAAACTCTTGCTATTTTTCGCCCAGAGACTGCAGAGCTCTCATTCCACTTTCTGGCGCCTTCTTGGAGCCAATGGAAGCCTTAGAAAATGTCACGTTACAGCAGAGATGCTGTATTTTTGATAGATGCCCTAGAAGGACAACAAATTGTCAGACAGGGCACTTCCTGCATGGAATCTTCTCAGGTTTTGGCCTGCCATATGAGTTCTGTTATACTCACAGACACCATTCAAACAGTTTTAGAAACTTTAGAGTGTTTTCTATCCAAATCTACTAATTATATGCATATTCTCGTTTCTGGGTAAGAGTAGTAACCCGTTTAAATCGGGTACGTTTTTTTTATCCGGCTGTGAAAATACTGCCCCCTAGCCCCAACAGGTTAAACTACATGCTAATTTCGGCGTTTGATCTAGTCGAATTTACTCAACTTTTCCGATTCACGTGTTTGACAACAGATGAAAATCAAATAAATTGAATCACTGGAGGGACTGGAGGAAGATGACGCATTTGGGGTACTATCTTCGAAATTTCACATACTATAAAAAGTGATACTATTTAGTACGCTAGTATTCGGACATGGGCTGTGTGAACTGCAAGTCGAATGTGTCTCGGAAAGACAAACCAGTACATTTGCTTTACTGGGTTTTGTGGGCATTCAGTAAAGCAAAACACTGTTGAAATCAAATAATTTAATAATACAAAAAAATGTACCTATTAAATAAACATTTTACTCCCACCAGAAAAGCAGAGGGAATTGGAATGAGAGTGCATGTTTAGTCGAATCCAAAACAGGCTTTAAGTTAGGAACTCTTTAATATATAATGAAGTATAACAAGGTGAGGTAAGAGGCATTAATGTTTTCCCCAGAATGCAAATAAAAATTTGGAAAAGGTTATTTCTTAGGGATCGAACTCAGCAAGTCTCGATTCCAGAAACTTCAACAGTTGCTGTTTTTTATCTCTCTCTTCAACAAATTATAGAGGAAGTGGGTACTTTTGAGAATTATTCCTGTGGACAGAGTGAGTCAGGGAGTGAGGACCAGTGAATTATATGTACCTCCATGGAAGATTAAATTAGTATTTCAGAAACTTCCCTTAGAGCAACTCAAGTCCCTCAACCCAGAAAATGCAATTTGATTTGTGCTTCATTTTTCTATTTCTCTATTTTCTTTTAAACCTGACCTCTTGACAAAGAGTTAGGCCAGTGTGGTACGGCTAGGGAAAACGTTGCGTTTCAGAGGGCTGCCTATAAAGAAGTAGAAATAAATTATCTTCCTTGTATGGGTGAATTGCCCTATGACATGGTAGTTTTGTGGAGGCCATCTGGGTAGTGTGTGTGTGTGTGTGTTCGCGCTTGTGTCCATGTTTCTAATGGTAGTTTTTATTGAAGACATTACTGATGAAACTTCCATGCAGGGCCCTGACTATGATCTAATTCACATTCCTCTGTTGTCCTTACATTACAGTCTCTCTCCCCCACCATCATGTCTTTGTAGAGATGTGTGATGTGGATCCTCGGGACTCTGATTCTGTATGCATCCCAAATAACACCCCATTTCCCATGTAGCCCTACTTTTGACCAGGGCCAATAGGGCTTTGGTCAAAAGTAGTGCACTACGTATGGAATAGGGTGGCATTTGGGATGCACCCACAGTCAGAACTTATGGAGCAGCTTGTTTTTAATGTGTCTACTCTCTGCCACAGGAATGTTATGTGACATCTGCAATGGAAACGTTCAGTTTGTACATAGTTTTTCTATTTGGCTATATATTTCTCAAGACAAATTGAAATTCAATAATCAAACAGAAATCTAGATCTCTCGCTCTCAAGTCACCTCTCTGATATTCTGTCGTTTTATGAACCCGATATTTCCAATATTTTCCTTCCATAAAATTAGAGGTCATAATTCTGTGGTATAAAGATAGGAAGTGTACCACCAAGGGATCTATGCTGTCTGTAGTCGGTTGTGTTATAATTTAATGCTAAACCAATGTTAAAACCTATGGGAGGCTCAAATTGTGGGCCACAGAGACACAGCCCTGCTAAAATACAGTAGTGTTCATATTCTGTTTTATTTCCCCATATACCACCAACATGTTTTGATAAGCAGGTAACAATAATACACTTCAGACATACTCATGGCATTAACAGTAGAACAACTGGGTGTGTGTGATACTGTGACAGTGGACAGGGTGCTGATGGACCGTAATGGAAGCAGTGTGTAACCGCTGGTGGCAGGAGCATAAAGGGACTGGAGGGGAGCACAGAGACAGGGGCCAAAGTATCTGAGCCGGGCTTGGAAAAGGAGGGAGGGGGCGAGGCTATTTAAGCTGATTGGGAGCGAGCAAGAGAGCAAGCGCGAGAGAGAAATGGAGAAAGGGAGAGAAATAGAGTGAGAGAAAGAGAGAGGGGGTGAGTGAGAGAGATAAAATGTGTAATGAGATGGTAAGACACTGCCAATGTCACTCTCTATGATATTGACTGACTGCAATACACAGAGAAGGAAACTAAAGATCAATGCATAAACAGTGGAGAAGGGATGAAAGGAGAGAGAGGAAAAACTTTTTCCCATACACAAAGTGGCTAAGCTCTGGTGCCCAAAAACTAGGCATGCCCTGGAGCTGTTATCAGAGGACAGACTAGGGTCCCCCAGCCAAATCATAATTCACACGGGCACAAATGACCTGGGGGCCCAGCAGGAAAGGGTGGCCACAGCACTCAAAGGAGTGATTGAAAAAGCTTCTTCCACTTTCCCCAACACAAAAGGGGTTATCTCCACCCTGCTACCATGAAAGGACTTTCACCTTGCCACCATACAGCGAGTGAATGCAAGCATTTCGCGAGAATGTGCCTCAAAACGTAATGTCTACCTGGCCCAACACTCCACCCTGGACTTGAACAGCCTTTACGACCAGGTCCACCTCTACAAGGAAGCCATCCCAACTTTTGCCAGGACCCTGAAGGACGTCACCCTCCACCGTAGCCACCAGCACCTCACACAGGAGCAACAGAGCAACAGACACACCGCCCAAACCAGCGAGACACCCTCCCAGATCTGCAAGACACACTCCTGAAGGACCTGCACCGAGAGAACCCATGCCAAGAGGACCTACACCCAGACCACAGGATCACCAGCCACACCCCAATCAGCTAAGACCACCCCAAGCAAACCCTGGTCACACTATATATAGGCCCCCCCTTATCAGACCTATGCCCCTTCTGTCCACCCCATGCCCTCCGCCCCTGCGGCAAGGACCTCAAAATGACAGCAGGACATATGCCCAGGCCATGAGCAGAGCAACAGGCCCAACCCCCACTATTACACCAGCCCAAGCCCCATCCTGCGACCTAAGAGGTACAGTATGAATCAGATGCTCAACATGCTCTGCTCACACCTACAGTGATGTTCCAGGCCTAAACCACACAAAAACAACACTAGACACTATGGAACACAAAGCTTTTACTATGTCATCCTGGAATATACAAGGTCTGAGGTCATCTGCCTTTGGCCTAAAGAGCAGGAACCCAGACTTCAACAAATAAATTGGAAATACAGACATTGTCATCCTACAAGAAACATGGTATTTAGGAGATGGACCCACTGGTTGCCCTCTAGGTTACAGAGAGCTGGTAGTTCCACCCACCAAACTACCAGGTCTGAAACAGGGAAGAGACTCAATGGGTATGCTAGTTTGGTACAAAGCAGACCTAACCCAATCTATTAAATGAATCAAAACAGGAACATTTTACATCTAGCTAGAAATGAATAACGAAATTATCTCAACAGAGAAAAATGTCCTCATGTGTGCTAGGTATATCCCCCCAATAGAATCCCCATACTTTAACGATGACAGAATCTACAATTTCCAGGCCCAGGGACATGTACTAGTCTGTGGTGACCTAAATGCCAGAACTAGGCAAGAGCCTGACACCCTCAGCACACAGGGGGATAAATACCTAGTGCCAACATTCCCTCCCATATGCCCCCCTAGACACAACTACGACCACATAACCAACAAAAACGGGTCACAACTCCTGCAGCTCTGTCGGACGCTGGGTATGTACAGCTGAAGTCGGAAGTTTACATACACCTTAACCAAATACATTTCAACTCAGTTTTACACAATTCCTGACATTTAATCCTAGTAAAATTCCCTTTCTTAGGTCAGTTAGGATCACCACTTTACTTTAAGAATGTGAAATGTCAGAATAATAGTAGAGAGATTGATTTATTTCTGCTTTAATTTCTTTCATCACATTCCCAGTGGGTCATAAGTTTACATACACTCAATTAGTATTTGGTGGCATTGCTTTAAATTGTTTAACTTGGGTCAAACTTTGTTGTCCTTAAGCCATTTTGCCACAACTTTGGAAGTATGCATGGGGTCAATGTTCATTAGGAAGACTCATTTCCGACCAAGCTTTAACTTCCTGACTGATGTCTTGAGATGTTGCTTCAATATATTCACATAATTTCCCTCCCTCATGATGCCATCTATTTTGTGAAGTGCAGCAGTCCCTCCTGCAGCAAAGCACCCCCACAACATGATGCTGCCACCCCCGTGCTTCACGGTTGGGATGGTGTTCTTCGACTTGCAAGCCTCCCCCTTTTTCCTCCAAACATAACGATGGTCATTATGGCCAAACAGTTTTATTTTTGTTTCAACAGACCAGAGGACATTTCTCCAAAAAGTACGATCTTTGTCCCCATGTGCAGTTGCAAACCATAGTCTTCCTTTGTTATGGCGGTTTGGAGCAGTGGCTTCTTCCTTGTTGAGTGGCCTTTCAGGTTATGTCAATATGGGACTCTTTTTACTGTGGATATAGATACTTTTGTACCTGTTTCCTCCAGCATCTTCACAAGGACCTTTGCTGTTGTTCTGAGATTGATTTGCACTTTTCACACCAAAGTACGTTCATCTCTAGGAGACAGAACGCATCTCCTTCCTGAGCGGTATGACGGCTGCGTGGTCCCATGGTGTTTATACTTGTGTACTATTGTTTGTACAGATGAACGTGGTACCTTCAGGCGTTAAGAAATTGATCCCAAATCATGAACCAGACTTGTGGAGGTCTACAATTTGTTTTCTGAGGTCTTGGCTGATTTCTTTTGATTTCCCCATGATGTCAAGCAAAGAGGTACTGAGTTTGAAGGTAGGCCTTGAAATACATCCACAGCTACACCTCCACTTGACTCAAATAATGTCAATTAGCCTATCAGAAGCTTCTAAAGCCATGACATAATTTTCTGGATTTTTCAAAGCTGTTTAAAGGCACAGTCAACTTAGTGTTTGTTAAATTCTGACCCACTGGAATTGTGATACAGTGAATTATAAGTGTAATAATCTGTCTGTAAACAATTGTTGGAAAAATGACTTGTGTCATGCACAATGTAGATGTCCTAACCGACTTGCAAAAACTATAGTTTGTTAACAAGAAATTTGTGGAGTGGTTGAAAAACAAGTTTTAATGACTCCAACCTAAGTGTATGTAAACTTCTGACTTCAACTGTACATAGTCAATGGTAGGCTTTGAGGGGAGTCCTATGTTAGGTACACATATAGCTCATCTCTTGGCAGTAGTACTGTAGACTACTTTATCACTGACCTCAACTCAGAGTCTCTTAAGAGTGTTCACTGTCAGTCCACTGACACCCGTATCAGATCACAGCAAAATCACACTCTACATGAACAGAGCTTTGCTCAATCATGAGGCATCAAAGCCAAAGGAACTGAATAATATTAAGACATTTTATAGATGGAAGGAGAGTAGTGTGGAAATCTACGAAAAAACTATTTGGTAACAACAAATTCAATCCCTTCTAGACAATTTCATTGGACAAAATGTGTCACTGTCATAGTGAAGGTGTAAACCTGGCAGTAGAAAATCTAAACATTATATTTGACCTCTCAGTTTCCCTATCAAATCTAAACATTTCATTCAGACAACCTAAGAAAATTAACAACAATGACAAATGGTTTGATGGAGAATGCAAAAACCTAAGAAAGAAATTGAGAAACCTATCCAACCAAAAACATAGAGACCCAAAAAACCTGAGCCTATGGCTTCACTATGGTGAATCACTAAAACAATACAGAAATACACTATGGAAAAAGAAGGAACAGCACGTCATAAATCATCTCAATGTAATTGAAGAATCCATAGAATCTAACCACTTTTGGGAAAGTTGGAAAACTCGAAACAAACAACACGAATAGTTATCTATCCAAAACTACTCCAATCTTTTTGGCTCTATATCAAAGAACAAACAGCAAAAACATATACATGATCAAATACAAATATTAGAATCAACTATTAACTCTCAGGGATAGGCATCCTGCTAGCGGGATACCTTCCGGTGAAACTGGAGGGCACGCAATTCAAATAAATAATCTTAAAAATGTTGGATATTAAACATTTAGGTACATACAAGTGTCTTACATTGGTTGAAACCTTAAATTCTTGTTAATCTAACCGCACTGTCCGATTTACAGTAGCTATTACAGTGAAAGCATACCATGCAAAGCATACCATGCAAATACCAAATATTTTTTTCACCGGCACAGGTTTCATAAATTCACAAATAGCAATGAAATATTCACTTACTTTTTGAAATTCTTCCTCTCATTTGTCATCCAAAGGCTCCCAGCTATAACATGTAGCGTCGTTTTGTTAGATAAAATCCTTCTTTATATCCCAAAAGGTCTGTTTAGTTGACACCATCGATTTGAGTAATCCACTCATTCAACTTGCAGAGAAAGGAATCCGAAAAGTCATTTATTTATTCCTCAGATACCCTAAAATGTAATCAAACTATAATATTTCTTACGGAAAGAAGTATGTTCAATAGGAAACTAATGTTAGCAGGTGAGTATTGTCTTCATGGTGCGCGAAAAAATGAATTTCCAAGACTGTGTCCCTGTACTAAAACTGTTATTTCTTATTCGTTTTTGAAGTTACAAGCCTGAAACCTTGAACTTAGACTGCTGACACCCAGTGGAAGCCATAGGAATTGCATCCTGGGAGATAGAATTGAGTATACCCTTATACTTGCCATTGGAAGAGCATGCTCTCTCAAAAAAAAAATCTGGTTGGTTTTTCTTTGGATTTTCTCCTACCATATCTATTGTATTATACACTCCTACATTATATTAGCTTCTTAGGGATAGGGGGTAGTATTTGGGAGTTTGGATGACTGATTACTCAGGCCCAGAGGCTAGGATATGCATATGCATGGTAGTATTGCATAGAAAACACTCTAAAGTTTCTAAAACTGTTAAAATAATGTCTGTGAGTATAACAGAACTGATTTGGCAGGCGAAATCCCAAGGACAATCCATCCAGGAAAATCTTTTTTGAGGTCATTGGACCGCCAATGCTTTTCTACGGGGAAGCCGAATTATTAGGACCCAGATTGCAGTCCCTATGGCTTCCACTAGATGTCAACAGTCTTTAGAAATTGTTCTATGTTTTTTTTTAAATGAAGAAGTAGTCTTATTCTTTGTAAGTGTCACTCAGGTGGACTCTAGTCTTTTGGCGCACGTGGATGAGAGCGCACTCCGTGTTGTTTTTCTCCAGTATTGGAAACAGTTTATTCTGTCTTAAATTTTATCGGGTACCTGAGGTTGGATTAGAAATGTTGTTTGAAATGTTTGGACCAAGTTTACAGGTAACTTATTAGATCCTTTGTAGGCATGTTGGGCGAGTTGGACCCGGTGTATTTCTGAATCAAACGCGGCAAATAAACTGACATTTTTGGGATATAAAGAAGGACTTTATCGAACAAAACGACCATTCATTGTGTAACTGAGACCTTTGGGATTGCAAAAAGATGAAGATCTTCAAAGGTAAGCGATTTATTTTATCACTATTTCTGACTTTCTTGATGCATCTGTTTGGTTGGAAAATGTTTTTCATGCTTTTGTATGCGGGGCGCTGTCCTCAGATAATCGCATGGTATGCTTTCGCCGTAAAGCCTTTTTGAAATCTGACAAAGCGGCTGGATTAACAAGAAGTTAATCTTTAAGCTGATGTATAACACTTGTATTTTTTATGAAATGAAATGTTTATTATGACTATTTCTGTTTTTTGAATTTGGCACTCTGCAATTTCACCGGATGTTGTCAAGGTGGGTCGCTAGCGGAATGCCTGCGCCAGAAAGGTTAACATTTCTACAAACTTCAAAGTGTTTTCATTCCAATGGTACCAATTATATGCATATCCTGGCTTCAGGGCCTGAGTAACAAGCAGTTTACTGTGGGCACGTCATTCAGGCGGAAATTGAGAAAAAAGGGGCCTAGCCCTAAGAAGCTTTAGACCAGAACCCACTGCATTCTCCAATTACATTAAACGAACTACAGGTCAAAATACAAACCCTCTAACCCAAAAATGGCTGTGGTGTTGATGGTATCCTAAGTGAAATGATAAAATATACAGACCACAAATTCTAATTGGCTGTACTTAAACTCTTTAACATCATCCTCAGCTCTGGAATCTTCCCCAATATTTGGAACCAAGGACTGAACACCCCAATCCACAAAAGTGGAGACTAATTTGACTCCAATAACTACCGGTGGATATGCGTCAACAGCAACCTTGGGAAAATCCTCTGCCTTATCATTAACAGCAGACTCGTACATTTCCTCAGAGAAAACAATGTACTGAGCAAATTACAAATTGGCTTTTTACCAAATTAACGTACAACAGACCACATATTCATCCGGCACACCTTAATTGACAAACAAACAAACCAAAACAAAGGCAAAGTCTTTTCACTCAAATTGGCATGAGGGCTTGCTATAAAATTGATGGAAAGTGGTGTTGGGGGAAAAACATACGACATTATAAAATCATTGTACACAAACAACAAGTGTGCAGTTAAAATTGGCAAAAGAACACACATTTCTTTCTAGAGGGCCATGGGGTGAGACAGGGATGCAGCTTAAGCCCCACCCTCTTCAACATATATATCAACGAATTGGTGAGGGCACTACAACAGTCTGCAGCACCCGGCCTCACCCTACTAGAATCTGAAGTCAAATGTCTACTGTTTGCTGATGATCTGGTGTTTCTGTCCCCAACCAAGGAGGGCCTACAGCAGCACCTAGATTTTTTGCACTAATTCTGTCAGACCTGGGCCCTGACAGTAAATCTCAGTAAGACAAAAATAATGGTTTCCCAAAAAGGTCCAGTTCCCAGGACCACGAATACAAATTCCATCTAGACACTGTTGCCCAAGAGCACACAAAAAACTATACGTACCTTGACAGGGCCACAAATAACTTCCACAAAGCTGTAAACTATCTGAGAGACAAGGCAAGAAGGGCCATCTATGCCATCAAAAGGAACATAAAATTTGACATCCCAATTAGGATCTGGCTAAAAATACTTGAATAAGTAATAGAACCCTTGCCCTTCATGGTTAGGAGGCCTGGGGTCTGCTCACCAACCAATAATTCACAAAATGGGACAAACACCAAATTGAGACTCTGCATGCAGAATTCTGCTAAAATATAATCCGTGAACAACGCAAAACAACAAATAATGCATGCAGAGCAGAATTAGGCCGATACCCTCTAATTATCAAAATCCGTAAAAGACCCGTAAATTCTACAACCACCTAAAAGGAAGCGATTCCCAAACCTTCCATAACAAAGCCATCACCTACAGAGTAATGAGCCTGGAGAAGAGCCCCCCTGAGCAAGCTGGTCCTGGGGCTCTGTTCACAAACAGATACCACAGAGCCCCAGGACAGCAACACAACCAAATCATGAGAAAACAAAAATATAATAACTTGACACGTTGGAATTAATTTACAAAAAACAGAGCAAACAGAATACCTGACCACTGTGACTGACCCAAAATTAAGGACATTTTTGTGTGAGGATCGATGCTGGAGATGAGAAGCAGGTACAGGGAGTGAACATTTAACCTCTTACATCTAGACGTTCCGCTAGCGGAACACCTGCTCCAATATCCAATGATAGGCGTGGCGCGAATTACAAATTCCTCAAAAATACAAAAACTTCAATTTTTCAAACATATGACTATTTCACAGCATTTTAAAGACAAGACTCTCCTTTATCTAACCACACTGTCCGATTTCAAAAAGGCTTTACAGCGAAAGCAAAACATTAGATTATGTCAGCAGAGTACCCAGCCAGAAATAATCAGACACCCATTTTTCAAGCTAGCATATAATGTCACAAAAACCCAGAAGACAGCTAAATGCAGCACTAACCTTTGATGATCTTCATCAGATGACACACCTAGGACATTATGTTATACAATACATGCATGTTTTGTTCAATCAAGTTCATATTTATATCAAAAAACAGCTTTTACATTAGCATGTGACGTTCAGAACTAGCATACCCCCCGCAAACTTCCAGGGAATTTACTAACAATTTACTAAATTACTCACGATAAACGTTCACAAAAAGCATAACAATTATTTTAAGAATTATAGATACAGAACTCCTCTATGCACTCGATATGTCCGATTTTAAAATAGCTTTTTGGTGAAAGCACATTTTGCAATATTCTAAGTACATAGCCCAGCCATCACGGGCTAGCTATTTAGACACCCGGCAAGTTTAGCCTTCACCAAAATCAGATTTACTATTATAAAAGTTTGATTACCTTTTGTTGTCTTCGTCAGAATGCACTCCCAGGACTGCTACTTCAATAACAAATGTTGGTTTGGTCCAAAATAATCCATCGTTATATCCGAATAGCGGCGTTTTGTTCATGCGTCCCAGACACTATCCAAAATGGTAAATCAGGGTCGTGCGCATGGCGCAATTCGTGACAAAAAAATTGAAATATTCCAATACCGTACCTCTAAGCATGTCAACCGCTGTTTAAAATCAATTTTTATGCAATTTATCTCGTAAAAAAGCGATAATATTCCGACCGGGAATCTCCTTTTTGGCAAACAGAGGAAAAAACACAAAGATGGCGGCGGCCAGTGCACGCGCCTAAGCCCACAGTCCCTTGATCGGCCACTTGAGAAAGGCGATAATGTGTTTCAGCCTGGGGCTGGAATGACGACATTCAGGTTTTTCCCGGGCTCTGAGAGCCTATTGGAGCCGTGGGAAGTGTCACGTTACCGCAGAGATCCTTTGTAATTGAATGAGATGTCATAGAAAGACAATAAATGGTCAGACAGGCCACTTCCTGTAAAGGAATCTCTCAGGTTTTGACCTGCCATTTGAGTTCTGTTATACTCACAGACACCATTCAAACAGTTTTAGAAACTTTGGAGTGTTTTCTATCCAAAGCCAATAATTATATGCATATTCTAGTTACTGGGCAGGAGTAGTAACCAGATTAAATCGGGTAAGTTTTTTTCCAGCCGTGAAAATACTGCCCCCTAGCCATAACAGGTTAATAAACAACAGACATGAAACAGAACAGGAACAGCGTCTGGACATGGGAAAAATAACGACATCAATGCTGACACAGGGAACAAACTGAGGAGCAGACACATATAAATATATGGTGTTCAGGTGAGTCCAATATTGCGCATCTGCTTGTAATGATGGTGACAGGTGTGTCTAATGAAGGGCAGCCTGGCACCCTCGAGCACCAGAGAGGGAGAGCGGGAGCATGAGTGACATGCACATACTCAGTGAGCAAAGCCTTGCTATTGAGAAAGGCAGCCGAAGGCCGACCTGGGTCTTAAACAACCTGTTAGGGCTAGGGGGCAGTATTGAAACGGCTGGATAAAAAACATACCCGATTTAATCTGGTTACTACTCCTGCCCAGTAACTAGAATATGCATATAATTATTGGCTTTGGATAGAAAACACTCCAAAGTTTCTAAAACTGTTTGAATGGTGTCTGTGAGTATAACAGAACTCAAATGGCAGGTCAAAACCTGAGAAGATTCTGTACAGGAAGTACCCTGTCTGACCATTTCTTCCCCTTCTTGATTATCTCTATCCATTACAAAGGATCTCTGCTATAACGTGACACTTCCTACGGCTCACATGGGCTCTCAGAAGGCGACAAAAAGCTGAATCGTGGCTTTGCAGGCTCTGGCTGAAACAAAGTAGTGCGTTTGGGTAGTGGCTGGTTACAGTACTGTGAGACTCAGGCTCGTGCCCGCGTCGACCGAAAGCCTTGTTTTCTTTCCTCTGTTTACCTAAAAGGAGATTCCCGGTCGGAATATTATCGCTTTTTTACGAGAAAAATGTCATAAAAATGGATTTTAAACAGCGGTTGTAAAGCCTTTTTGAAATCGGACAGTGTGGTTAGATTAACGAGAGTCTTGTCTTTAAAATGCTGTAAAATAGTCATATGTTTGAGAAATTGAAGTAATAGTATTTCTAAGGTATTTGAAAATCGCGCCACGGGATTCAACTGGCTGTTGCGTAAGTGGGACGAATTCGTCCCGCCTAGCCCAGAGAGGTTAAGAGAAGACGGGCTATGTGCACACTGCCCACAAAATTAGGTGGAAACTGAGCTGCACTTCCTAACCTCCTGCTAAATGGTTGACCATAGTGGAGACACATATTTCCCTCAGATTACACAGACCCACAGAGAATTCAAAAACAAATCCAATTTTGATAAACTCCAATATCTATTGGGTGAAATACCACAGTGTGCAATCACAGCAGCAAGATTTGTGACCTGTTGCCACAAGAAAAGGGCAACCAGTGAAGAACAAACACCATTGTAAATACAACCTATATTTATGTTTATTTATTTTCCCTTTTGTACTCTAACTATTTGCACATCATTACAACACTGTATATAGACATAATATGATATTTCAAATGTTTTTACTCTTTTGGAACTTTTGTGAGTATAACGTTTGCACTAAAAAAAAAATGTGTTTATTATCTATTTTGCTTGCTTTCGCAATGTAAACATATGTTTAGCATGCCAATAAAGCCCCTTAAATTGAACATTGAATTGAGAGAGAGAGCGAGAGAGAGTCCACCACTTTTAAGGGCTCTATATAAGGAATATGTTGCCATTTGGGACATACTGTATATACTGCCCTACCAAGCAAAAGCTTTGCACACTCTTTGCTTTCTCTCAACCTACTTCATGAGGTAGTCACCTGGAATGCATTTTAATTAACATGTGTGCCTTGTTAAACGTTGATTTGTGGAATTGTTTGAGCCAATAATTTGTGTTGTGACAAGGTAGGGGAGGTATACAGAAGATAGCCCTATTTGGTAAAAGACCAAGTCCATATTATGGCAAAAACAGCTCAAATATGCAAAGAGAAACAACAGACCATCATTACTTTAAGACATGAAGGTCAGTCAATCCGGAACATTTCAAGAACTTGAAAGTGCAGTCTCAAAAACCATCAAATCGCTATGATGAAACTGGCTGTCATGAGGACCGCCACACGGAAAGAAGACCCAGAGTTACCTCTGCTGCAGAGGATAAGTTAATTGTACCTCAGAAATTGCAGCCCAAATAAATACTCCACAGAGTTCAAGTAATAGACACATTTAAACATCAACTGTTCAGAGGAGACTGCGTGAATCAGGCCTTCATGGTCGAATTGCTGCAAAGAAACCACTACTAAAGGACACTAATAAGAAGAAGAGACTTGCTTGGGCCAAGAAACACGAGCAATGGACATTCGATTTTTGGTTCCAACAACCGCCGTGTCTTTTTGAGACGCAGAGTAGGTGAACTGATGATCTCTGCATGTGTGGTTCTCACCGTGAAGCATGGAGGAGGAGGTGTGATGGTGTGGGGGCGCTTTGCTGGTGACACTGTCTGTGATCTATTTAAAATTCAAGGCACACTTAACCAGCATGGCTACCACAGCATTCTGTGGCAATACGCCATCCTATCTAGTTTGCGCTTAATAATGGGACTATCATTTGTTTTTAACAGGAAAATTATTTGGACCGCAGAGTAAAGGAAAAGCAGCCAACAAGTGCTCAGCATATGTGGGAACTCCTTCAAGACTGTTGGAAAAGCATTCCAGGTGAAGCTGGTTGAGAGAATTCCAAGAGTGCGCAAAGGTGTCATCAAGTCAAAGGGTGGCTACTTTGAAGAATCTCACATTTAAAATGTATTTTAATTTGTTTAACAGTTTTTTGGTTACATGATTCCATTTAAATAAGAATTTGTTCTTAACTGACTTGCCAAGTTAAATAAAGGTTAAATAAAATAAATTGTGTTATTTCGTAGTTTTGATGTCTTCACTATTAGACTACAATGTAGAAAATAGTCAAAATAACAATTTAACTTGAATGAGTAGTTGTGTCCAAACTTTTGAATGGTACTGCTGTACAGCCACATACAAGTAAATATATACTATACAAGAGTTTGTGTTTGTCCCGGAAACGTATTCCAATGGGTGTACCAAGCAAGAAGGCAGTAAATGCCGTCTAGGATCAAAGGTCATGTCATAAGTCAGGGTCAATATTAATAAAAAATAACATCATAGTAAGACAACAGTTAACCACATCTCCAAGGATCTTCCTACAATTCATTTGGATGGACAATAAAAAAAAAAACTTTGAAGTCATTTTTCTCAGTTTCACTCTGAGCATTTACTGCTATTTTGCTTGGTAGGGCAGTATATGACATACAAGTCCATGTTTTATACATGCAGATGGGACCTCATGTCACAGAAGGTGCCGTGTTGAAGGGAAGACCAAAATGCAGCGGGTATGTGGATACTCATTCTTTTAATGGAAAAAACGAAAAGCATCCACAGGAAAAACGAAACAATAAACAGTACTCACGACGAGACAGTGTAGCAGGCTCAATAAACGCAGTGCTCACAAACAATTACCCACAAACACACAGACAAACACACCCTACTAATATAGGACTCCCAATGAAAGGCAACTCAACACACCTGCCTTCAATTGGGAGTCCAATCCCAATTAACTCTGCATAGAAAACAAACCTAGAACCTATACCCACAACTAACTAACTAAACCTAGAAATACAAACACAGAGCAGTGCCCAAAACCCCCGGAATACATAAATAAAACAACCTACTACCTACACCACTACCCCAAACCATATAAAACAAATACCCTCTGCCACATCCTGACCAAACTCCAACAACAAATAACCCTTAACTGGTCAGGACGTGACACCTCATGTTGTAGCTTATTAAATTATATGGCCTTGTTTTGTCCCAATCCCCAAATGTCAGTCAATCTGGAGCCTGCTAGAAATGTGAAATATATTTATCAGTCTGAATGCATCCTGGTAGGTATGTGTATGTCAGATATGTGTGTAGGGGAATAGAGGAAATCTGATCAATGTTTTTTTTTAATAAATAAACGGTAATTTCTGAAACTCTTACTGTTCTTGTCAGTCGGTTTGTGAGATGTGGAATGTGAGTCAATCACATTTGTTGTGTACGGCCTTGAGCCATACTGAAATGGTTTTCTTTTCTTCTTTAAAGTATACAGACCTGCAGTGCAAAAGGTATGCAAATCCAACACTTCAAATCCCCATCTGAATTGCACATCAAGAAGTGCTTGACAAACAGCAAGTCTAAGTGCTGCTGGTACTCAGGAGAGAGGCTGAAAGATATTCATGAAAAGCAAAGTTACTCCCCTGTGCATCAGAGTTCCATTTTCTTGAACAAACCTGTGGTTTTCTTGAAATCCTCTCCTGTTTGCCTCTGAAACAATATGTGACTCTCATTCTAAACCCATGCATGGATTGTTGGTTAAGTATTGGGATAATCTCTGTGTGATGTGTCACGTATTGTTGGATATAATGCACTCCCTGGTGATGATGAAAGGAGAGTGTTGATGCCCCAGTCGGCCCGTATCCACGAGGGAGCAAAAGTGGGCTTAGCCCCCTCAGTTGAAACTTGTACAGCCTCAGTTTTACTTTTATGTCCCTATATAAAAATAGCAAAGTTGAAATGATTGAGTGACAGGTTGGCTCAAAATCTGTATCATGGCTGCGCTGTGCCAGCACAATGGACAGAGCAGGCCTCAACGTGTGTAGGGGTCTATGGAATACCACTTGGGTGGTTAGGTATGACTCCATTGGGTTTCCATAAAAAGAGGGGGAAAAAACGGCTAAGTGAACAACGTGGTACACCTCCGCCTGTAATATATTATTTAGATTTATTAGGGCGTGGTCAAGTTTACCGTTGTAGATGCTTCACTCAACTCTGCCTCACGCCCAACCACTACAGAGTTTAGTTAGCTTCTAATTTAGCTTTAAAAAGTTTTAGTGTTATTAGCCTTAGCCTATTTAGCTAGCTCATACCAGCCACGACGGATATCAGAAATTGGCTTCGTCAAAGTACCCAAGCAAAGCCAAAAGGGGAAGGAGAGTGATGAGCAGCAGCATCAAACCACCAAGGTCACTGCCAAGCCCAGCAGCGATGATGCTGCTGAGCTCCATCTAGGATAATGGCTCGACAACACCCTCCACCTCCGACTGTTCCTGACGATCTTGGCTCAGAGGAGCCAGCCCAGATTAGCCTAGAATGCTACACTAGCCTAAGGTTCTGTCCAAAAACATTCATTTAACATCAATACTCGGTTACTGCAGAATTCTATATAATTCCAATGCAAGAACCCAAATGACGCCCCTGGGTATACCTACATATCGTTACGTTTCATCATAGAAATAGATACATTCTATCATGGTTTTCTTGGTAGCCTATTGGTTTTCATGGTTGTAAATCGAACTGTAGATATTGGAAACGTGTTTATGGTAGGCTGGATTTGCTTACTTGATTACGTGGGTCGAATTTGAAGTATATTGTGTGTATTGAAGTGTATTGTGCCATATCTTAACGTGTTGCTGTACTCATGAGCGGTATAGTTTTCCATGTTTGAAGCCGGCCTGTAGGCCTATTTGTTTGACAACACAGCTGTGCATGTATGCATCTCACTGTAGTTGGCTCTGTTTTGGTTATTTGGATCTCCATTCGCCTTTTGTTTACTGCGTTTGTTTACTGTTATTGTAACTAGCCTAAATATGAATTGTCATGCCTTTATCGATCTGATATTTTGTTTTCTACCGGTTTTGTTCTGTTTGCATTCGCCATTGTGTTGGTTTTCTAAGCCAAACTGCTAATCAGTATTTTTGTTTGCGTGCATGAATAACTAGGCCACTACTTTCAGCATTTAGTTTGCATTATTTTGGTAAGACAGCTGTGTGTATGGCTGCATTCACAAAGGCTGTTTGTAATAGAATTACCCTTTCTTGTAGCCTATAATAATTACCAAAACAACGTTGCTTTACTGAGTAGGGTACTGTCCAGTGTGCTGATACAGCGCAGGCTACAGATTTCCCGCGAACGTCTCACTTCAAGAGCACTCAGAGTCTAAGCATTTGACATTCATGTTTATTGTGGTATAGCGTGATATAAGCAGAATTTATACAATTCCAATGCAAGAACCCCCAAAAATCATGCCCTCACCAATTTCAACTGCCCCCTTAGTCACTTCATCCTGGCGCCAGGTCTGTTCCCCAGACAATTTCACATCTCCACGTCTCACATATATACAGATGGAGAGGGAGAGAGAAAGCGTGAGATTAAGAGAGAGAAAAGAGATAGAGATTGAGTGAGGGGGGGTTAGGGTTAGAGGAAGAGGGAGAGATAGAGATAGAGATGGGCAGAGAGAGAGAGGGGGTTAGGGTTAGAGAGAAATAGGTCGAGAGAAAGAGAGACAGACAGAGACAAAGAGAGTGGGTCATCCATAACATAAAAATATGTACTTTGGCGCAAGCCTTGAAAAATGGGCCGCCCCATCTCTCTCCACTCTAAGCATGATTTCACCGGAGACGTGGCATCAAAGCACTCGGCAGCAGCCGTAGCGTACAGACGTACACTAATGATCACATGAGTGGTAGCGAGGTGTCGGAGCGTTAACCTTCCTCTCTGCCGGAGCTCCTATGTAGGTCAAAATAAATATGTTCTGCCTTAACAGCCCTACCTGAAAATGCCAGTCAGATTCTGTCCTCCTTTCCTCATTCTGTCCTTCTATTCCCCTCCTTTCCACCCTCCTTTCCATGACATGTTGGCATACAAAATAGGACAGTTACAATATTGACATTGATATTGTG
Source organism: Salmo salar (assembly GCF_965601325.2). Lineage (NCBI taxonomy): Eukaryota > Metazoa > Chordata > Actinopteri > Salmoniformes > Salmonidae > Salmo > Salmo salar. The sequence continues at coordinate 7,782,018 of NC_138319.1, forward strand.
GCTTCATAAGTCACTGTTGCGGGTTATGTGTTGAATCAACAGACATTTTTGAAGTGATGCATGCATGCGTTGATATTGTTGTAATTATATGAAAACATTAGGAATTTAAAAGAGCCAGACATGATGCACATGCAGTCTAATGTGTCTGCTGAACATTCAGGACAGAGAAGAAGATGTTGTTTGCATCCCAAATGGCACCCTATTTCCTACATAGTGCATTACTATTGACCTGAGACATATGGGCCATGGTTAAAAGTAGTACACTATTGGAATACGGTGCTATTTGGGACATAGCCATTGAATGAACTGATTAGATTAGAATGCTGTGTAAATACCGCTCTCCCAGTCTGAGGTAGTAATGATATAATTTATTCATACAGATATGTTGCCCGTTTAATTCTGCACCAATTTTCAACAATTAGCATTTATTAGGGGATCTTTATTTAAGTTAAATGAAGTGAAAGTTTCAGTTATTAAAGCACTTTGTAAGCAGCCCTTTTATTTAAGGCCCATCCCTAATGTTAAAAAGGTTATCATTTATCATTCATAAATAGTTAAAGAAAAATTCTCACAGCTTTGCTTATCTTGGCCTAAGGCTTCTTTTTATTTCACACAAATACAACATAGCATGTCAATTTGAATAGTAAAGAAATTAGCAATGTCCTCCCCTCTGACTCTTCAGGAGTATCCCACCAACAAGTTTGCTTGATGAATCAGAGGACTTATATCCCTGCTGCTCATATCCCTCTAGTCTTCAGTTGAATCCCAAATGACACCCTATATAGTGCATAAGTTTTGAACAGGGCCCATAGGTCTCTGGTCAAAGTAGTGCACTATAAAGGAATAGAGTACCAATTGGGACACATCCTAATTTTCATACACTGCAGTAAAAGTGGTTCAGGATTTAGCTAGGCAATATGCTAGACTGAACAGGCTCAGCAGATGAGGTCCCCTTCCCGTTCAGTGGGATCCCCCCACTCTTATTTTTCCTTAGTGGTGATACATTCTCTATAAGTGTAGATTATTTCCAGAGAAAACTGGGGCTTTCATGTAGATGTCAGTGTCAAGGCATGTCGCCAAGATAAAAGCCCAGATAGGACTGCGGTGAGGTGGGTTTTGACAATGCAGAGGTAGATAGGGGTGGACTGTGTATGTGTTAAAGCAGTGTATTGATAGATAATTCTGCAACTACTAACTAGAGAACTACGGTGCACAGTTACATCTCTGAGAGGGACTGCAGTGTCTTTCATTTGTAAAAAAGTGTATCTATTTGGCTGGAAAACCACTGTACTCAATCTATGTTAAGTCCAAGTGTAGGTAAAGTAGAGTGCACTTGTGTTTTGATGTCAATTCAGAACTGAGTCATGATGCTAATTATGTTCTCTCAACTGTATTTTTTAAGAACTTTAATAGAATGTCTATGGGGGGAAAAAGTTTAATTTCAACTCAGTTTATTCAGTCTTATTGTTTTCGGACGTAAAAAGAGAGACCCATGACTATGTACTGTACGTGTCAGAGCTTAAACAAATATTTAGGCCATACACAACACCAGCAAATAAAATATCCTTGTCGCTCTCTTGAAGTGTAAATTCTTTAATTCTGTCCTACCCCCTCTCCCACCCCTCCCATTTTCTTTCTCTCTTCCATTTAATTAAGTTAAACCCATGTGACGGTACTCTGCGCACTTGTCCGCGTGCGTGTGGACCGTGTGGCCACTGACACATGATGCGACTCCTCAGTGGACTGACTGCAGGCCTGGCATGGTTCCCCTGTTGAACCTTGGGAAGGGGCCATGACCCTGTCTTTGTCCCTAGCCCTGTTCAATAGTAGTGCATTAGGCAGGGAAAACGGTGCCATTTGGGACACAACCCTGGCATGGCTTCCTTGCTGAACCTTGGGAGTCACATCACTCCTCTTCTTATCCTCTCTCTTCCCCTCCTCTCCCCCCTCTCCTCCAGGGTTCCTAAGGTGTCATGGCCACAGATGGGGTCTCTCATTTTCCTGTCTGTTTGATCTGAGCAAAGATCACAGATCCCAGAGCTGTAGCTGCCGCACCACAGCCTCCCCAGCTGCCCACCCGCCCAGACCTAAATAATCAACCCCCTTTAAAGTGGATGTGTGTTTATGTTAACTCAACATGAATGGTTAGACTGAGGCATCAGGCGCTAGCTGGTTGGCCCAGTGATAATTACAGAGTGTTTATTTTATTGAATTGTAATTACTAAAGACAAATAGACTCCAACGAGCCACTTCCTGGTAGAAACAGCAGTTGAATGCAGCTGTGGAGTTGGTGGTGGATGATGCCACGGCAAACAGAGGGTGCATGTATTTGTCGTAGATGTCATGAAATATAAAATACAAAAATGGTGCTCGATCACTTCAGTATGAATCACTATGGGGCAGAGTTCCAGACAGATTTTTTATTGAGCTTTCATTTTATTTCAGGACTAGACTTAATCTGTGTCAGGGAAACTGCCCCTATGCACTTTAGTTTAGTATGTTAGTACTTCTCTAATTCTCTCTAACACCAATTGCATGCATACAAACACCATTTATTGAGTAGGTATCAAACAAAGAACTCACGCAATCCATCTATATTATCAATAATTTATTTGGGCATCGTTGATCACTAACTTTTCCACCCTGCTAAATTAATCTCGTTACGTCCTTTGACAACTTGACATTTCTATATAACTGACCTATCTGCAGGTATTCTACTACTCTATGAGAAATGGAGATAGCAAACCAAAACTGGTTCTGTGAACCAGTAGGTTGCAGCAAATGTTCTCATAACACAAACACTGTGTAGTTGTACTAATGATTACGCAATATTTGTATGAAACATTTGCCTGAGGTTGCAAGAACGCTCCACATTGTGGGGACATCACAAAATAAACTGTCCAGTTGTGTGGATGATGATACAATGTTTCATTTAGGGTGCAAAAAACATTCAGCTGATGTTACAACAACGTTCCCAGACTATATTTATGTTCTTTAAAAGTTCCTAAAACTTTTATTTAGGTTGCGGGAACATTGTTGGAATATGACAAGATAGGTTCCCAAAACACTAAAACTGTCTACTTGCAGATAATGTTCGCATCAGGGTGCATAAACATTTTGTTGATGTTGCAAGAATGTTGACAGAACAGCCTTTCTGAGTTATTTAAAGTTTCCCAGAAAAAGAGAGGTTCCCAAAGCACAAAATATGCTTAGTTGAGATGATATTCATACAATGTTTAAGTTAGGTTGCACAGGACATTCCATTAATTCCATTGAAGGGGGCTCCCGAGTGGTGCAGCGGTCTAAGGCACTGCATCTCAGTGTTAGAGGTGTCACTACAGACCCTGGTTCAATTCCAGGCTATATCACAACCAGCTGTGATTGGGAGTCCCATAGGGTGGCGCACAATTGGCCCAGCATCCTCCGGGTTAGGGTTTGGCCGGGGTAGGCTATCATTGTAAATAAGAATTTGTTCTTAACTGACTTGCCTTGTTAAATGAAGTAAGAATGTTCTGAGAACACCAGGTCTAAGTTCTTTACAGGTTCCCAGAATGTTATGGGAGTTGTCTGAGATGTTGCAGGAATATTCTTGTGATTTCCACATATTGTACTTAGGAGGTTGCACAGAATATTCCAACAATGTGGCATAATGTTCCACAATTTCCAAATAACTTTTATGACATTCATAGAATATTTGTTATGGGTTTCATTACCTTTATTCTTGAGTATTCACCTGCTCATTAAATACACGATCAGAACCTTCAATCTAAATACAAAATAATTGTACCTTTTCTCAATTTCAATCAAAACATACAAATGCAGGCAATAGCCATTCTAAAAATATTAAACATGTACAGAAACAAATTCAGAAATATCTTCATTTAGCACATTCAAGGATTCAAAAACATGAAATATTCAATATGAAAAGTGATTTAGCACACATTTTAACAGAATTTGGTTTACTGTGAAAAATTGTATATTCTTCAGATTAGCACCATTGTCCTCACTATGAATTCTAAAATAAACAAGTTCCCCAGTTTTCCTGTGTGGGGAAAAACAGAGTTTGCCCAATGTAAGGTTTCAGTTCTTTCACCTGAATTCCTCTGACTAAAATTGCATGCACATACATTGCTATTTGACAAGTTTTGAGACCCCTTGATTTTTTTTGTAACATTTAGTTACGTTACAGCCTTATTCTAAAATAAAAAATAAAACAAATAAATCGTCATCAATTTACACACAATGCCCCATAATGACAAAGCAAAAACAGGTTTTTCGAAATTTTGGCAAATGTAAAAAATATATTACAGAAATATCACATTTGCATAAGCATTCAGACCCTATAATTACTACTTTGTTGAAGCACCTTTGGCAGTGAATACAGCCTCGAGTCTTATTGGGTATGCAAGCCTGGCACACCTGTATTTAGGGAGTTTCTCCCATTCTTCTCTGCAAATCCTCTCAAGCTCTGTCAGGTTGGATGGGGAGCGTCGCTATACAGCTATTTCAGGTCTTTCCAGAGATGTTCGATCGGGATCAAGTCCGAGTTCTAGCTGGAACACTCAAGGACATTCAGAGGTGTGTCCCGAAGCCACTTCTACGTTGTCTTGGCTGTGTGCTTTCGGTCGTTGTGCTGTTGGAAGGTGAACCTTCGCCCCAGTCTGAGGTCCTGAGTGCTCTGGAGCAGGTTTTCATCAAGGATCTCTATGTACTTTGCCCCTTTCATCTTTCCCTCAATCCTGACTAGTATCTCAGTCCCTGCCTCTGAAAAACATACCCACAGCATGATGCTGCTACCACCATGCTTCACCGTAGGATGGAGCCAAGTTTCCTCTAGATGTGACGCTTGGCATTCAGGCCAAAGATTTCTCATGGTATGAGACCTTAAGATGCTTTTTGGCAAACTCCAAGCAGGCTGTCATGTGCCTTTTACTGAGTAAAAGCTTCCATCTGGCCACTCTACCATAAAGGCCTCATTGGTGGAGTGCTGCAGAGATGGTTGTCCTTCTGGAAGGTTCTCCCATCTCCACAGAGGAACTCTGGAAATCTGTCAGTCAGCGTGACCATCGGGTTCTTGGTCATCTCCCTGGCAGCCAGCTCTAGATAGAGTCTTGGTGGTTCCAAACTTCTTTCATTTTAGAATGATAGAGACCACTGGGCTCTTGGGGACCTTCAATGCTGCAGACATTTTATGCTAATCTTCCCCAGATCTGTATCTCGACACAATCCTGTCTCGGAGCTCTACGGATAATTCCTTCAACCTCATGGCTTGGTTTTTGCTCCGACATGCACTGTCAACTGCGAGACCTTATATAGACAGTTATGTGCCTTTCCAAACATGTCTAATTAATAGAATGTACCTCAGGTAGCCTCCAATCAAGTTGTAGAAACATCTCAAGGATGATCAATGGAAACAGGATGCACTTGAGCTGACTTTTGAGTCTCATAGCAAAGGGTCTGAAAACGTATGTAAATAAGGGTTTCTGTTTTTTTGTCATTATCGGTATTTTGTGTAGATCGAGAAGAAAAAAAACCCATTTAATCCATTTTTGAATCAGGCTGTAACGTAAAAATATGTGAAAAAAGTCAAGGGGTCTGAATACTTTATGAACGTACTGTAAAATAATTAACAAATCAACAACATGTTACAACATGTTGTGAAAACAGTGCTCAACCTTGTGTACACTACTACTTTTAAGTGTCTAAATGCTAATGTAACCTGAATGAAATGGCTAGTTAGTTAGAATGGAAGCAAGACTGTTACTATATACAATTGTATCATGTTTTAATGTCAAATCACAGGTTTTGACTTCACATAATTTCTGAATTTCAAATGTTCCGCTTTTTGTAGTTGTAAAGTGCCCACAGGTCAACGCCATCCACTTCTCTGATAACCCATCTGACTCTTTCCCAGGAAGACATTATTTGAAGGAATACAAGTTATTTATTTAAAATACGCTTAATAAATATCAATGCAACTAAAATTACATTTCAAAAAACTTGAAACAACAATAACAACTAAAATACAGTGGTGGAAATGTGCAGCACAAAAAGATGGGAACATTTAATAATGTCCTGATTGACCATAATACCCTATCAACTGCATATAGACTGAACCCCTACCTGCTATCCTCTGGTGGCGCGGAGGGTTAATGATCTGACTGATAATCCTAAAATTCAGTTTTAAACACAGCATGTGCACTGCAGATTGTCAACATATGAAGTGTAAAACATATGGTTGTGATTGTCTGATTAAATGCTGTTCAAATGACCTGTGAATCACATCACAACTGAGCATATTTTTCTCTTGTAATAGCATGTTCTGGGAACCTTTAAACAACTTAGAAAGGCTGTTCTCGCTACATTTTTACATCAACTGAAAGTTTTGTGCACCCTGATTCAAACATTATCTGCATGTCAGCACAACTAGTGTCACACCCTGATCTGTTTCACCTGTCTTTGTGATTGTCTCCACCCCCATCGAGGTGTCGCCCATCTACCCCATTATCCCCTGTTTTAATACCTGTGTTCTCTGTTTGTCTGTTGCCAGTTCGTTTTGTTTCGTCAAGCCTACCAGCGTTTCTCCTTCTGTTCCTCTCTCTCGATTGTTCCAGTTATCTAGTTTTCCCGGTGTTGAACTTTTCTGCCGGCCCTGACCCTGAGCCTGCCTGCTGTCCTGTACCTTTGCTCCACCTATCTGGATTACTGGCCCCTGCCTGCCCTTGATCTGTCCTTTGCCTGCCCCTGTTGGATTAATAAACTGTTGTTACTTCGATGTTGTCTGCATCTGGGTCTTACCTGAAACGTGACAGTACAAACTGGCCATGACTGACCCAGCTGACCCAGCAGCCAGCTGCGCAACGCAATCTCCTCCCAAGGAGCCACCATCGGTAGGCATGAAGAATTGCTTCGCGTTGACCATCCATATCGATGGGCGATTAAGGGAAAGACGGAGGGAGAGGAAATTCGATTTCTCTCACAAATCCAGGGATTCCACCTTGCCTCCGAGTCATCCCGTAAGTCCCCGATGACCCCGTTGCACAGAGAACCCAAGGCTTCCTGACCTCCCCCGAGAGTCGCTGAAGACGGCCAAGTCACCGCTTCCTGAGCCTATGCAACTACAGTGGCCTGCGAAAGTATTCACCCCCTTGGCATTTTTCCTATTTTGTTGCCTTACAATCTGGAATTAAAATAGATTTTGGGGGGGGGGTTGTATCATTTGATTTACACAACATGCCTACCAATTTGTAGATGCAAAATATTTTTTATTGTGAAACAAACAAGAAATAAGATAAAAAAAACGGAAAACTTGAGCATGCATGACTATTCACCCCCCCAAAGTCAATACTTTGTAGAGACACCTTTTGCAGCAATTACAGCTGCAAGTCTCTTGGGGTATGTCTCTATAAGCTTGGCACATCAAGCCACTGGGATTTTTGTCCATTCTTCAAGGCAAAACTGCTGCAGCTCCTTCAAGTTGGATGGGTTCCACTGGTGTACAGCAATCTTTAAGTCATACCACAGATTCACAATTGGATTGAGGTCTGGGCTTTGACTAGGCCATTCCAAGACATTTAAATGTTTCCCCTTAAATCACTCGACTGTTGCTTTAGCAATATGCTTAAGGTCATTGTCCTGCTGGAAGGTGATCCTCTGTCCCAGTCTCAAATCTCTGGAAGACTGAAACAGGTTTCCCTCAAGAATTTCCCTGTATTTAGTGCCATCCATCATTCCTTCAATTCTGACCAGTTTCCCAGTCCCTGCCGATGGAAAAACCTCCCAACAGCATGATGCTGCCACCACCATGTTCACTGTGGGGATGGTATACTCAGGGTGATGCGAGGTGTTGGGTTTGCACCAGAAATATTGTTTTCCTTGATGGCCAAAAGGCTACATTTTAGTCTCATCTGACCAGGGTACCTTCTTCCATATGTTTGGGGAGTTTCCCACTCTTTCGTAAAGCCCAGCTCTGTGGAGTGTACGGCTAAAAGTGGTCCTATGGACAGATACTCCAATCTCCACTGTGGAGCTTTGCAGCTCCTTCAGGGTTATCTTTGGTCTCTTTGTTGCCTCTCTGATTAATGCCCTCTTTGCCTCGTCTATGAGTTTTGGTGGGCAGCCCTCTCTTGGCAGGTTTGTTGTGCCATATTCTTTCCATTTTTTAATAACGGATTTAATGGTGTTTCGTGGGATGTTCAAAGTTTCAGATATTTGTTTATAACTCAACCCTGATCTGTACCTTTCCAAAACTTTGTCCCTGTCCTGTTTGGAGATCTCCTTGGTCTTCATGGTGCCGCGTGCTTGGTGGTGCACCTTGCTTAGTGGTGTTGCAGATTCTGGGGCCTTTCAGAACATGTGTATATATACTGAGATAATCGGACACTTAAAAAAAGTCCACCTGTGTGCAATCTAAGTAATTATGTGACTTCTGAAGGTAATTGGTTGCACCAGATCTTATTTAGGGGCTTCATAGAAAAGGGGGTGAATACATATGTACGCACCACTTTTCATTTTTTATATTTTATTTTATTTCTTTAAACAAGTTATTTTTTTCACCACCAATTTGGACTACTTTGTAAATGTCCATTAAGTGAATTCCCCAAAAATATATATTTAAATTACAGGTTGTAATGCAACAAAATAGGAAAAACACCAATGGAGGATGAATACTTTTGCAAGGCACTGTAGGCAGACGATCCAAGATGGCGTAGCAGTAAGGTGTGTATGGTTTTGTCGCATATAAATATTCCGTTTTCTTCTGGGGTTTTGTATACAGTGGGGGAAAAAAGTATTTGATCCCCTGCTGATTTTGTATGTTTGCCCACTGACAAAGAAAGGATCAGTCTATAATTTTAATGGTTGTTTATTTGAAAAGTGAGAGACAGAATAACAACAAAAATATCCAGAAAAACACATGTCAGAAATTTTATAAATTCATTTGCATTTTAATGAGGGAAATAAGTATTTGACCCCCTCTCAATCAGAAAGATTTCTGGCTCCCAGGTGTCTTTTACACAGGTAACAAGCTGAGATTAGGAGCACACTCTTAAAGGGAGTGCTCCTAACCGCAGCTTGCTACCTGTAAAAAAGACACCTGTCCACAGAAGCAATCAATCAATCAGATTCCAAACTCTCCACCTTGGCCAAGACCAAAGAGCTCTCCAAGGATGTTAGGGACAAGATTGTAGACCTACACAAGGCTGGAATGGGCTACAACACCATCAGCAAGCAGCTTGGTGAGAAGGTGACAACATTTGGTGCGATTATTCGCAAATGGAAGAAACACAAAAGAACTGTCAATATCCCTCGGCCTGGGGCTCCATGCAAGATCTCACCTCGTGGAGTTGCAATGATCATGAGAACAGTGAGGAATCAGCCCAGAACTACACGGGAGGATCTTGTCAATGATCTCAAGGCAGCTGGGACCATAGTCACCAGGAAAACAATTGGTAACACACTACGCCGTGAAGGACTGAAATCCTGCAGCACTCGCAAGGTCCCCCTGCTCAAGAATACATATACAGGCCTATCTGAAGTCTGCCAATGAACATCTGAATGACTCAGAGGACAACTGGTGAAAGTGTTGTGGTCAGATGAGACCAAAAGGGAGCTCTTTGACATCAACTCAGCTCGCCGTGTTTGGAGGAGGAGGAATGCTGCCTATGACCCCAAGAACACCATCTCCACCGTCAAACATGGAGGTGGAAACATTATGCTTTGGGGGTGTTTTTCTGCTAAGGGGACAGGACAACTTCACCGCATCAAAGGGACGATGGACGGGGCCATGTACCATCAAATCTTGGGTGAGAACCTCCTTCCCTCAGCCAGGGCATTGAAAATGGGTCGTGGATGGGTATTCCAGCATGACAATGACCCAAAGCACACGGCCAAGGCAACAAAACAGTGGCTCAAGAAGAAGCACATTAAGGTCCTGGAGTGGCCTAGCCAGTCTCCAGACCTTAATCCCATAGAAAATCTGTGGAGGGAGCTGAAGGTTCGAGTTGCCAAACGTCAGCCTCGAAACCTTAATGACTTGGAGAAGATCTGCAAAGAGGAGTGGGACAAAATCCCTCCTGATATGTGTGCAAACCTGGTGGCCAACTACAAGAAACATCTGACCTCTGTGATTGCCAACACGGGTTTTGCCACCAAGTACTAAGTAATGTTTTGCAGAGGGGTCAAATACTTATTTCGGTCATTAAAATGCAAATCATTTTATAACATTTTTGACATGCGTTTTTCTGGATTTTTTTTGTTATTCTGTCTCTCACTGTTCAAATAAACCTACTATTAAAATTATAGACTGATCATTTCTTTGTAAGTGGGCTAACGTACAAAATCAGCAGGGGATCAAATACTTTTTTCCCCCACTGTATATTTCAATATATTTCAATCTCCTTGTTTCCATTTTCGAATTACCTATACCTTCCTGCAACCCGCCTCACCCAATGTGGTACGGATCTCCTATTTTTTAGACCTTATAACTGGAACCTCATTCAGAAGCTAGCCCTCAGAAGCTAGCCAGCTAATTAGCTAGTAGCTATTTAGTCATTGTTAGCCACTGCTAGCGGTCTTTACCTTTAGCTCAGACACCTGCAGCTTTAGCTTTAGCTAATACCTGCCAGTCTGCACAGTGCGATATCAGCCCTGAACATATCAGACTGCTTTTTTCCACTACATCACCGGATTCCTGCCGCAAGCTCTGGACCATACATCAGACCATTGCAGCTAGCTAGCTGCTACCGAGTGGCTATTGTGGCTAATGCCCTTGTCCAGAAGCAAGCACCATTTAGCCTCGAGCTAGGCCAATCTCCTGGCTAGCCAACAAAGTACACCAACTACAATACCTCTCTTGCCAACTGGCCTGGACCCTTTGTCGACTCAGAGCCCCACCGATCCATCATGACTGGTCTGCTGACATAATTCAGCCGATGTGCTCTCAACCGGAATCTGCGTCGTGGATGTCGGTGAAGACCCATCTACAAGCCCCGGCCCGCTAGCTTTCTAAACGCAGTGTCTCCTGCTCGCCTAGCGTAGCAACGACTACCGAACGGCTCCTTGATTCATCTATTGCTGCTCATTGGACCCTATAATCACTAGGCTTCACAGCTGATGCCTGCTGGACTGTTGGTGAACACGGTACTTCATTTTGTTTATCTGTTGGCCCTAGCATCAAACTCAGTTCCTGTGTGTTGCTAACTGACCCTCTCTGCCCATTCATCGCCATTTTCCCGTTGTTGTTGTCTTAGCTGTTTACCCGTTGTTGTCTTACCCGTTGTTGTCTTAGCTCTCCAAATCAACACCTGTGATTGTTTTATGCCTCTCTCTAATGTCAATATGCCTTGTATAGTGTTGTTTAGGGTAGCTCTCATTGTTTTATTTTACTGCGGAGCCCCTAGTCCCACTCAACATGCCATAGATAGCTCCTTTGTCCCACCTCCCACACATGCAGAGACCTCACCTAGCTTAACTGGCACCTACAGAGATGCAACCTCTCTCATTGTCACACAATGCCTAGGTTTACCTCCACTGTACTCGCACCCTACCATACCCTTGTCTGTACATTATGCCCTGAATTTATCCTACCACGCACAGAAATCTGATCCTTTTATTCTCTGTTCCCAATGCACTAGACGACCAGTTCTTATAGCCTTTAACCGTACCCTCATCCTACGCCTCCTCTGCTCCTCTGGTGATGTAGAGGTTAACCCAGGCCCTGTGTGTCCCCAGGCTCTCTCATTTGTTGACTTTTGTAACCATAAAATCCTTGCGTTCATGCATGTTAACATCAGAAACCTCCTCCCTAAGTTTGCTTTATTCACTGCTTTAGCACACTCCGCCAACCCTGATGTCCTAGCCGTGTCGGAATCCTGGCTAAGGAAGGCCACCAAAAATTCTGAAATTTCCATCCCCAACTACAACATTTTCAGTCAAGATAGAACTGCTAAAGGGGGCGGAGTTGCAATCTACTGCAGAGATAGCCTACAGAGTTCTGTCATGCTATCCAGGTCTATGCCCAAACAGTTGGAGCTTCTACTTTAAAATATCCATCTCTCCAGAAATAAGTCTCTCACTGTTGCCGCTTGTTATAGACCCCCCTCAGCTCCCAGCTGTGCACTGGACACCATATGTGAATTGATTGCCCCCCATCTATCGTCAGAGGTCAAACTGTTAGATGGCCAAAACTGGCATATGCATAACACCCCGGCCGTCCTACAATCTGAGCTAGATGCCCTCAATCTCACACAAATTATCAAGGAACCTACCAGGTACAACCTTAAATCCGTAAACACGGGCACCTTCACAGATATCATCCTGACCAACTTGCCCTCTAAATACACCTCTGCTGTTTTCAACCAGGATCTCAGCGATCACGGCCTTATTGCCTGCGTCCGTTATGGGTCCGCGGTCAAACAACCACCCCTCATCACTGTCAAACACTTCCTAAAACACTACTGCGAGCAGGCATTTCCATTCGACCTGGCCCGGGAATCCTGGAAGGATTTTGACCTCATCCCGTTAGTAGAGGATGCCTGGTTGTTCTTTAAAAGTGCTTTCCTCACCATCTTAAATAAGCATGCCTCTTTCAGAAAATGTAGAACCAAGAACAGATATAGCCCTTGGTTCACTCCAGACTTGACTGCCCTTGACCAGCACAAAAACATCCTGTGGCGTACTGCACAAGCATCGAATAATCCCCGCGATAAGCGACTTTTCAGGGAAGTGAGGAACCATGATACACAGTCAGTTAACCTGTTAGGGCTAGGGGGCAGTATTGACACGGCTGGATAAAAAACGTACCCGATTTAATCTGATTATTACTCCTGCCCAAAAACTAGAATATGCATATAATTATTAGCTTTGGATAGAAAACACTCCAAAGTTTCTAAAACAGTTTGAATGGTGTCTGTGAGTATAACAGAACTCAAATGGCAGGTCAAAACCTGAGAAGATTCTGTACAGGAAGTACCCTGTCTGACCATTTCTTGAACTTCTTTGCCATCTCTATCTTTTACAAAGGATCTCTGCTCTAACGTGACACTTCCTACGTCTTCCATGGGCGCTCAGAGCCCGGGAAAAAACAGAATGTCGTCATCCCAGCCCCAGGCTGAAACACATTATCTCCTTTCTCAAGTGGCCGATCAAGCGACTGTGGGCTTAGGCGCGTGCACTGGCCGCCCCCGTCTTTGTGATTTTTCCTCTGTTTGCCGAAAAGGACATTCCCGGTCGGAATATTATCGCTTTTTTATGAGAAAAATGGCATAAAAATGGATTTTAAACAGCGGTTGACATGCTTCGAAGTACGGTAATGGAATATTTAGATTTTTTTTGTCACGAATTGCGCCATGCGCGTGACCCTGATTTACCATTTCGGATAGTGTCTGGGACGCACGAACAAAACGCCGCTATTCGGATATAACGATGGATTATTTTGGACCAAACCAACATTTGTTATTGAAGTAGCAGTCCTGGGAGTGCATTCTGACGAAGACAACAAAAGGTAATCAAACTTTTATAATAGTAAATCTGATATTGGTGAGTGCTAAACTTGCCGGGTGTCTAAATAGCTAGCCCGTGATGTCTGGGCTATGTACTTAGAATATTGCAAAATGTGCTTTCACCAAAAAGCTATTTTAAAATCGGACATAGAGTGCATAGAGGAGTTCTGTATCTATAATTCTTAAAATAATTGTTATGCTTTTTGTGAACGTTTATCGTGAGTAATTTAGTAAATTGTTAGTGAATTCGCCGGAAGTTTGCGGGGGGTATGGTAGTTCTGAACGTCACATGCTAATGTAAAAAGCTGGTTTTTGATATAAATATGAACTTGATTGAACAAAACATGCATGTATTGTATAATATAATGTCCTAGGGTTGTCATCTGATGAAGATCATCAAAGGTTAGTGCTGCATTTAGCTGTCTTCTGGGTTTTTGTGACATTATATGCTAGCTTGAAAAATGGGTGTCTGATTATTTCTGGCTTGGTACTCTGCTGACATAATCTAATGTTTTGCTTTCGTTGTAAAGCCTTTTTGAAATCGGACAGTGTGGTTAGATTAACGAGAGTCTTGTCTTTAAATAGCTGTAAAATAGTCATATGTTTGAGAAATTGAAGTAATAGCATTTCAAAGGTTTTGAAAATCGCGCCACAGGATTCAACTGGCTGTTACGTAGGTGGGACGAATTCGTCCCGCCTGCCCCAGAGAGGTTAAGGCCAGGCGGAGAAGTGCTGGGTCCCCGCCAGGGTCATCCTGGACCCAAGCTTCATTACAGATTTCCAATGCCGACACCCTGGTCAACCAGGTATGCGCACAGGTAGGACGCCAGGTGGCACCCCTAGAGGGGGGGGGGGGGGTACTGTCACACCCTGATCTGTTTCACCTGTCTTTGTGATTGTCTCCACCCCCCTCCAGGTGTCGCCCATCTACCCCATTATCCCCTGTGTATTTATACCTGTGTTCTCTGTTTGTCTGTTGCAAGTTTGTTTTGTTTTGTCAAGCGTACCAGCGTTTTCTCCACTGTTCCTGTCTCTTGATTGTTACTGTTTTCTAGTTTTCTCAGTGTTGACATTTTCTGCCTGCACTGAGCCTGCCTGCTATCCTGTACCTTTGCCCCACTTATCTGTATTCCTGTCCCCAGCCTGCCCTTGACCTGTCTTTTGCCTGCCCCTGTTGGATTACTTAATAAGGATCTGCCCATTTTTTTTTAATTTTTGCCTGAAATGACATACTCAAATCTAACTGTCTGTAGCTCAGGCCATGAAGCAAGGATATGCTTATTCTTGGTACCATTTGAAAGGAAATACTTTGAAGTTTGTGGAAATGTGAAAGGAATGTAGGAGAATATAACACAATAGATCTGGTAAAAGATAATACAAAGGAAAAAAAAAATGTTATTTTGTATTTTTTTGTACCATCATCTTTGAAATGCAAGAAAAAGGCCATAATGTATTATTCCAGCCCAGCTGCAATACATATTTTGGCCACAAGACGGCAGCAGTGTATGTGCAACGTTCTAGACTGATCCAATCAACCATTGCATTTCTGTTCAATATTTTGTATCTCGACTACCCAAATATGCCTAATTTGTTTATTAATAACTTTTCATGTTTGAAATTGTGCAGTTAGATTAACAAGAATTTAAGCTTTCTGCCAATTTCAGATATGTCTTGTTCTTGTTACTTACAACCTCATGCTAATCGCATTAGCCTACGTTAGCTCAACCGTCCCGTGGAAGGGACACTGTTAATAAACTGTTGTTACTTCGACATTGTCTGCATCTGGGCCTTACCTGAAACGTGACACTTTTAGTGTTTTGGAAACCTTGTCATATCCCCACAATGTTCCCTTAAACTAAAATAAGTATTTTATAAAGAAGTTAACCTCTCTAGGGTATGTGGGACGAAATAGTCCCACCTACTCAACAGCCAGTGGAATCCTGTGGCGGGATATTCAAATACCTTAGAAATGCTATTACTTCAATTTCTCAAACATATGACTATTTTACACCATTTTAAAGACAAGACTCTCGTTAATCTAACCACACTGTCCGATTTCAAAAAGGCTTTACAACGAAAGCAAAACATTAGATTATGTCAGCAGAGTACCCAGCCAGAAATAATCAGACACCCATTTTTCAAGCTAGCATATAATGTCACATAAACCCAAACCACAGCTAAATGCAGCACTAACCTTTGATGATCTTCATCAGATGACACTCCTAGGACATTATGTTATACAATACATGCATGTTTTGTTCAATCAAGTTCATATTTATATCAAAAACCAGCTTTTTACATTAGCATGTGACGCTCAGAACTAGCATTCCCACCGAACACTTCCGGTGAATTTACTAAATTACTCACGATAAACGTTCACAAAAAACATAACAATTATTTTAAGAATTATAGATACAGAACTCCTTTATGCAATCGCTATGTCCGATTTTAAAATAGCTTTTCGGCAAAAGCACATTTTGCAATATTCTGAGTAGATAGCTCGCCATCACGGGCTAGCTATTTTGACACCCACCAAGTTTGGCCCTCACCAAACTCAGATTTACTATAAGAAAAATTTGATTACCTTTGCTGTTCTTGGTCAGAATGCACTCCCAGGACTTCTACTTCAATAACAAATGTTGGTTTGGTTCAAAATAATCCATAGTTATGTTCAAATATCTGTTTTGTTTGTGTGTTCAAGACACTATCCTAAATATTCCATTACCGTACTTCGAAGCATGTCAACCGCTGTTTAAAATCAATTTTTATGCGATTTTTCTCGTAGAAAAGCGATAATATTCCGACCGGGAAACCCTGTTTTCATTCAAAGACAGAAAATCTAAAATGGACTCTTCTCGTGCACGCGCGCCCCAGTCTCATTGTTCTCTGATCGACCACTATCCAAATGCGCTACTGTTTTTCAGCCATGGCCTGCAAAGTCATCATTCAACGTTCTGCCGCCTTCTGAGAGCCTATGGGAGCCGTAGGAAGTGTCACGTTACAGCAGAGATCCTCAGTTTTCAATAAAGAGAGTGTAGAAGGCCAAGAAATGGTCAGAGAGGGCACTTCCTGTAAGGAATCTTCTCAGGTTTTTGCCTGCCATATGAGTTCTGTTATACTCACAGACACCATTCAAACAGTTTTAGAAACTTTAGGGTGTTTTCTATCCAAATCGTGCATATTCTAGTTTCTGGGCAGTAGTAATAACCAGATTAAATCGGGTACGTTTTTTATCCGACCGTGCAAATACTGCCCCCTACCCTAGAGAGGATAAACAATGTGTTCTGGAAACATTTCTGCGAATGTTTTTGCACCCTAAAATAAACATTGTATAATCATCCACAACTGGACAGCTCATCTTTTGTGATGTCCCCAGAATTTTCCCACAAGTTAATGAAGCATTCTTGTATCCTTTAAAAGAACAGACTTAATGAGTTCTGGGAATGTTCTTGCAACATCAGGTGAATGTTTCATATAATCAGTAAAACTGGACAGATTTTGTGTTGTAAGAACATTTGCCGCAACTTGACGAATGTTTTGGGAACTTTCACGGAGCCAATTATGGTTTACTGGGAACATTCTTGTAAATGTTAGAACATTCCAAGGATAGTTCATTAAAAAAAACTTATCAGAAACATCCTTTGAATGTTTTTGGGATGTTGTCATCCTAATGGTAGATAAAACCCAAACTAGAACTTAATGTGAATCTTAGCTAATGTTCTGGAAAAGTTCCCGGTTTGCTCGGTATCATCATAATAATTGACTTCTGTCCACATCTTCAGAAAAGGTCACCTACCAGCCAGCTTGACAGATGAGTAATTAAAATTCTGCTTCCCAAATGGCACCCTATTCCTCATAGGTCTCTGGTCAAAAGCACTATATAGGGAATAGGCTGTCATTTGGGATGCAACCAATCTATGCCACTCTCAGACACCCATGGAAACTAAAATGCTCAATTCCACATCATCGGTCATGGTACGACTGACTCTCAGCTCTTTGTCATCATTCCCTCTTACTTAGATTTGCATTTTCACACAATGTGTAATCATTAGTAATATCTAAAGTAATTGGAGGTGGCATTTGGTAAATGGTTAGCTGACAGGTGTAGGGGTGGGGAGACTGGAGGGAGGAGGAGGAGGAGGAGGGGGTAGGTGCCCGTCTACCAGTCAGGGATGAATGGAGGTGAGAAGTTTATGACCTTGGTCTCCTCATCAGACATCATCTGTCCAAACAAAACTATAAGAAGGTGAGACAGTTCACCTTAACTTGTTCTGAACTGAACTCTGTTCATACAACTTTTAAATGTTCCTGCTTCTAATTGTATGCCATGTACTGTTTGTAGTTTCTACTGGTTTCTACTAGTGGTTTCTTTAAGTGGTTTCTACTGTGGTATCTGATCTTTTTCCCCAGCAATGCACAGAAAGGTTTTGTATTTCCTGGGACATTTTATAAAATGGTTAAGAGAGGATAATTGTCATATAACATTACAAATAAAATAACTTTACATGGCAGGCTCTTTCAGTCTGCAGCCCAAGTTAGCAAGAAGACATTGGTACAGACATACAGGCTTATATATGATCAGTGCCACAGAAGCGGATATCCCTAAGGTGCACTACATGACCAAAAGTATGTGGACACCTGCTCGTTGAACATCTAATTCCAAAATCATGAGCATTAACATGGAGTTAGTCCCCACTCTTCTGCGAAGGCTTTCGACTAGATCAGGCCTGGGCAATTATTTTACATGGAATATATTTTTGCCATCGCGGGCCAGAATCATATTACTGGATTATACATCATGTATGACTGTGTTGACAGATATATGTACTGTTAATCATGTCCAGATGTGCTACTTATTTTACTTTTTTAACATACACAGAAATAAACCACATCCATATTCTCCTTTTTGTAGGTATTTCCGTTATTACACATGCAATGAACTACAGCGAGGGAAAAGTACACTGTGCATTCAGAACCACGGACGGAACTCTTGTGAACGGGTATGCACAAAAACACAAGAAAGTGAGAACTCAACATTACATTTAAACTACTCAATCAGTGTGAGGAGTAAAGTTTCTGATGGGCATTGACTAGAGCAGTGAAGTCAGGTATAGTTTCTGACGTCGCTATGCGCAGGATTGCTGAGAGGTGAGAGTCAGTAAGAGATTCTCTGTGCCTTGACTTGTTATATTTCATCACTATAAATGTCTGTTCACATACGTAGGTTGACCCAAACAGTACAAACATCTTCTGAGCATGATTCCTAATCTTTGGAAAGTTTTGTTCATCGAAAGATACATAGAACCTCGTCAGAGACATTGTTTTGAATAGTTCTCCAATCACTGCATCAGACTGAAGATCGATAAGCTGCAGGTCAGTGGGAGCGTTATCCACATTGAAGGTGAAAAGACAGGAAACCAACAGATGTCAACGGTGGGTGTAGCTGGTGCATGGAAGTCAGGCACAGGAGAGCAGAGATGAATGGACAAAGCACTTTACTTAAGCAATCATTTGAACAGAACGCAACCGCGTCACAAAAACAAATGCCCAAAGAAGAAGTGAGGCAGTACAAAGTACAAAGTACAAAAAAAGTATAAAGTACCGGCTGCCACAAAGCACGGGTACAAAACAAAACCCGGCGCAAACCAGCTGGAAGCGTGCCAACCTTGACAATAAACAATACCCCACACAGACATGGAGGAAACAGAGGGCTAAATACACATAGTAATTATGAGGAGAGGTAAACCAGGTGTGCAGGAAAACAAGACAAAACAAATGGAAAATTAAAGGTGAAGCGACGATGGCTAGAAGACCGGTGACGTCGACTGCCGAACGCCGCCCGAATAAGGAGAGGGACCGACTTCGGCGGAAGTCGTGACAGTACCCCCCGGCTCCAGCAGCGCGCCGACACCGGCCTCGGGGACGGCCCAGAGGGCGATGTGCAGGGCGATCCGGATGGAGACGGTGGAACTCCCGCAGCATTGAAGGGTCCAATACATCTTCCACCGGAACCCAGCATCTCTCCTCTGGACCGTACCCCTCCCAGTCCATGAGGTACGGAAGGCCCCTCGTCCGACGCCTCGAATCCAGTATGGAACGAACGGAGTACGCCGGGACCCCCTCGATGTCCAGAGGGGACGGAGGAACCTCCTGGAGCGGGCCAGCCACCACCGGCCTGAGGAGAGACACATGGAACGAGGGGTTAATACGGTAATCAGGGGGAAGCTGTAACCTGTAACTCACATTGTTCAGTCTCCTCAAGACTTTAAATGGCCCCACAAACCGTGGTCCCAGCTTCCGGCAGGGCAGGCAGAGGGGCAGGTTTCGGGTCTAGAGCCAGACCCGGTCCCCCGGTGCAAACACCGGGGTCTCACTGCGGTGGCAATCTGCATTAACCTTCTGTTCGCACCGGGGGACCGTGGTGACGGTCTGTACTGGCTTTCTGGCGCAGCACGGCCCACTGGAGGTGAACATGGGCAGCGTCCCATGTCTCCTCCGCGTGCCTGAACCAGTCGTCCACCACAGGAGCCTCAGTTTGACTCTGATGCCAAGGCGCCAGAACAGGCTGATACCCCAGTATGCACTGGAAGGGGGAGAGGTTAGTGGAGGAGTGGCTAAGTGAGTTCTGAGCCATCTCGGCCCAGGGCACGAATGCCGCCCACTCCCCCGGCCGGTCCTGGCAATAAGACCCGCAAAAACCTACCCACATCCTGGTTCACTCTCTCCACCTGCCCATTACTCTCGGGGTGAAAACCCGAGGTAAGGCTGATCGAGACCCCCAGATGTTCCATGAACGCCCTCCAGACCCTCGAAGTGAACTGGGAACCCCGATCAGACTATATATCCTCAGGCACCCCGTAGTGCCAGAAGACCTGCGTAAACAAGGCCTCTGCAGTCTGTAGGGCCGTAGGGAGACCGGGCAGAAGAAGGAGACGGCAGGACTTAGAGAAACGATCCACAACAACCAGGATCGTGGTGTTTCCCTGTGATGGGGGAGATCGGTAAGGAAATCGATCGACAGGTGCGACCATGGCCATTGTGGAACGGGTAAGGGGTGTAGCTTACCTCTTGGCAGGTGCCTAGGAGCCTTACACTGGGCGCACACCGAGCAGGAGGAAACATAAACCCTCACGTCCTTAGCCAAAGTGGGCCACCTGTACATCCCACTCAGACAGCGCACCGTCCGACCGATGGCTGGATGACCAGAGGAGGGCGACGTGTGGGCCCAATAGATCAGCCGGTCACGGACAGCAAACGGAACGTACAGACGCCCAGCGGGACACTGGAGGGGAGTGGGCTCTGCACATAACGCCTGCTCAATGTCCGCGTCCAGCTCCCACACTACCGGTGCCACCAGGCAGGAGGCCGGGAGTATGGGGGTGGGATCCATGGGCCGCTCCTGTGTGTCATACAGCCGGGACAGTGCGTCTGCCTTCACGTTCTGGGAACCTGGTCTGTAAGAAAGGGTGAAAACAAAACGGGTGAAAAACATGGCCCACCTTGCCTGGCGAGGGTTCAGTCTCCTCGCCGCCCGGATGTGCTCCAGATTGCGGTGGTCAGTCCAGATGAGAAAAGGGTGTTTAGCCCCCTCAAGCCAATGTCTCCACGCCTTCAAAGCCTTGACAACAGCCAACAGCTCCCGGTCCTCCACGTCATAGTTTCGCACCGCCGGGCTGAGCTTTCTCGAGAAGAAGGCACAGGGGCGGAGCTTCGGTGGCGTACCCGAGCGCTGAGAGAGCACTGCTCCTAACCCAGTCTTGGACGCGTCCACCTCCACTATGAACGCCAAAGAGGGATCCGGATGTGCCAGCACGGGAGCCGAGGTAAACAGAGCCCTCAGGTTACCAAAAGCCCTGTCCGCCTCAGCCGACCACTGCAAACGTACCGGGCCCCCCTTCAGCAGTGAGGCAATGGGAGCCTCTACCTGACCAAAATCCCGGATAAACCTCCGGTAGTAATTGGCAATCCAGAGAAACAGCTGCACCTCCTTTACCGTGGTGGGAGTCGGCAAATTACACACGGCTGAAATTCTCGTCTACAAAGGCTTGGAAGACTGATGGAGCATTCATCAACCCGTACGGCATGACGAGGTACTCATAATTCCCTGAGGTAGTACTGAACGCCGTCTTCAACTCGTCTCCCTCCCGGATACGCACTAGGTTGTAAGCACTCCTGAGATCTAGTTTGGTGAAGAAGCGCGGCCCGTGCCTTGACTCAATCGCTGTGGCTATGAGAAGTAGCAGGTAACTGTACCTCACAGTGATCTGGTTTAGGCCTCGATAATCAATACATGGGCGCAGACCTCCTTCCTTCTTCTTCCCAAAAAAGAAACTCGAGGAGGCGGGTCAAGTGAAGGACTGAATGTACCCCTGATGCAGGGATTCGGAGACACATGTCTCCATAGCCGCCGTCTCCGCCTGTGAGAGGGGATACACATGACTCCTGGGAAGTGCGACGTCTACCAGGAGATTTATCGCACAATCGCCCCATCGATGGGGTGGTAATTGAGTCGCGAGGGAGAAGGCGAGGGCGAAATCGGCATATTCGGGGGGAATGCGCACGGTGGAGACCTGGTCTGGACTTTCCACCATAGTAGCACCAATAGAAACCCCTAAACACCTCCCGAGTACTCTCGCGACCACCCCATGAGAGCCCTCCGTTGCCATGAAATAGTGGGGTCATGACAGGATTACCAGGCTTGGCCTAGCACCACGGGAAACGCAGGAGAGTCAATGAGAAAGAGACTGATTCTCTCCTTGTGACCCCCCTGCGTCACCATGCCCAGGGGAGCGGTGGCCTCCCTAATCAACCCTGACTCCAATGGTCAACTGTCTAAGGCGTGAACTGGGAAGGGCACAGCCACTGGAACAATGGGGATCCCTAAACTATGAGCGAATGCTCTGTCTATAAAATTTCACCCTGAATCGACAAGCGCCTTATGCTGGGAATACGGGGAAAACTCTGGAAACATGACATGCAAAAACAGGTGTGCAACCAAGGGCTCTGGGTGAGAATGGTGCCAACTCACCTGGGGTGACGCTAGAGTGCCCTGCCTGCTACCTCGACCCCCAGAGGAACCAAATCGACACCGACCGGCAGTGTTCCCTCTGCGGCCACAGATTGTGCACGCGAAGGCCCCTCCTCCGGCCTCCCTAAGCTCAGCACCTCCCAGCTCCATAGGTATCGGAGCGGTGGTGCTGGGGGATGGAACCAACAGAGCCCGATCTGGGCATCCACGGGTGGCCAGCAGGTTATCCAGCCGGATGGACAGGTCCACCAGCTGGTCAAATGTGAGGGTGGTGTCCCTGTAGGCCAACTCCCGATGGACATCCTCGCGCAAGCTGCAGTGACAGTGGTCGATCAGGGCCCTGTCGTATCATCCCGCTCCGGCGGCCAGGGTCCGAAAGTCCAGAGCGAACTCCTGGGCGCTCCTCGTCCCCTGCCGCATGTGGAAGAGACGTTCACCCGCTGCTCTACCCTCGGGCGGGTGTTCGAAGACTGCCCGGAAATGATGGGTGAACTCAACGAAGTGGTCCAGCACCGCATCTCATTCCACCCACACGGCATTGGCCCACTCCAGGGCTTTCCCCGAGAGGCATGAGACGAGGGCGGACACCCTCTCACGGCCCGAAGGACTCCAACTGCAGCAGGAAACCCTGGCAGCGGGCAGCCGTCCCATCGTACTCCCCGGGGAGGGTGAGGCGAATCCCACTGGAACCGGGTGCAGGGGGAGCGAGTAGTGGAGGCCCCTGTTGTGCTGGTGGAGGTGCTGGAGGGACTCCCTGTCTCTCCCAGCGGTCCATTGTTTGGACGATGCTGTCCATGGCGGCGCCGAGATGATGGAACATCGCTGCGTGATCCTGGACGCGCTCCTCTACCCCTATAACAGGGGCACCTGCTCCTGCTGACTCCATCAATGGTGGGGTATTCTCATGGTCTCATGGTCAGGGCAGGCAGGGGTCAATAATCCAGTAAGGTGGGGCAAGGTATAGAACGGCAAGCAGGCTCAGGGTCAGGGCAGGCAGAAGGGTCAAAAACGGGAAGTACTAGGAAACAGGAGCAAGAAATAGACAGGAGCAGGGGAACAAACGCTGGTAGGTTTCACAAACAAACCTAACTGGCAACAGAAAACACAGGTATAAATACACAGGGGATAATGGGCAACACCTGGAGGGGGGTGGAGACAAGCACAAAGACAGTTGAAACAGATCAACATGTGACACTCCTCTGTAATTTCAAAATCTGGAGTTATGCCTCGTAAGAAACTCAACAACTGTGACATGCATCACTGCTCTCATCCAGGGCTAAGGAGAAACCCTTTATTTAACTAGGCAAATCAGTTAAGAACAAATTCTTATATACAACGTCAGCCTACCCCGGACAACGCTGGGCCAATTGTGCGCCGCCCTAGGGAACTCCCAATCACAGCCGGATGTGATGCAGCCTGGATTCGACCCAGGTACTGCGGTGGCGCCTCTTGCACTGAGATGCAGTTGTCTTAGACTACTGCACCACTCGGGCGCCCACTCTTGTTCCATATTCTGTGCAATGTCCTCAACACGGCGTGTCACTCTTCGTCTTGACAGAGAAACATTTTAAAACAGGTCTTTCTTGTCAGGGCAAACTATTGCTACAGAGTCAATTAAAGATTATTTCATGAATTCGCCATCAGCAAATGGCTTGCAATTTGCAATTTTGTGGGACAGCACATAGCTAGCTCTCGCAATTCCGTTGTTTGCTGAATGCAGTTTTGTGAAAAGTCCTTGCTGCTTTTGCAACTGAGAAAGCAACTCTTTCGATGCACTTGCACTCTGTTCAGAAGACATATTCCTATATTTCTCTGCATGCTTCATCTGGAAGTGTCGGGACAAGCTTTCAAGACAACAATGCTCTCTTTGCACGCTAAGCACACAGCTTTCCCTGTTACCCCAATAAAGAAATATTTCGATGTCCGCTCTTGCTGGAACACCCTACATTCATTGTCTACTTTCCTTTTCTTGGAAAACTTTAGAAAACCAATTTTTTCGCAATTTCTAGCTAGCTACCATTTGTAACTGTGACGTGTGTGTCAGCCTGTCAGTCACTGTCCTCGTGCAGTTGTTATTTACATGTGCCTTCAAAATAAATGTCCCACAAGCGGTGTAAGTTAAATCAATTACACAAAATCGAGTATTCATTGGGCTTTTAATTTGAAAAACAAATATGTTTTTCAAAACTTTACTATCGCAAATACTTTATATGATCTGATCATGATTCCAAGGGCCGTATTGAATCAGGTTGTGGGCCTTTGCCCTGCACTAGATGTTGGAAAATTGCTGCAGGGTCTTGCTTACATTTAGCCACAAGAGCATTAGCGTGGTGGAGCACTGATGTTGTGAGATTATGCCTGGTTCGCAGTCGGCGTTTCAAGTCATCCTAAAGATGTTCGATGGGGTTGAGGTTAGGGCTCTGTGCAGGCCAGTCAAGTTCTTCCACACCGATCTCAACAAACCATTTCTGTATGGACCTCGCTTTGTGTACGAGGGCATTATCATGCTGAAATAGGAAAGGGTCTTCCCCAAACTGTTTTAACAAAGTTGGAAGCACAGAATTGTCTACAATGTCGTTGTATGCTGTAGCGTTAAGATATCCCTTCACTGGACCTGAGGGGCCTAGCCCAAACCATGAAAAACAGACCCAGATCATTATTCCATCTCCACCAAACCTTACAGTGGACACTATGCATT
Source organism: Salmo salar (assembly GCF_965601325.2). NCBI lineage: Eukaryota > Metazoa > Chordata > Actinopteri > Salmoniformes > Salmonidae > Salmo > Salmo salar. The sequence goes on from NC_138319.1 coordinate 7,807,243, forward strand.
CGAGCAGGTAGCGTTCTCCTGGCATCCGCCAAACCCAAATGCCAGTTGGTGAAGCATGATTCATCACTCCAGCGAACGTGTTTTCACTGCTCAAGAGTCCAATGGAGGTGAGCTTTACACCACTCCAGCCAACACTTGGCATTACGCATGGTGATGTTAGGCTTGTGTGCGGCTGCTCGGCCATAGAAACAGATTTCATGAAGCTCCCGACGAACAGTTCTTGTGATGACATTGCTTCCAGAGGCAGTTTGGAACTCAGTAGAAGGTATTATAATAGAGATCAACCATGATGATCCCTTACAAGATCCTAGATTGAGAAGGTAAAATAAACTCAAAGTAGCCACTAAGTAACTACTAAGATAAGGGGCGGCAGGTAGCCTAGTGGTTAGAGCGTTGGACTAGTAACCAGAATGTTCGAAGATTGAATCCCTGAGCTGACAAGGTAAAACTCTGTCTTTCTGCCCCAAAAAAGGCACCAATTGGTAGATGGGTAAAATAACAAAAACACTGAATATCCCTTTGAGTGATGTTATTATTTAGGCTTTGGATAGTGTATCAATACATCAAGTCACTACAAGAACAGGTGTATTTCCTAACCGAGTTGCCGGAGAGGAAGAAAAACGCTCAGGGATTTCACCGTAAGAACAGTTGTGATTTTAAACAGCTACAGAGTTTAATGTCTGTGATTAAAACTGATGATGGATCAACAATATTGAAGTTACTCCACAATACAAACATAAATAATAGAGTGAAAAGAAGGAAGCCTGTACAGAGTAAAAATATTTGAAAACATGCTTCCTGTTTGCAACAAGGCACTGGAGTATATCTGATAAAAATGTGGTACAGGGCAATTCGCTTTTTTTAAAAGCTTGTTTGGGGCAAATCAAACAACATATCACTGAGTACCATACACCATATGGTTGGCATCATCAAAGACTGGGGAGTTTTTCAGGACAAAACGAAACGGAATGGAGCTAAGCACAGTCAAAATCTAGATGAAAGCCTGGTTCAGTCTGCTTTCCACCAGACACTGAGTGACAAATGTATATGTTAACAAGAAGACAGTGGACGTACATAAATGGCCTGGTTGCAGTTTTGACTTCTGCTTGAATTTGCTTGATAATCTATGGCAAGACTAGCAGCTTGACAGAGCTTAAATCATTTTGAAAGGAATAATGGTCAAATATTGCGCAATCCAGGTGTGAAAATTTGTAACAGACTTACCCAAAAAGACTCACAGCTGTAATCACTGCCAAAGGTGTTTTAAAATGTAATGACTCAGGGGGTGAATACTTATCTGATCCACAAAAAAAAATGTGTGTAGATTGTTGACAAAATCCATTTTTATCATACTTTGTAACAATAACGTTTGAAGAAATCCAAGGGGGTGAATACTTATGGTACACCATTAAAAAAAAGTTGCCATCTAGATCATAAAAGGGTTCTTCGGCTGTCCCCTTAGGAGAACCCTTTGAAGAAGCCTTTTGGGTTCCAGGTAGAACCCTTTTGGGTTTAATATAGAACCTATAAGGGTTCTACCTGGAACCAAAAAGGGTTCTCCTATGGGGACAGCCGAAGAACCATTGTGGAACCCTTTTTTTTTAAGAGTGGAGGCACTGTATATACTTTCAACAGACTGCTTGGATGTTTTATAAATATCAAAGCTGTGACGCTTTCAAAAAAGTGATGCCCTGGTGCTGTAGGTTTACATTGACCTATCTTGTATTACTGTGGTAAGTCGTTCCCCAAAAATATCTGTCACAAAAGGAGACAAATACCGTAGTTCCAATTACTCTTCTAGTGGAATTCCTAAACTTTGGAACCTTTACCCACAGTGGTAAAAAACGTAGTTATAGCACACTTCAATCAGATGCGATTACATAGTTTTAAGCTGGCCTCTACGCAACCTTTTATAATTAACAACACCCAATTGTGATAACTTCATACGGGTAAGTCTTCTCTCCCTCCTGGTACTACTGCCACAGCCCTAGGATCCCCACTCTGTTTGTCCTGCCTGTCATTTGCAAGGCCTTGTGGGATATGACTAATGGAGTGTTGTGCTTAAAGGATTGCGGTGTGTGTGTGTTGCGCTAGAGTGTTCCCTGGGTTAATTACCTTGGATTGAGCAGTTACTTTGGCCCTCGCCGGGGCGAAACACACAGACACACGTACGTGAGAGTAAAGCGATGTGTCTTAAACTGGCTGCAAGATTCCTTTTTTCCCCTCTCCTCTCTTCTTACCCTCCTGTGTGTCTTTTTTCATAATTTCGTGTCAGAATCAATCATATTTGATGGTATAGTAGCCTCAGGAATAAATAACATTTTGAGTGAATTTATGGGAAGGTGCTTTTTTTTCTCACTTCCTCTTTTTTTAGAGGAGAGAGAGGGGGCATGATTGGTTATTACATTGAGGTGATTTACCACATACAGTATTCACAAACATCCCGTTATTCTATGCAGCATTCAACATCCTTGAAAGAATATACAACTTTTATGATTTTGTTAAAAGCAAGGGATTAAAAACGCTATAAACACCTGAGAGGATTTTAGCTGGTTCAGGGCAGGTAGAACCTAATTAAACTAGCTCTGTTGGCTGGAAGTCTGGGCCGGGATAAAGCAGCATACCTTTGGCATTAAACATCTCTCCGCTCATTCATAAAGATAGTGAAGGTCAGTGGCAGAGGCAGAGAGGTTGATGGGTTGGAGTATCAAAAGGAAACTTTTAGCCTCCTTTCCCCTACCCCCAAATATAAGTGTGATAAGTGATGTGTGTGGAAGTAGTTGGAAACTAGTCAGAAAAATAAATAAATATATTTTGCCTATGAGCACTGGAGAGTTTATCTCTGAGGGTATAGAGTCACGTCCAAAATGATTGGCACGCTCGATAATAATGCAAATACTGAGCTACTGTATATTGTATGCAAAACTACATTTGGAAATTGTATTATTTTATTTGCACCCATCTTTCTGAGAGAAAAATGAGTTAGTTGTTCATTTTGAACCCTCTGTTTTCATTACCTCACCTTGCGAGGATAATGGCACCAAGGCTTTTTCTAAAATGTTTAATGAGATTGGAGAACACATTGGTAGAGAACTTAGACCATTCTTTCATACAGAATCTTTCCAGATCCTTGATATCCTTTGTCTGTGCTTACGGACTCCCCTCTTAAATTCAGACAGTTGTTCAATGGGGTTTGCAAAATTGGCCATTGCAAAATTTGGGTTTTGTCGTCAATTAACCATTTCTTTGTGCATTTTGATGTGTGCTTGGGGTTATTGTCTTGCTGGAAGATCCACTTCCACTTGATGCCGTTGACCAGAGGAAACGAAATAGTGCCATACGATTAAAGTAGGTGTGGGGTTATTTTCTGCACAGGCATGTTTCTTTCGATGCCAAACCCACCACCGGCGTGTGACCAAAGAGTTCTATTTGCATGTCATCCAACTAATATAAGCTCTAAACGACATTGACATTTGGATTGGATTCGGTGCTACAGTCAGATGACATAAAAATAGAGATCTTTGGCCACGCACACTAGTGGTGGGTTTGGCGTTGAACGAAAGATGCATATGCAGAAAAAAACTAATAGCAAAAATCTACATTTTGTAATGACCATCTCAGTATTCAGACTTGAACCCCGTTGAAAACCTGTGGTTTTAATTGAAGAGGGCCGTCCATAAGCACAGACGAAGGATATCAAGGATCTGGGAAGATTATGTATGAAGGAATTGTCTAAGATCCTTTCCAATTCGTTCTGCAATTTTCATTAAAAGAAAATGTATGCATACAATATAGCTCAGTATTTGCATTATTTATTTTATGCAGTCTTTTTTTTCTCATCTTTATTAAGGGTGCCAATAACTAGTTGGCAAGTGTGCAATGAAGCCTGCTACGGTGTCACATCGTACTGTGGCTTCTAATAGGAACACGGCTTAAGAGGCCCTTACATCTTTCGTTTCACTTGAAGTTGTCACTCAGTAATCCCTCGGCAAAGTGTAATGCCGCTGGATTAGCAGTGCCAACCCCAGCATTCCAAATTATCATCATAAAAAACCGTCCGAATGATGTTGCTAATAGGAACTAAATTATGCAGCCGGGAAAAAAAAGGAAAGAAATGTTTTTCTACTCTCACCCAACCCCTTTTCAATTCGTCATGTCAGTTTTTTTAAACTTTTGTAGCAGAAAGATTAGTGCGTCACACCAGTAGTTCATGTCCATCCACTAGTGTTGGAGCCTTGTAAATTTTTTTTTACAGATGATAATACGACAGCATCACTGGAGGATTTAGTAATAGGGGCCAGTCTGAGTCCATCTCTGGCGGAGCACTGGTCTAATCCCTTACACAGTGAATGAGACTGTACATTTAAAAACCCTTCCTCTGATGGCCCATGTCAACAGCAACAAGAGCGTGAGGAGAGGAGAGGGAGTGAGAATGGCTTTGGACGCTCTCCCCTCATCTCTTCTCCTCTCTCCTCTCCGGAGTGGATGGAGAGCATCCACGGCCCAGGCCCACACACTCTGGTCTGGGCCACTCAATTAAAATACAAAATGATTATATTTGTTCTCTTTACTTTCACAAGTAAACACACACACAAAGACACAAACACACACACACACACACACACACACACACACACACACACACACACACACACACACACACACACACACACACACACACACACACACACACACACACACACACACACACACACACACACACACACAAAAAAAGGAGAGACACTGTCATTGCTTTTCTTCACTATATCAATACATTTCAGCAGTAACCTGAGAAGCAACCATGCACCGGATTTTTATAAGGCTTTTCTAGTTGCCAAACGTGATTATGATGGATCATATGTTATTTGTGGATAGATTGTTTTTCTGCCACACAACAAATGATATGACTGCCTGTTTGTGCTGTATGTGTTGCTCGCTTAATGAAATTGTTTATGTAGTTAGAAACAGCTAATATTACCATTCCTAAAACTTTTGACAGTAAGCTAATTGAATGCACCCAAATTGGCCCTTTTAATGTATAGGATTCACTGAATTGTCAACAAATAGGTCTGTCAAAGTTAACGTGTGTGACTAATTTAAAATGCATGACGCTGTTCATTTTCAAACGCTGCAGAGTTAGGACAACAGCAAGTTGCAAATGGGCAACAGAAGGAGTCACTCAGACAAGACGTCACAACAATATGGAATTTCACTCTGGAAAGGGTCAAGTGTGTGCACAGAAACCAACAACCACAGAGATGCTCTGGCCCAACAGTAGACCAACATCACCATGCCAACCACAGCTGAACTGGAGAAACAATTGACAGAGTTTTTTATTTTTTATTATCTTCCAATGCAGGTACATGTACTTGACTGAAATCCTGGGAGGAGAGAAGTACATTTCCTGTTCACTGGTCTTGCCAGCTTTGTGCCATCTCTTGCCGGTGATGGACAGCTCCGCTGGTGACCCTGCCTACGTGGTAAGATTCAAGTTGACATTCACAACAGACTTGGAGAAACACAAGGAAAACACCAACGTCACATGGCTGAAGATCACCACAGTACGACCTAAGGTTTAAATATCTGAAGTACCTTCCCGGAGCTGAGAGTGGGGAGGTGTGGGCTCTGGTCAACAACTTGCTGAAGGAAGAGAGGCCTGCACAGCAACCTGAGTAAGCAACAGAGTCAGAGCCACCAAAGAAGAAAGAGGCCTAATTGTTGGGTTCAGAGTCTGAGTCTGATGAAGAGGAGTCCACTGAGAAATGTGTGGAGTGGTACATAGCAGAGCCCTGCATCAACATGGAGGACTGTTGAATGCAGTGGGGGTCACAGCATGCAGGGGCACACAACAGGCTGGCCCGCATTGCATGCAGTAACCTGGCAACACCTGCCACAGCAGTACCTTGTGAGACGTTGTTTTCACTATCAGGGCATATTTAACAGAAGAAAAGAGCAGCTTTATCATCTGAAAATGTCAGCAAGATTGTTAGCAACTGGCTCAGTGGAAAGTAATAGGAGGACACTCCAGGCCAATCCCACCCCAACAACCAGTTATCTATGTCTGACAAGTAATATGGAGCTGTGGCTTGGGGAATTGCTTCTTCATCCTATGTAATGTATTTAATGAGAATCTGGTGATTTTTTTTTCTCCCCCTGTTCAGAGAAAATAGCTATAGAAGTTGCTTGCATTATTTACCATAAATTAGTGTTAAAGTACCAGGTTTTACACATTAGATACTGCTGTTCCTGCTATAATGCCACACTCTTTTATCTATTTTGTTGGTCCCTTGTGTTTTGTCTGACATGGCCGTTCCACTTTCTGCAGCCTATAGCAGAAGAACAGCAAACATGGTTTGCATCCCAAATGACACCATATTCCCTACATAGTCCACTATTTTTCCTCTGGCCAAAAGTAGTGCACTAAATAGGGTGTAAATTGGGACACAACCGTAGGCAAGGGACAGGGGAGAAGGAAGGATAGTAGACTCCATGTGCCCTCACAACACTATTGAGCTCAGTGCCTGCCACTAGGACTATGATTTATGATGCCGTCAAAACCTACACTGTTATTTTGTTTGTACTTTACCAAGGGTCACTGTGTTGTTGTACAGTTTACTGTATGCCTCTGTCTCACACTACTGTAATATGATACTCTCTCTCTTATACCCTTTAAAATAATATACATTTATGTCAAAAGTTTTTGTCTCTTGTGTTCATATTTCACAACCTCTGTAGGCTTTTGGAGCTGCTTATATGCAATAGAGCAAAGAATAATAGGCCTACACTTGATTTTTGCATGCTAAATGTTTCTGATCGGTGACAGATGAGCAAAGGAATAGGTAATGTAAGCTATACCACCTCCACTTATTTGCCCATCCAGAGAATTAACCAAATATACAGACAGAGATTCAGTGAAATCAAATCATATTGATTGATTAAGACAAGTCACAGGCTTTTGGTCGGGAGTAGGCCTAGGCGACTAAGCAACTGCGCGTGAAACACAAACAATTCGACTTGTTAAGCTACCGTACATGCTGTCAAAATGCTATGATCAGTGCTAATAAATGAGCCAACTAGATAAGATGATCATGAGCAGCACTCACCTCAACTTAGCAAACATTTCCATAGCCTAATTGTAGCCTAACCAATATCCAAAATGGAGATTTAGTGAAAAGAAAAATTGGACATTGATTGATTGATCAAGAGAGTCCACATGCTTCTCTCAAAGCAGTGCAAAACGGTGCTGGACTAATTGACCCCACGCGGGTAGGCTATTGCTTAAAACATATTGTAATAATTGGATGACTTTGGGAGTTTCAGTAAACAATCATTTGATGACTTCAATTGCATTAGCCTACTTAATTACAATATTTCCGTCATTCAGTGATATTTATTCCCAAAGTAATTTGTTATGGATCCATCCAGTTGTGATTAAGAATAACAGTGCATGTGGTGGGCTATGCAAAGAGATGGTGAAGTTTAGAACTGCAAGGAGGAAGCATAGTAGTAATGGGCGCAGCCTAGCAACGGTCGAGAGCAATAGAATATAATGCATACCAATATTGTCTCAGCATTACGGCTACATTTCATACTAAGCCATAGGCAGAACTTTATCACAATCATGACTAGGTCGGTTAGTGAAATTAACAGTTGAGGCTGTATATACAGTGCAATCGGAAAGTATTCAGACCCCCTGACTTTTTCCACATTTTGTTACATTACAGCCTTATCAGTAAAATTTATGAAATTATTTTTTCCCTCAATCTACACACAATAGCCCATAGTTGTTTTTTTTGCAGCAATTCGACCATGAAGGCCTAATTCACACAGTCTTCTCTGACCAGTTGATGTTGAGAGGTGTCTGTTACTTGATCTCTGTGAAGCATTTTTTTGGCCTGCATTTAACTCTAATGAACTTGTCCTCTACATCAGAGGTAACTCTGCGTCTTCCTTTCCTGTGGTGGTCCTTATGAGAGCCAGTTTCATCATAGCGCTTGATGGGTTTTGCAACTGCACTTGAAGAAACTTTCAAAGTTTTTACATTTTCTGCATTGACTGACCATGTCTTAAAGTATTGATGGACTGCCGCTTCTCTTTGCTTATTTGAGCTGTTCTTGCCATAATCTTGCCATATCTTCTGTATCCCACCCCTACCTTGTCACAACACAACTGATTGGTTCAAACGCATTAAGAAGGAGAGAAATTCCACAGATTAACTTTTAAAAAGGCACACTTGTTAATTGAAATGCATTCCAGGTGACTACAAACCCACTTAAATATGGCCTCCAATTACAAGCAACGACAACCAGCTGCTTCTAATTGGAGGTCGTTCCCAAAACTAACATAGAAATTGACAAACTAGAAAACCCACATAGAAATAGAAAACATAGAACATAAACCCCGAAACACACAAATCAAACACACCCCTGCCACGTCCTGACCAACTACAATAACAAAATGACCCCTTTACTGGTCAGGACGTGACGGATGTCTTCACTATTATTCTACAATGTAGAAATGTTTTAAAAATAAAGAAAAACACTGGAATGAGTAGGTGTGTCGAAGCTTTTGACTGGTTCTGTATGTATGCAGGCACCTTGAATAGGCAATGATCAGCACAATACGATATGTTAACATAATCTTGACCAAGTACATCAACATATTATTTTCATAGTTTCAGAATTTAATTTATTTTAGGGCAATGTTTCATTTAATTTTTATGTCATGCTTTTATCGTAACATGTACAATAACGGTATTGATAACATTGTTTGATTATGCTGTGATCATCTCTTTGGTTACTACTAGACCAAGTTGGTATGACATATTGTGGCTAGCTATACTGTTTATAGTCCATGTTTAGATGTTAACATCAATTCACAGAGAGGAGAGGAGAGCTGTGCATCTCTCTGAGAGGGAATATCAAACTGTGAACTTTCTAACTCCAGAACTACTGTAGCCAGTTCTTTCCAAAGCAAATCTGCAGTAAGGTGAAAACTCTTCAGCACACCTTGCAAAATACCAAGTAACAGAAAGTTATCAGTATTTGAAGGTGATAGGAGACTTCTTAACATTTCCCTGTAAAAATGGCTGTGAGTAAGTGCAATGCAACATGACAGAGTCTATTTAGATGTGTGTCTAATTCATTTCATCCCCTGCTAGAGCCACGCGGCCGCCAGCATTGTGCAGCGTGTGTGTGTGCGTGTGTGTGTCAACAGACCCAGAGTGGGATTTTTCTCTGTCAAAGGAGGCAACTTGGCTTCACTGATTAGCTACGCTGCCTAAGCATGCCCCATGCCCAGATGCCTAGCCCATGGTTAAAGGGGTGGAATGGATTCTGGTTTCCGTGTGTGTGTGTGTGTGTGTGTGCGTGCGTGCATGCATGCGTGCATGGTCAGAAGCTGTGATTGCATGCTTATAAACACATGGTGTCAACAGAGTCATGCAAATATAAACTTTCCGTGGTGATACACAGGACTTTCTTTGGATGGCTGTGATTTTGGTTGCTGTTGTTGTTTTGGTGTCTCAATCACATATAATAGAATTTGGTTAAACCACTAAGCTAACAACAGTAATTGTAGTTGTTTTTTATATTCCAATATTGACTATTACAACTTCACTGGAAACAGTGCGAAAATTCAGCTGACCAAAACAAAATAATTTTGTCATCATGTACTCTGTGACCCTTCTTGGCTTTGATCTATAGGGTTGAGTCCCGAATGGCACCCTATTCCCTATACAGTGCATTTGTTTTGACCAGACCCCTATAGGCCTTGGTCAAATGTAGTGCACAAATAGAAAATAGGTGCCATTTGGGATGGAGCCTAGTTCTTTGTTAGGAGCAAACGTGAGCGCTAGCCAATACGCTATTCATTTGGCCCTCTAAGACATTGAGAATCATTCAAAATGTTTCCATTAACTAACATGCTGATCAGCATGAGTGGCCATTTTGTCAGCAGAGAATTATGTTGATTATTGCACAATGTCTGACAATCTGTTCTCTTTTCTAAAGCAGCTATTACACTGCTTATTAAAGAGTAATAACAATGTACTTGTTTGGGGTTATGAACATCGAGATAATTCACAATTAGAATATGCCTCAAATGTTGTTGCAGCCTTGATACTGACCTAGCTAGCATGGTCTGAGGCCTTTACCACAAATTATTAGAATTACTATATTTATGAAAGTCGTGTAACAGACACTTATTAGCATCTTTTTGTTCTACTCATCACACAATGTATAGTTTTTTATTCATGCAAGCATAAAAGTAATCTTCATTATACTGTACTGCACTAATGAACTTATATTACCATGTTCTCCACTCAGAAAAATCAACACAGCAAGGACATCCAAAGACGTTGTCAGTTTTACAATTAGCCAGAGGCAGAGTTTATAAAGGACACAAGGTGAGACCCAGATGCAGACACAGGATGCAGATGGTTTGAGTCTCTGATATTTACTGTAATCCAAGGGGTACAGGCAAAAGATCAAAACCAAGTCAGAGTCCAGAAGGTACAGAGTGGCAGGCAGGCTCGAGATCAGGGCAGGCAGAAGGGTCAGAACCAGGAGGACTAGCAAAACAGAAAGCAGGAAAAAGCAGGCGAATGGGAAAAACACACTGGTTGACTTGACAAACAAGACAAACTGGCAACAGACAAGCAGGGAAAATAGGAATAAGTACCCAGGGACTAATGAGGAAAACAGGTGACACCTGGAGGTGGGTGGAGACAATCACAAAGACAGGTGAAACAGATCAGGTCGTGACAGCGTTAGGATGACGCTACAACATGGACGCATACCCACGTTTTTTAGCTGCCGTTAAGCTACTCCGCATGTGGTTTGAGTTACCTAATTGGCCATTTATAAAGGAAGCTCAGAGTCGGTTGGCATGTGGGCTGCATTAAAACCCATCCACCCATTGATGCACCATGGAGTTATCATGACGACCTAGTCTCATTGCCATAGTAATCCACACTAAGACCCTGTGCTATGGTCATTATAAATACTTGGTCAAATGGGAAGATGCTAAACAAACACTACCAAGACTGCATCCTAAATGGCACCCAATTCCCTATATAGTGCATTACTTTCCACAAAGGCCCATCAGACCTGGGTTCAAATACTATTTCAGATATTTCAATTACTTTTCAATGCATTTCCAAACAAGTAAATAACCTTTATTTTTAAAATATTTGAAAATACTAGAAGATATCTCCCAGACGGTGGACCAACAAGGACACCTTATCCACCAACACCATGATCAGCTGGTGCAACTGGGTGTGACTATGGATGAGGTCCTCCACCAACTCGACACCACCCGAGAGATTCACTTCCAACTAGCGGAGGGCCTTCTACCACGACCCTACCCAACAAGTATGACGGGACTCCATCCAAATGCCGTGGCTTCCTACTCCAGCGCTCCCTCTATTTCGCTCATCATCCCCCACCAAGAGGTCCAAGGTTGCCACGGTCATTTCCCTGCTGACCGGGTGGGTGTTGGAGTGGGCTACAGCCATCTGGGAGAGAAGAGAGGAAGAGCTGGGTTCCTCAAGGGGTTCATGGCTCTGTTCAGGGCGATCTTTGACCATCCACCAGAGGGCAGAGACGGGAGGTGAGCGACTACTCCAACTCCGTCAGGGTGCCCATACCCGCTGCTGAGTATGCCCTCACCTTCCGGACAGTGGCAGCCTCCAGTGGCTGGAATGAGCTGGTGATCCACACACCCAATTCCGAAAAGGACTGCGCAAGGAGGTCCAGATGAAGTTGGCATGCCGAGGCGACAACCTTTACCTGGACGTGCTTATTGCTATGGTCATCTGCCTGGACAACCTCCATTGGGAGTGCCGTTATTCCCCTCGCCCTCCTCCTTTGGCCATCCTGGGGCAGAGCCTGAACTCATGGAGATAGGGGATCACACTGAGAAAGCTGGGGCTGTGTCACTATTGTGGCCAAGAGGGGATCCAACGGTGTCCGGTGCGTCCCAACCCAAAGTCGACTGGGACAGAGGGACGGCCACGCGATCATCCGTCTCCCAGGGTGACCGTGAGTATTCCTTTATTGTTTTCCGCCAAATCCTTCCTGGTTTCCATTTCACTGGCTGGCTGTCCATCAGGTGTTGTCTCTGTGGCTCTAGTGGTGCCACAGGGAATTTTGTCGACCTGGCCCTAGTCTCCTCCCTCAACATTGCCGCGTTCCCACTCTCCTTTTCCGGTCCAAGCCCTGGATAAACATCAATTGGGATCATGCACATCACAAAATCACTCACCCTCACCGTGGGACCCATGCACCAAGAAAGCCTTCCATTCCTCATCATCACTGCTCCTGTACACAAAGTAATCTTCTGCCTTCCGTGGCTCCAACGTCATGACCCCACCATCTCCTGGTCGACGATAAAAACTCACCACCTGGGCACCCGGATGTCAGAAGATCTGATTTCCCTTACCTTGTGGTTCCATGTCAGTTGAGAGTCCTGTGAGTGCCCTCCAGCCCATCATTCCATCCTTCCATATCTTTGGCCCCCTGTTTTGTGCCGTAGATGTGGACATCTGCCAGGCTCTGGAGAGGGAACCTGGGCCTGCTACCTGCCCACTTGAGTGCATCTACATCTCCACAGAGGTGAGGGGTTGCCTGTTGGCCTGGGTGCACACATCCCTTGCCGCTGGACACCCAGGCATCACCCGCACTATTCAATCCATCTCCATGAAGTACTGGTGACCCACCTTGGCACAGGACGTCACCCGCTATGTCCATTCATGCTCTGTTTGGACACATAATCTCCCCGGCATGCTCCAGCAGAGATACTCCTTCCCGTACCTCAGTGGCCTTGGTCCCCTCTGTCCATTAGATGTTGTTACTGATCTCCCTCTGTCTGATGGTTTCACCACTTATGGTTGTTGTGGACAGATTCTCTAAATCCTGTTGTTTCATCCCTCTCACTTGTCTCCCTACCACTCTCCAGGTTGCTGAGGCATTGTTTCAGCAGGTCTTCCGGCACTATGGCATTCCGGAGGACAGCGTCTCCAACCGGGGTCACGGTCAGCTTCACATCTCGGTACCGGCCTCAGTCTGACAGGCTGAAGACCAACCAGTAGCTGTGGATTTTTAAAAGGAGTAACTGCCAAGCCCGGTTTATTTCATGGGTGGAATATGCCCAGAACTAATTTCATCACTCCTCCACCGGTTTGACTCCCTTCCTGTGCGTCCAGGGATTTCAGCCGGACCTTGCTCCGTGGACTCCGAGCCAGACCGAGGCCCCTGTAGTGGACGAGTGGTTCCGGCACGCAGAGGTGTCGAACGCCACACACGTGAGGCTCCATCCGGAGAGTCATCGAGATAACATACAGATTCCAGCTCCCCACTAACTACTGGATCTCACCCTCTTTTCATGTTTCCCCCCTCAGGCCCATGAGAGAGAGAAATTACAAGAGTATGTTATAATACTGTTATTGCATCAAATGGTGGTTTTATGGAGTAGAATAGGGTTTTTAGAACACTCTCACCTGTGCGTGGTCTTCTGAATTTGGCCTCTGGGGCTTAATGCTGACAGTAGATTTCCGATGCCTTAGGCCACATTCCATTCATGTGAGGGAGATGGCTCGGGTATGGATAAATATCAGAGGAACCTTGTTTGGGGCCAGACTCTGGTTTCTACACAAAGAGAACAGTCTTTACAGCAGATACTGTCAGCTGTGAATTATTAGTATCTTTCATACAAATTCTAACCTTGTGGCCCATTCCATACATCTGTTTGTCATGAACATTCAGGAGGATGTACTTTGTTATAAAGTGCTGTGGCTCAAATCCGCTCGTTGGGCTCTCAACAAATCATCTAAGGGTGGTTCGTCGACCAGCTTCATTATTGCAATAATTAATCGATGTTATTAATACGTTTTGAATAAAGTAATGTCCTAATTGATGATTGACCTAGTCTCTCCTCATTATTGATTAGTATTTCCACGACAGGCCGGTGGTTCCTGGTCCCCTGGCTGATGTCGTTCGCCATGACACAACCCCGCCTATCCCCTCAGATCTCGTGGGGGTCGGCTCCAGTACCTGGTGGACTGGGAGGGGTATGTTCCAGAGGAGCGGTGTTGGGTTCTGGTAAACAACATTCTAGATCCCAACATCTGAGATTTCCACCTTCGCCGACTGGCTCGCTCCTCGCCCTCAGGACTGTCCCCCTGGCCTGCGTCATCCTGCGACTGGGGCCGCGCAATGTCTACTACCGCTTTGCAAAAACGTTCAAATACAATTTGGAAGATTTTGTTTTTTCCAATCATTAAAATACAAAAAAATATAAACTACAATTCAAAAGTTTGGGGTCACTTACAAATGTTCTTGTTTTTGAAAGAAAAGCACTTTTATCCATTAAAATAACATCAAATTGATCAGAAATAGTGAAGACATTGTTAATGTTGTAAATGACAATTGTAGCTGGAAAATACTTTTTTTTATTTTCATTGAATATCTACAGAGCCCCATTATCAGCAACCATCACTCCTGTGTTCCAATGGCACATTGTGTTAGCGAATCCAAGTGTATCATTTCAAAAGGCTAACTGATCATTAGAAAACCCTTTTGCAATTATGGTAGCACATCTGAAAACTGTTGTTTTCAGCATCCCGGAGCCGCCTCTTCATTGTTGATGTTGAGACTGCTGTTTTGTGTGTATTATTTAATGAAGCTGCCAGTTGAGGACTTAAGTCGTCTGTTTCTGATCAATTTCATGTCATTTTAATGGACAAAAAAGGTGCTTTTTCTTTCTAAAACAAGGACATTTCTAAGTGACCCCAAACTTTTGAATGGTAGTGTGTGTGTATATATTATATATATATATTGGGCTGCTTAATTGAAAATAATAAAATAGTAATCTATCTGAACCCAGGTCCATGGTCCATATGGCCCTAGTCAAAAGTTTTGCATTATAAAAATAATATGGTGCCACTTGGGATATATCCAAACCTATAATTTTTCACATTAGCATACAGTTTATTAACCAAGCCAGTCAGTCCAGGCCCTATTTGTCCAATATATGTCATCAAATAAAACTACTACCACTACAGTGGAAGTCGGAAGTTTACATACTGTCACGACTTCTGCCGAAGTCGGTCCCTCTCCTTGTTCGGGCGGAGTTCGGCGGTCGACGTCACCGGTCTTCTAGCCATCGCCAATCCAATCATGAGTTCTGTTATACTCACAGACACCATTCAAACAGTTTTAGAAACGTTGGAGTGTTCTCTATCCAAAGCTAATAATGATATGCATATTCTAGTTTCTGGGCAGGAGTAATAATCAGATTAAATCGGGTACGTTTTTTTTATCCGGCCGTGAAAATACTGCCCCCTAGCCATAACAGGTTAAGCCATTTTGCCACAACTTTGGAAGTATGCTTGGGGTCATTGTCCATTTAGAAGACCCATTTGCGACCAAGCTTTAACTTCCTGACAGATGTCTTGAGATGTTGCTTCAATATATTCACATTATTTTCCTCCCTCATGAAGCCATCTATTTTGGATGGCCCCCCATTTGACGGTCGAGGAGCATTGCAATGTCTGGGCACCACCATGGATCGCGTGCTGCAGACGATGGATAGATGGGAGAGAGAAGGAGGTCTTCCAACGCCTCCACCAGCCCCACTACAGCAAGCCCCACTGTCCACCCCTTCTTCACCCAGTTCTTGCGGGATTCGGCTCTCGCTCCCGAGGGAGTATGATGGGACGGCTGCTGGATGCCAGGGGTTCCTACTCGAGCTCTACCTGGCGACCGTCCACCTGGCTCCTTCGGGACGTGAGAGCGTGTCTGCCCTAGTCTCCTGCCTCTCAGGCAAAGCCCTGGAGTGGGTCAACGCCGTATGGAGTGAAGCAGACGTGGCGTGGACCTTTACGCAGAGTTCACCTGCCGCTTTCGGGGCAGTTTTCGACCACCCACCTGTGGGTTGAGCGGCGTGTGAACGTCTGTTCCACCTGAGGCAGGGGACGAGGAGCGCGCAAGATTTCACTTTGGACTTCTGGACCCTGGCCGCCAGCACGGGATGGAACAAGAGGGACCTGATCGATCACTACCGGTGCAGTCTGCACGAGGATGTCCGTCGGGAGTTGGCCTGCCGAGACACCACCCTCATGTTGGACCAGCTGGTGGACCTGTCCATCCGGCTGGAAAACCTGCTGGCAATACCCTTCAGACATCCGGATCGGGGGCTGTCAGTTCCATCCCCCAGCACCTCCACTCCGACGCCCATGGAGCTGGGAGGTGCTGCACTTAGAGCGACCGGAGGAGGGGCCATTCCCTGCACCATCTGTGGCCGCAGAAGGCACACTGCTGGTCGGTGCTGGGGGGGTTCCTCAGGGAGTCGAGGCAGCAGGCAGGTAAGTCGGCACCAGGCTCACCCAGAGCCCCCTGTTGATCACATGTATGTGTTCTTGAGGATACCCTAGGATAGGGGGCGCCACAGCGCATTTTGAAAAAAAATCGTTCCCATTTTCAACGGCCTACTAATCAAACTCAGAAGATAGGGCATGCATATACTTATTATATATGGATAGAAAACATTCTAAAGTTTCTAAAACTGTTTGAATGGTGTCTGTGAGTATAACAGAACTCATTTGGCAGGCAAAACCCTGAGACATTTTCTGACAGGAAGTGGATACCTGATGTGTTGTATTGACTTTAAACCTATCCCATTGAAAAACACAGGGGTTTAGGAATATTTTGGCACTTCCTATTGCTTCCACTAGATGTCGCCAGTCCTTTCACAGTGGTTTGAGCCTTATAGAGTCAAAACTCAGTGAATGACAGGAGTTTGAAATTGGTCACAGGGGATGGGCCATCACCATTATGACGCCGGCGGCCATGTCTGCCCCCACCTTTGGAAACGGTTTTAAAGGCCATGACATCATCCCCCTCGAATCTTATTGGCTCTCTTGGTGTTAGAGGCCCTGAACATTTATTTTATACAACGTTTGACATGTTTGAACGAACCTACATGCGCGAGGATTGCTTTCATTATGAACTGCAGAGCTGCGTTTGGAGAGAGCCATAGGACGCGCTACCAACATCAGGCTAATGGAACGTGAAGTATGGACTTTTTGACCGAAAATACATCTGTTGTGGACCTGGGATGGTTTCTGATGAAGACAACTAAAGGTAGGCGATTATTGACAATATTATAGAAGATGAGATGGTTCATACTGTTGCGTCCAAGATGGCGCCGAGCACTGTATATTAGCTGATTTTCTGAGTATCGCATCTCCTTTTATCGCAAAGTGTGATTACCCAGTAAAGTTAATTTAAAATCTGGTATGACGGGTGTTCTCAAGAGATATTCATCTATAAATGTTAGATTGACAATATACATTTAAAAAATCGTTATAGTATAGCAATTTATTGAAACGTAGCATTGTTTACCGGGACGCTTTTGAGGGGAAATTAGGTAGTCAACGTCAGACAGAGATGTAAAATGCTGTTTTTATATATAAATATGACCTTTATTGAACAAAAGAATGCATGCATTGTATAACATGATGTCCTAGGGGTGCCATCTGATGAAGTTTGTAAAAGGTTAGTGCTACATTTAGCTGTTTATTGATAATATGTGATGGAAGTGGTTGGTCGGAAAATGGCTATGAAGCTGCTTTTTACGATGGACTCATCTAATATAATCTAATGATTTGCTTTTCCTGTAAAACCTTTTTGAAATCGGACGACGTGGGTCGATTCAGGAGAGGTGTATCTATAAAAAAAAAATATATATATTTTTTATTTTTGTAAAAAATTATGATAATTTTTTAATGCTAATTGGCGATATGATTTTTCGCTGGATTTTGATCCCGCTAACGGGATCAGATGCTCAAGAGGTTAAGGCTCTGAAGGCGTGGAGACACTGGCTGAGAGAGCACGGCTCCTATCCCAGCCTCGGACGCGTCCACCTCCACTATGAACGCCAAAGAGGGATCCGGATGAGCCAGCACGGGAGCCGAGGTAAACAGAGCCCTCAGATGACCAAAAGCCCTGTCCACCTAAGCCGATCACTGCAGTCGTTCATAGTGGAGGTGGATGCGTCCAAGGCTGGGATAGGAGCCGTGCTCTTTCAGTGCTCGGATACGCCACTGAAGCTCCGCCCCTGTGCATTCTTCTCGAAGAAGCTCAGCCCGGTGGAGCAAAACTATGATGTGGGGGACCGGGAGCTGTTGGCTGCCGTCAAGGCTCTGAAGGCATGGAGACATTGGCTTGAGGAGGCGAGACACCCTTTTCTCATCTGGACTGACCACCACAATCTGGAGTACATCCGGGCAGCGAGGAGACTGGACCTTCGCCAGGCAAGGTGGGCCATGTTTTTACCCATTTTGTGTTTACCCTGTCCTAACGACCAGGTTCCCAGAACGCTAAGGCACACGCATTGCCCCGGATGTATGACACAGAGGAGCAGTCCATGGATCACACTCCCATATTCCCGGCCTCTTGCCTGGTGGCACCGGTAGTGTGGGAGCTGGACGCGGACATCGAGCGGGCGTTACGTACAGAGCCCACTCCTCTCCAGTGTCCAGCTGGGTGTCTGTACATTCCGTCTGCTGTCCACGAGCAGTTGATCTATTGGGCCCACACGTCATCCTGGCATCGGTCGGACGGTGCGCTGTCTCAGTGGGAAGTACTGGATATCCACCTTGGCCAAGGACGTGAGGGTTTATGTTTCCTCCTGCTTGGTGTGCGCCCAGTGCAAGGCTCCCAGGCACCTGCCCAGAGAGAAATTACAACCCCTACCCGTTCCACAACGGCTGTGGTCGCACCTGTCGGTGGACTTCCTGACGGATCTTCCTCCCTCACAGGGCAACACCACGATCCTGGTCGTTGTGGATCGGTTTTCTAAGTCCTGCCGTCTCCTCCCTTTGCCCGGTCTCCCTACGGCCTCTTCAGTCATATTGTCAGGACCGGCCAGGGGAGTGGACGGCCTTCATCCATTGGGCAGAGATGGCCCAGAACTCACTCCACCACTCCTCCACTAACCTCTTCCCCTTCCAGTTCGTACTGGGGTACCAGCCGGTTCTGGCACCTTGGCATCAGAGCCAGATCGAGGCTCCTGCGGTGGACAAATGGTTTAAGCGCTCGGTGGAGACCTGGGACGCCGCTCATGTGCACCTGCAATGGGCCGTGAGGCGGCAGAAGGCAAGCGCCGACCACTACCGCAGTGAGGCCCTGATGTTCGCACCGGGGGACCGGGTCTGTCTCTCGACCCGAAACCTGCCCCTCCGCCTGCCCTGCCGGAAGCTGGGTCCACGGTTTGTGGGGCCATTCAAAGTCCTAAGGAGACTGAACGAGGTATGCTACAGGTTACAGCTTCCCCCAGATTACCGTATTAATCCCTTGTTCCATGTGTCTCTCCTCAGGCCGGTGGTGGCTGGTCCACTCCAGGATTCTGAGGTGTGGGAGGTTCCTCCGCCCCCTCTGGACATTGAGGGGGCCCCGGCGTATGCTGTTCGAGCCATCCTGGACTCGAGGCGTCGGGCGAGGGGCCTTCAGTACCTCGTGGAGTAGGAGGGGTACAGTCTGGAGGAGAGATGCTGGGTGCCGGTGGAGGACGTCTTGGACCCTTCGTTGCTGCGGGAGTTCCACCGTCTCCATCCGGATCGCCCTGCGCCTCGTCCTCCGGGTCGTCCCCGAGGTCAGTGTCGGCGCGCTGCTGGAGCCGTGCGTCAAGGGGGGTTACTGTCACGGCTTCCGCCGAAGTCGGTCCCTCTCCTTGTTAGGGTGGCGGTAGGCGGTCGACGTCGCTGGCCTTCTAGCCATCGCCGATCCACTTTTCATTTTCCATTTGTTTTGTCCTTGTCTTACACACCTGGTTTCAATTCCCCAATTACTTGTTCATTATTTAACCATCTGTTCCCCCATGTTTGTTTGTGAGTGATTGTTTATCTGTTCATGTATGCGCACGTTAGGCTGGTTACGCTGGGTTATGTTATTAAAACCTCTTACATCTAGACGTTCCGCTAGCGGAACGCCTCACCAATATCCAATGGTATAGCGTGGCGCGAATTACAAATACCTCAAAAATGCAAAAACTTCAATTTTTCAAACATATGACTATTTTACACCATTTTAAAGACAAGACTCTCCTTTATCTAACCACATTGTGCGATTTCAAAAAGGCTTTACAACCCAAGCAAAACATTAGATTATGTCAGGAGAGTGCCCAGACAGAAATAATCACACACCCATTTTTCAAGCTAGCATATAAATCACAAAAACCAAAACCACAGCTAAATGCAGCTCTAACCTTTGATGATCTTCATCAGATGACACTCCTAGGACATTATGTTATACAATACATGCATGTTTTGTTCAATCAAGTTCATATTTATATCAAAAACCAGCGTTTTACTATGGCGTTGATGTTGAGGAAATATTTTCCCTCCAATACTGCCAGTCAAGCAGCACAACAAATTAAATAATTACTATTCAAAAACATTGGTAAAATATTATATTGTCAATCAAAGAATTATACATTAACATCTCGTGAATGCAACCGCATTGCCAGATTTAAAAATAACTTTACTGGGAAATCACACTTTGCAATAATCTGAGTACTGCGCCCAGAAAAATAGGCTTTGCGATACAGTCTAGGCGCCATCTTGGAGTCATCTAAAATCAAAAATACTATGTAAATAATCCCTTACCTTTGATTATCTTCATCAGAAGGCACTTCCAGGAATTCCCAGGTCCATAACAAATGTAGTTTTGTTCGAAAAAGCTCATAATTTATGTCCAAAAAGCTCTGTGTTGTTAGCGCGTCCTGTAGGCTACTCAAAAACATGAACGTCGCCTGCCGGACTTGTCTTCATCAAAGAGGGAAAAAAAAATATTTACGTTCGTTCAAACATGTCAAACGTTGTATAGCATAAATCATTAGGGCCTTTTTCAATCAGAACTTCAATAATATTCAAGGCGGACGATTGCATTCTCTTTTAAAACGTATTGGAACGAGAGTACCCAAACATGCACTCGCGCGCCAGAGCAGTATCGGCCATCCGCTTATGACCAAAACATTTCAGTGAGCAAGACTTTCTAATCGACCTGGCCCGGGTATCCTGGGCGGATATTGACCTCATCCCGTCAGTAGAGGATGCCTGGTTATTTTTTTTTAAATGCCTTCCTCACCATCTTCAATAAGCATGCCCCATTCAAGAAATGTAGAACCATGAACAGATATAGCCCTTGGTTCTCTCCAGACTCTCCAGACCTGACTGGCCTTAACCTCTTACATCTAGACGTTCCGCTAGCGGAACACCTGCTCCAATATCCAATGATAGGCGTGGCGCGAATTACAAATTCCTCAAAAATACAAAAACTTCAATTTTTCAAACATATGACTATTTCACAGCATTTTAAAGACAAGACTCTCCTTTATCTAACCACATTGTCCGATTTCAAAAAGGCTTTACAGCGAAAGCAAAACATTAGATTATGTCAGCAGAGTACCCAGCCAGAAATAATCAGACACCCATTTTTCAAGCTAGCATATAATGTCACAAAAAACAAAACCACAGCTAAATGCAGCACTAACCTTTGATGATCTTCATCAGATGACAACCCTAGGACATTATGTTATACAATGCATGCATGTTTTGTTCAATCAAGTTCATATTTATATCAAAACCCAGCTTTTTTACATTAGCATGTGACGTTCAGAACTAGCATACCCCCCGCAAACCTCCGGTGAATTTACTAAATTACTCACGATAAACGTTCACAAAAAACATAACAATTATTTTAAGAATTATAGATACAGAACTCCTCTATGCACTCGATATGTCCGATTTTAAAATAGCTTTTCGGTGAAAGCACATTTTACAATATTCTCAGTAGATAGCCCGGCATCACAGGGCTAGCTATTTAGACACCCACCAAGTTTAGCACTCACCAATATCAGATTTACTATAAGAAAAGTTTGATTACCTTTCCTGTTCTTCGTCAGAATGCACTCCCAGGACTTCTACTTCAATAACAAATGTTGGTTTGGTCCAAAATAATCCATCGTTATATCCAAATAGCGGCGTTTTGTTTGTGCGTTCTAGACACTATCCGAATGGTAAATAAGGGTCGCGCGCATCGCGCATTTCGTGACAAAAGATTTCTAAATATTTCATTACCGTACTTCGAAGCATGTCAACCGCTGTTTAAAATCAATTTTTATGCCATTTTTCTCGTAAAAAAGCGATAATATTCCGACCGGGAATCTGTGTTTCGGCAAATAGAGGGAAAAACAGAAAGACGGGGGCGGCCAGTGCACGAGCCTAAGCCCTTTGTCCTCTGATAGACCACTTAGCAAAAGCGCTCGTGTGTTTCAGCCAGGGCTTTGAATTACGTCATTCAGCTTTTTCCCGGGCTCTGAGAGACCATGTGAGCCGTAGGAAGTGTCACGTTAGAGCAGAGATCCTTTGTAATGGATAGAGATGGCAAAGAAGTTCAAGAAATGGTCAGACAGGGTACTTCCTGTACAGAATCTTCTCACGTTTTGGCCTGCCAAATGAGTTCTGTTATACTCACAGACACCATTCAAACAGTTTTAGAAACTTTGGAGTGTTTTCTATCCAAAGCTAGTAATTATATGCATATTCTAGTTTCTGGGCAGGACTAATAATCAGATTAAATCGGGTACATTTTTTATCCAGCCGTGAAAATACTGCCCCCTAGCCATAACAGGTTAACTAACACAGAAACATCCTGTTGCGTTCTGCATTAGCATCGAACAACCCCCGTGATATGCAACTTTTCAGGGAAGTTAGAAACCAATATACACAGCCAGTTAGAAAAGCCAAGGCTAGCTTTTTCAAGCAGAAATTTGGTTCCTACAACACAAACTCAAAAAAGTTCTGGGACACTGTAAAGTCCGTGGGGAATAAGAACACCTCCTCCCAGCTGCCCACTGCACTGAGGATAGGAAACTCTGTCACTTCTGATAAATACACTATAATTGAGAATTTCAATAAGCATTTTTCTACGGCTGGCCATGCTTTCCACCTGGCTACCGCGGTCAACAGCACTGCACCCCCCCACAGCTACTCGCCCAAGCCTTCCCCATTTCTCCTTCTCCAAAATCCAGTCAGCTGATGTTCTGAAAAAGCTGCAAAATCTGGATCCCAACAAATCAGCCAGGCTAGACAATCTGGACCCTTTCTTTCTAAAATTATCTGCCGAAATTGTTGCAACCCCTATTACTAGCCTGTTCAACCTCTCTTTCGTGTTGTCTGAGATTCCAAAAGATTGGAAAGCAGCTGCTGTCATCCCCCTCTTCAACGGAGGGGACACTCTTGACCCAAACTTCTACAGCCCTATATCTATCCTACCCTGCCTTTCTAAGGTCTTCGAAAGCCAAGTCAACAAACAGATTACCGACCATTTCGAATCCCACCGCACCTTCTCCGCTATGCAATCTGGTTTCAGAGCCTGTCATGGGTGCACCTCAGCCACGCTCAAGGTCCTAAATGATATCGTAACCGCCATCAATAAGAAACAATACTGTGCTGCCGTATTCATTGACCTGGCGAAGACTTTCGACTCTGTCAATCACCACATCCTCATCGGCAGACTCAATAGCCTTGGTTTCTCAAATGATTGCCTCGCCTGGTTCACCAACTACTTATCTGATAGAGTTCAATGTGTCAAATCGGATGGCCTTTTTTTTTCTCTGTATACATCAATGATGTCGCTCTTGCTGCTGGTGAGTCTCTGATCCACCTCTACGCAGACGACACCATTCTGTATACTTCTGGCCCTTCTTTGGACACTGTGTTAACAACCCTCCAGACGAGCTTCAATGCCTTACATCTCTCCTTCCGTGGCCTCCAACTGCTCTTAAATACAAGTAAAACTGAATGCATGCTCTTCAACCGATCGCTGCCTGCACCTGCCCGCCCGTCCAGCATCACTACTCTGGACGGTTCTGACTTAGAATATGTGGACAACTACAAATACCTAGGTGTCTGGTTAGACTGTAAGCTCTCCTTCCAGACTCACATCAAACATCTCCAATCCAAAGTTAAATCTAGAATTGGCTTCCTATTTCGCAACAAAGCATCCTTCACTCATGCTGCCAAACATACCCGCGTAAAACTGACCATACTACCGATCCTCGACTTCGGCGATGTCATTTACAAAATAACCTCCAGTACCCTACTCAATAAATTGGATACAGTCTATCACAGTGCCATCCGATTTGTCACCAAAGCCCCATATACTACCCACCACTGCGACCTGCATGCTCTCGTTGGCTGGCCTTCGCTTCATATTTGTCGCCAAACCCACTAGCTCCAGGTCATCTATAAGTCTATGCTAGGTAAAGCCCCACCTTATCTCAGCTCACTGGTCACCATAGCAGCAACCACCCGTAGCACGCACTCCAGCAGGTATATCTCTCTGGTCACCCCCAAAGCCAATTCGTGATTTGGCCGTCTCTCCTTCCAGTTCTCTGCTGCCAATGACTGGAACGAACTACAAAAATCTCTGAAACTGGAAACACTTATCTCCCTCACTAGCTTTAAGCACCAGCTGTCAGAGCAGCTCACAGGTCACTGCACCTGTACATAGCCCATCTATAATTTAGCCCATATAACTACCTCTTCCCCTACTGTAAAGTTCTATTTATTTATTTTGCTCCTTTGCACTTTTTTTCACTGCAAATCTACCATTCCAGTGTTTTACTTGCTATATTGTATTAACTTTGCCACCATGGCCTTTTTTGCCTTTACCTCCCTTATCTCACCTCATTTGCTCACATTGTATATAGACTTATTTTTCTACTGTATTATTGACTGTATGTTTGTTTTACTCCATGTGTAACTCTTGTGTTGTTGTATGTGTCGAACTGCTTTGCTTTATCTTGGCCAGGTCGCAATTGTAAATGAGAACTTATTCTCAACTTGCCTACCTGGTTAAATAAAGGTGAAATAAATAAATAAAATAAAATAAAAAATACAGTATGAATGTATATAAACTCAGCAAAAAAGAAACGTTCTCTCACTGTCAACTGCTTTTATTTTCAGCAAACTTGGCATGTGTAAATATTTGTATTAACATAACAAGATTCAACAACTGAGACATAAACTGAACAAGTTCCACAGACATGGGACTAACAGAAATGGAATAATGTTTCCCTGAACAAAGGGGGCGTCAAAATCAAAAGTAACAGTCAGTATATGTTGTGGCCACCAGCTGCATTAAGTACTGCAGTGCATCTCCTCCTCATGGACTGCACGAGATTTGCCAGTTCTTGCTGTGAGATGTTACCCCACTCTTTCACCAAGGCACCTGCAAATTCCCGGACATTTCTGGGGGGAATGGCCCTAGCCCTCACCCTCCAATCCAACAGGTCCTAGACGTGCTCAATGGGATTGAGATGCAGGTTCTTCGCTGGCCATGGCAGAACACTGACATTCCTGCCTTGCAAGAAATCACGCATTGTTATGCTGGAGGGTCATGTCAGGATGAGCCTGCAGGAAGGGTACCACATGAGGGAGGAGGATATCTGCCCTGTAACGCATAGCGTTGAGATTGCCTGCAATGACAACAAGCTCAGTCCAATGATACTGTGACACCGCCCAAGACCATGACGGTCTTGAGGCGGTGCAGGTGCAGGTGTTGTTACACGTGGTCTGCCACTGAATGGACGATCAGCTGTCCATCCTGTCTCCCTGTAGCGCAGTCTTAGGCGTCTCACATTACAGACATTGCAATCTGGACATTGCAATTTATTGCCCTGGCCACATCTGCAGTCCTCATGCCTCCTTGCAGCATGCCTAAGGCACGTTCATGCAGATGAGCTGGGCATCTTTCTTTTGGTGTTTTTCAGAGTCAGTAGAAAGGCCTCTTTAGTGTCCTTTGTTTTCATAACTGTGACCTTAACTGCCTACCGTCTAAGTTTATGCTGAGTTAATGTATGTATGTATGTATGTATGTATGTATGTATGTATGTATGTATGTATGTATGTATGTATGTATGTATGTACAGTGGGGGAAAAAAGTATTTGATCCCCTGACAATTTTGTACGTTTGCCCACTGAGAAAGAAAGGATCAGCCTATAATTTTAATGCTAGGTTTATTTGAACAGTGAGAGACAGAATAACAACAAAAATATCCCAAAAAACACATGTCAAAAATGTTATAAATTGATTTGCATTTTAATGAGGGAAATAAGTATTTGACCCCCTCTCAATCAGAAAGATTTCTGGCTCCCAGACGTCTTTTATACAAGTAACGAGCTGAGATTAGGAGCACACTCTTAAAGGGAGTGCTCCTAACCACAGCTTGTTACCTGTAAAAAAGACACCTGTCCACAGAAGCAATCAATCAATCAGTATCCAAACTCTCCACCATGGCCAAGACCAAAGAGCTCTCCAAGGACATCAGGGACAAGATTGTAGACCTACACAAGGCTGGAATGGGATACAACACCATCGCCAAGCAGCTTGGTGAGAAGGTGACAACATTTGGTGCGATTATTCGCAAATGGAAGAAACACAAAAGAACTGTCAATATCCCTCGGCCTGGGGCTTCATGCAAGATCTCACCTCGTGGGGTTGCAATGATCATGAGAATGGTGAGGAATCAGCCCAGAACTACACGGGGGGATATTGTCAATGATCTCAAGGCAGCTGGGACCATAGTCACCAAGAAAACAATTGGTAACACACTATGCGTGAAGGACTGAAATCCTGCAGTGCCCGCAAGGTCCCCCTGCTCAAGAATACATATACATGCCCGTCTGAAGTTTTCCAATGAACATCTGAATGATTCAGAGGACAACTGGTGAAAGTGTTGTGGTCAGATGAGACCAAAATGGAGCTCTTTGGCTTCAACTCAACTCGCCGTGTTTGGAGGAGGAGGAATGCTGCCTATGACCCCAAGAACACCATCTCCACCGTCAAATATGGAGGTGGAAACATTATGCTTTGGGGGTGTTTTTCTGCTAAGGGGACAGGACAACTTCACCGCATCAAAGGGACGGTGGACGGGGCCATGTACCGTCTAATCTTGGGTGAGAACATCCTTCCCTCAGCCAGGGCATTGAAAATGGGTTGTGGATGGGTATTCCAGCATGACAATGACCCAAAACACACGGCCAAGGCAACAAAGGAGTGGCTCAAGAAGAAGCACATTAAGGTCCTGGAGTGGCCTAGCCAGTCTCCAGACCTTAATCCCATAGAAAATATGTGGAGGGAGCTGAAGGTTCGAGGTGCCAAATGTCAGCCTCGAAACTTTAATGACTTGGAGAAGATCTGCAAAGAGGAGTGGGACAAAATCCCTCCTGAGATGTGTGCAAACCTGGTGGCCAACTACAAGAAACGTCTGACCTCTGTGATTGCCAAGGGTTTTGCCACCAAGTACTAAGTCATGTTTTCCAGAGGGGTCAAATACTTATTTCCCCCATTAAAATGCAAATCATTTTATAACATTTTTGACATGCGTTTTTCTGGATTTTTGTTGTTGTTATTCTGTCTCTCACTGTTCAAATAAACCTATGGTGACAAAGGTATTTGCCAGCTATATGTGGCGCCATGTTTGTTGACATTAAACAATGCATTCTGGGTGTCACATAATCTGCCAGACCAAAGATGTTATAATGACGTGAAGGAATGGTTCACTCATCTTTCGGGTAAACTTCCGGAAGTGAATGAAGGGAAGTGGATGATTGTAGACGACACACCCCCTTCACCATGCATACCATAAACAGACCAAACTCATCTAGTCTCCTCTTATTATCTTTGTTTGATGCAAAAAAACAAGCATGGCGGCACGCACAAGCTACCCATCGTCTGATTACTTTAGATTTCTAGAAAGTTTTTTACTCAATTATTTCGATCAATGGTGAGCTCACCCGTGATGTGATTAATTATAAATAGTAATTGCTATTAGCTAATTCATATTGTAGTTTCTGTCAGCCGAGAGTTATAAAAATATGACCATAAAAATATGAATATGTTACGTCAATCTTTCCTCCGTTAGTACTAGGACAAATGTAGCCTACATTTTTGCGGTTTGGATGATTGTGATATGCTGTAGCTACTTCTGTGAATGTCTGAACATTGCATCCAAAAATAAACTGCTTACATTCTGGACATAACTTTGTAAGGACTGTGTTTGTGCAAAATATTTCTGTAAAAACTGTGTGGCCAGCTGAAATGCTGACTGTTTTGTCATTCGAAACTGGACGTTCTAAATAAGCGTTCTAGTCACACTGGTTTGATCGATCACTACAGGGACCACTGTAGAATGATCACACCCATGTGTTGGTATGTGTGAAAAGGTTAAAACAGTTACTGAGGTACATAGCTGGCTGTGATAGGAGAAACCTGAGCATGGGTCAACAACATTGTAGTTAATCCACCATACTAACCTAATTGACAGAGTGAAAAGAAGGAAGCCTGTACAGAATAAAAACATTCCAAAACATGCGTCCTGTTTGCAACTAAAGTAATACTGAAAAAAACTGCAAAGGAATGTACTTTTGTTCCTGAATACAAAATGTATTGGGGCAAATCTAATGCAACCAGTGGCGGCTGCTGAGGGGAGGACGGCTCATAATAGTGGCTGTAACGGATCAAATGGAATGGCATCAAACACATGGAAATCATGTGTATAATGTAATTGATACCATTCAACCTATTCCACTCTAGCCATTAACATGAGCCCGTCCTCCCCAATTAAGGTGCCACTAACCTCTTGTGAATGCGACACATTAGTGAGTACCACTCTCCATATTTTCAAGGATAGTGGTGGCTGAATCATGTTATGGGTATGCTTTTAATCGTTAAAGACTGGGGTTTTTCAGGATCAAAAAGAAATGGAATGAAGCTAAGCACAGGAGATTAATTCACCTTTCAGCAGTACAAAAACCTAAAACACAAGGCCAAATCTACATTGGATGTTCTTACTAAGAAGACAGCAAATATTCCTACTTAAAAATCTATGGCAAAACCTGAAAATGGCTGTCTAGAAATGATCAATAACAAATTTGAAAGATCTTGAAAAATGTTGAAATAATTATGGGCAAATGTTGTACAGTCCAGGTGTGGAAAGCTCTTAGAGACTTACCCAGAAAGACTCACAGCTGTGATCGCTGCCAAAGGTACTTCTACAAAGTATTTACTCAGGGCTGTGAATACTTATGTAAATTAGATATTTCTGTATTTCATTTTCAATAAATTTGCAAACATTTTGAAAAACATGTCATTATGGGGTATTGCGTGTTCATGGGTGAGAAAATATATTTAACAATTTTGAATTCAGGCTGTAACTCAACAAAATGTGGAATAAGTCAAGCGTTATTAATACTTTCTGAAGGCACAGTATATAGGGAACGGATCAGAGGTAGCAGGTCATAAACGTTTTAAATGTTGAATATTTACCCATGTCCATTTGATCTGTTTTGCCCTGTAATCATGGCCAGTTTGGAAGCCATTGTTTAGGCCTCTTGAAGTGCAAGTAATATAAAAACACCCAGTATTCAATAGTATGCTGCAAAATGCAAAGCCAACCTGCTTGCTCCAACTCTTTGTAATTAAAGTAAAATACTGAAGAAAAAATGTCTCAGTTTCATAATCACTTTTACTGTATTGTACTGTGTTTCACTGCTGTGGCATCTAGTTACCGTGCTTATCTCTGTATTGGAACTATCCAGAGATGGTCTAAGATATATCATAAGATATTTTGTTGTAATTGCAATTATTTTGAAGACAAATGTATACTTAAAACTACAACAACATTTACAGTTACGGTAACAGAAACGTTTTACTTGCTATGACTGTGTTGTGATATGTTTTTTTTTATATCAACCTTGGTTTAATGCACTGATTGTAAGTTGCTAAGGACAAGAGTGTTCGCTAAATTACGTAAATGTATAAATGTAAAAATGAAAACTTGCTAAGGACACTGGGTAATATGTAACTGTATGGGTAATTTCAGTTATATCAGTGGTGTGTATTTATGGATGCCAAGGGAAGACAGGCTTCCCCAAAACATTTAGCAAGAATACAAATAAAAAATATACAATCATTTACCTTTCATCTCTCTGTGTTTCATAATTTTCCTTCAATTCGCAAGAGGCTGAATGTATCTCACCAGAGAAAGTATCCGAGCCAACGAAATAGCGCCCATATGTCTCTGTATGTCTATCTGATGATGTCTGGTCCAAAAGAGTATGACATTGTTCCCCCCATAGCATTGAATGCAAGGGAAGTCAGCAAGCATTTGGCCTCCATTGATAAAAAATATATATAAAATAATAGACAACCAGCGTTGAGCTAAACTGAGTGAGCTCAACTGTTAGCCCAATTTTAGCCCTTAGAGTTATATTAGAAGTGCCCATCCAAATAGGCTCAAGGTCATTGGCCACAGATAGAATGACATCAAATCACGTTATATCTACAGTAGCTTTGATTGGACTGATCATGTCAACATTTTACTTTCAAAGTCTTAGCTAGCAGTCATTCTCATAAATCAAGCTGACAATCTACTGGCAAATCCTTTTTAATCCTTGTTATTTGAAGAGAAATAATGAAGAGAAATTATAGATAAAACGTATCAGTGCTCATCGGCCATTGGACATAAAGATTACACAACAAGTTGGAAATCGCAAATTCAACAATGAGTCGAGGAAGGAAGGAATCAGTGGCTAACTGCAAGCAGTACAAAGCAATCAGTAACAGTAGCCTGCTATTCAATCGAATGGCTGTGGTTTTTTTCCCAAGGACTCACCATAAATCCAGAAAATGACAGACTTTGATGACAAAGTTTGATGACAAAACTGCCGCGCCACCTTCATGTTTAAGTGAGCACATCGGAAAAATGTCTTGTATGCTGCTGCATAAATTATGTAATATGCAAGGGAGCTATGTATACTGTAGCTGAGAAAGTAATACTAAGTGTATGTTGTGTAGTAAGCTGTTAGTAGCCCAAGTGCCTGACCCTAATAATTTGATATTCACCAACGCGGTATTGTAAACACATCAGTCGTGGCCGGTGTGTGCTTGTTTGCCTATGACCTGTTTTAGAGAGATGTAATCATTGAATATTGTAAGAGCTTTCATTGTCTGTTTATATGCAAGAACAGCTCATGTTCTGAATTCTGTCGCTGTACATTTCATAAGTGCTGAACAAATAGTTATATAGACTATGTGGCGGCAGGTAGCACTTAACCCACTGTTCCCCGGGCGCCGAAGACGTGGATGTCGATTAAGGCAGCCCCCCGCAGCTCTCTTATTCAGATTTCAGTTGAATGCATTCAGTTGTACAACTGACTAGGTATCCCTCTTTCCCTTTCCCTCTCGCTCATTAATGTCTTAATCGAAATGAAGGATTGCCTCTTATCCGCTTGTCGTCCTCTTATGCAATAGTTTGTACATCTCAATTGTCAGTAGAAACCACATTTGTTTAAGCAAGTCAGCCATATATGCTATGTTTTTTTAAAGGGCAGTAAATGAGGCTGAATGAACTGTAGCAGTGGTAAGGCGTTGTTGGGATTCTGCTGTTGGGACAGCTTTATGTTGGCCCTAACAGTTTGTGGACACCGTTTGTCACCGTTATAGTGCAATTAATGTATTGTTTAGTGTTGTGTTGTGGCTTTGCTGGCATGCATTCCACATTTTCTTTGTTTGCCCCACCAAGATGTACATGCTAAATCGCCACTGATTGTGCCCCTGGCCTGAGAAGATTGATGTTCAATATGTAGCAAGACGTAGAAGGTTAATGTTAACAAACTAAGAGTTGCCCATGAAAGGAAGTAAGGCTAGCAAGCAAGCATTTTAGCCAGGTTGCCTAGGACAACAAAAAATGAAAGCGTGTACTGTATCACAGAGTGATAGACCCTTTCATCAAATTCAAAGAGAGGAGGATGGCATTGGCATATTTTTCTACTTGCATGAACGCACATGCATACACGCACACACACAAAGAAATCAGAACCATGGACTGCCACATCATACTGTATTTCGCTTAGGTTGATTGGACTAAATAGTTTTTGGTATTGTTTAGTTTTCACTGTATTAGACTAAGTATAGGTGATTTGATGATTTTGAATATTGAAGTTGAAATGGTGCAGGAATAGTCGAGGCAGCTCGTGTTTTCTTTTAAACTTGCAGTAACTCTCTGTGGTTCTAAATCAATAGTTGTTTAGTGGGCCAAATATGTTGGAAGCATTGACTTGTTTGACCGTGCTGTAGATCATGTAACTGTTTGTTACATGCAATATGCTTTGTGGACTTCACCGGATAGAGGTTGCTCTCCAGTTTTGTGATGAAACAAAGGTTTGGTTGAATGTATCCTGCCACTGTGTCTTCTTCTTGTCTCGGCCGTGGGCCTGTATATCACGGTCGCAAAGCATATGAACTAACAGGTTATAGAGCAAACAACGCAATTATCACGACACAGGTTGTAATATGGCTTTTTTTTCTGGCTTGGCTTCCCCAGTCATTTTACAGACGCACCACTACTGATTTAAGTGTACATTTGATTACATTAAAACAAAATGTACCGTAAAATTGCTTACCATTAAATTGAGTAATATACTGGCCAATTGCTGCCAGTAAGTTCCCTGTACATTTTACAGGAAATGTTTTACAGTGTGTGTGTGTGTGTGTGTGTGTGTGTGTGTGTGTGTGTGTGTGTGTGTGTGTGTGTGTGTGTGTCTGTGTGTCTGTGTGTGTGTGTGTGAATAGTTTCCTGTTTACATCTTAATAAATGCATGATTCTATTGTATACACCGTCTCTATCAATGCTCCCACTGTACTCTCTGCTAATCTGAACACCAATCTAAATGCACATCAAATGTAGTATTTCTTTGTCTGAACATTTAGGATTTTCACCTAATCAGGAGGAGTTTTGCTGGCCACAGCTATTTTAACACCGGGGCAAAGAGCGCCCCAGTCAGCTTGGTCAGCATTCCAGTGAAATGTGCATCAAAAGGCACACAATTCCCTATAGTGCACTACTTTTGACCTGAGACTTATGGTTTCTGGTCAAAAGTAGTGCACTACATATGGAATAGGGATGCAACCCATATTTGGGACAAGGGGGCATGATATAGGCTGAAATGTGAAAACACTTTGCCATAAATCAACGGAGGTCACAAGATGGTCACTGGATAATTTGATTAGCTGTATTACTGATCTTTGATTCCAAAGATGATTTAAGCACATTGTTCTTAGCTCTAACAAATAGCTACATTTCAATATTCATTCAAACCAGATATAGGCATAATTCACTATTTTGTATATATATATATATATATATATATATTTGTTTTCTTTTTTATCATGAAAAAGCATTTAAACGTCAGCTAAATGTATGCAGAATATGCAACATTGCGACAGTGAGACGATTTATACCATAGAGTTTCCCCACCAGCCAAATCCAAAACATTTGAAGTTTTATTTCCCCATAGAATTGTAAAACTAGTTGATAAAAAGTTATCTTTGCTTCACAGAACAACAGGGTTTCTGATATTTTCTAAAAGGAACTATGATATCCCAGATATGGCTCTTTTTGGTGCTTGACTCCCCTGTGCTCTCTTATTCATGTTCATGTTGTGCCACTACCATTGATCTTTACTGTTGTGTTTGTGGACTATGGTGTTAGTCAGGACACACTTATAGATGGGTTTTTTTTTTCTTCACGTTGTGTGTCAGAGAGACAGAGAGAGAAAGAGGATACCCTTTCATAAACAGACAAAGATTCCACTAATTTACCATGGCTGCTTCTTTTTACCTGCTTTTAGGTATGTCTGAAAGGGGTAGGGGGTTAAAAACATGGCAATTAAAAGCCACCTAAAGACCTAGTCATGATTCATGCATTTTCACAGTGTGAATGGTTGTCTGCTGTTTTTCCTGTAAATTCATTAACACTACCATTGTTTAGCACCTCCTTAATTTGAAATACAAACAGCCTCCATGGTTTAACAACACCCTCCACCCATCCCTATTTGCCAGTTAAACACTTATATGTATAAAACGTGAACATATTTACAGGTAATATATTACGTCTTCTGTCGGAAATGGCTAGGAGAGAAAAGGAGAAAGAGAAAGAAAGTGAGAGAGAGAGACAGAGAGACAAACTGGCCCAACACCCACTATTACACCCGCCCAAGTCCCATAGTGCACCCTAAGAGGTATGTATCAGATGCTCAACATGCTCTGCTCACACCTACTGTGATGGTCCGGGCGTAAATAACACAAAAACAACACTAGACACTACAGAACACAAAGCTTTTACTATCTCATCCTGGAATATACAAGGTCGGAGGTAATGTGCTTTTGGGCTAAAGAGCGGGAACCCAGACCTCGTCAAAGAAAATGGAAATACAGACATTGTCATCCTACAAGAAACATGGTTTAAAGGATACATTGTTTGCCCTCTAGGTTACAGAGCTGGAAGTCCCATCCACCAAACTACCATGTCTGAAACAGGGAAGAGACTCAGGGGGTATGCTAATTTGATATAGAGCAGACCTAACCCATTCTATTAAAAGTCAAAACAGGAACATTTTACATTTGGCCAGAAATGAATATGGAAATTATCTAAACAGAGAAAGATGTTCTCATGTGTGCTACCTATATCCCCCCAATAGAATCCCCATACTTTAATGATGACAGCTTCTCCATCCTAGATGGGGAGATCAAGAATTTCCAAGCTCAGGGACATGTACTATTCTGTGGTGACAAAAATGCCAGAGCTGGACCCAGAAAACCTTAGCCTACGCCTTCACTATAGTGAATCACTAAAACAATACAGAAATACTCTATGGAAAAAGAAGGAACAGCACGTCATAAATCAGCTCAATGTAATTGAATAATCAATAGAATCTAACCACTTCTGGGAAAATTGGAAAACTCGAAACAAACGACAACATAAAGAGTTATCTATCCAAAACGGCGATGTATGGATAAACCACTTCTCTAATCTTTATGGTTCTACAACAAATAACAAACAGCAAAAACATATACAGTTGAAGTCTGAAGTTTACATACACTTAGGTTGGAGTCATTAAAACTCATTTTCAACCACTTCACAAATTTCTTGTTAACAAACTATAGTTTTGGCAAGTCGGTTAGGACATCTACTTTGTGCATGACACAAGTACTTTTTCCAACAATTATTTACAGACAAATTATTTCACTTGTAATTCATTGTATCACATTTCCAGTGGGTCAGAAGTTTATATACTCCAAGTTGACTGTGCCTTTAAACTGCTTGGAAAATTCTAGAAAATGATGTCATGGCATTAGAAGCTTCGGATAGGCTAATTGACATCATTTGAGTCAATTGGAGGTGTATCTGTGGATGTATTTCAAGGCCTACCTTCAAACTCAGTGCATCTTTGCTTGACATATTGGGAAAATCAAAATAAATCAGCCAAGACATCAGAAAAAAAATTGTAGACCTCAACAAGTCTGGTTCATCCTTGGGTACAATTTCCAAATGCCTGAAGGTACCACGTTCATCTGTACAAACAATAGTAGGCAAGTATAAACGCCATGGGCCCACGCAGCCGTCATACCGCTCAGGAAGGAGACACATTCTGTCTCCTAGAGATGAATGTACTTTGGTGTGAAAAGTGCAAATCAATCCCAGAACAACAGCAAAGGATCTTGTGAAGATGCTGAAGGAAACAGGTACAGTAAATCGAGTCCTATATCGACATAACCTGAAAGGCTGCTTAGCAAGGAAGAAGCCACTGCTCCAAAACCGCTACAAAAAAGCCAGACTATGGTTTGCAACTGCACATGGGGACAAAGATCAAACTTTTTGTAGAAATGTCCTCTGGTCTGATGAAACAAAAATATAACTATTTGGCCATATTGACCATCGTTATGTTTGGAGGAAAAAGGGGGAGGCTTGCAAGCCAAAGAACACCATCCCAACCGTGAAGAACGGGGGTGGCAGCATCATGTTGTGGGGGTGCTTTGCTGCAGGAGGGACTGATGCACTTCACAAAATAGATGGCATCATGAGGGAGGGATATTAAGTGGATATATTGAAGCAACATCTCAAGACATCAGTCAGGAAGTTAAAGCTTGGTCGCAAATGGGTCTTCCAAATGGACAATGACCCCAAGCATACTTCCAAAGTTGTGGCAAAATGGCCTAAGGACAACAAAGTCAAGGTATTCGAGTGGCCATCACAAAGCCCTGACCTCAATCCTATAGAACATTTGTGGGCAGAACTGAAAAAGTGTGTGCGAGCAAGGAGGCCTACAAACCTGACTCAGTTACACCAGCTCTGTCAGGAGAAATGGGCCAAAATTCACCCAACTTATTGTGGGAAGCTTGTGGAAGGCTAATCGAAACGTTTGACCCAACTTAAACATTTTAAAGGCAATGCTACCAAATACTAATTGAGTATATGTAAACTTCTACCCAATGGGAATGTGATGAAAGAAATAAAAGCTGAAATAAATAATTCTCTCTATTACTATTCTGACATTTCACATTCTTAAATAAAGTGATGATCCTAACTGACCTAAAACAGGGAATTTTTACCAGGATTAAATGTCAGGAATTGTGAAAAACTGAGTTTAAATGTAGTTGGCTAAGGTGTATGTAAACTTCCGACTTCAACTCTACATGATCAAATACAAATTAAAGACCAGAACCTACTGGATTCTCCAAATACATTGAATGAACTACAGGACAAAATACAAACCCTCCAACCCAAAAAGGCCTGTGGGGTTGATGGTATCATAAATGAAGTGATAAAATATACACACCACAAATTCCATTTGGCTATACTTAAACTCTTTAACATCATCCTCAGCTCTGGCATCTTCCCCAATATTTGGAACCAAGGACTGATCACCCCAATCCACGAAAGTGGAGACTAATTTGACCCCAATAACTAACGGGGGATATGCGTCAACAGCAATCTTGGGGAAAATCCTCTGCACTATCATTAACAGCAGACTCTTACATTTCCTCAGCGAAAACAATTTACTGAGAAAAAGTCAAATTAGCTTTTTACCTAATTACCATATGACACCCATGCATTCACCCTGCACACCCTAATTGACAAACAAACAAACAAAAACAAAGGCAAAGTCTTTTGGTGCTTTGTTGTATTAAAAAAAAACATTAGACTCAATTTGGCATGAGGGTCTGCAATACAAATTGATGGAAAGTGGTGTTAGGGGAAAAACATACAACATTATAAAATCCATGTACACAAACAACAAGTGTGCGTTTAAAATTGGCAAAAAAATACACATTTCTTTCCACAGGGCCGGGGGCTGAAACAGGGATGCAGCTTAAGCCCCACCCTCTTCAATATATATATATATATATCAACAAATTAGCGAGGGCTCTAGAACAGTCTGCAGTACTCGGCCTCACCCTACTAGAATCTGAAGTCAAATGTCTATGTGCTTCTGTCCCCAAACATGGAGGGCCTATAGCAGCACCTATATCTTCTGCACCGATTCTGTCAGACCTGGGCCCTGACTGTAAATCTCAATAAGACAAAAATAATGGTGTTCCAAAAAAGGTCCAGCTGCCAGGACTACAAATACAATTCCATTTAGACACTGTTGCCCTAGAGCATGCAAAAAAACTACACATACCTCGGCCTAAACATCAGCGTCACAGGTAACTTCCACAAAGCTGCGAATGATCTGAGAGAAGGCAAAAAGGGCCTTCTATGCCATCAAAAGGAACATAAAAATCTGACTTAGGTTCTAGCTAAAAATACTTGAATCAGTTATAGAACCCATTGCCCTTTATGGTTGTGAGGTCTGGTGTCCGCTCGCCAACCAAGAATTCACAAAATGGGACAAACACCAAATTGAGACCGCAAGAGACGTTAAATTCGACAACCACCTAAAAGGAAGCAATTCCCAAACCGTCCATAACAAAGTCTTTACCTACAGAGAAATGAACCTGGAGAAGAGCCCCCTAAGCAAGCTGGTCCTGGGGCTCTGTTCACAAATACAAACAGACCCACAGAGCCCCAGGACAGCAACACAATTAGACCCAACCAAATCATGAGAAAACAAGAAGATAATTGCTTGACACATTAACAAAATTAACAAAAAAACCTAGCATACTAGAATGCTATTTGGCCCTAAACAGAGAGTATACAGTGGCAGAATACCTGACCACTGTGACTGACCCAAACTTAAGGAAAGCTTCCACTATGTTCAGACTCAGTGAGCATAGCCTTGCTATTGAGAAAGGCTGCCGAAGGTAGACCTGGCTCTCAAGAGAAGACAGGCTATCTGCACACTGGCCACAAAATGAGGTGGAAACTGAGCTGCACTTCCTAACCTCCTGCCAAATCTATGACAATATTAGAGACACATATTTCCCTCAGATTACACAGACCCACAAAAAAAATTGTAAACAAATATACTATTTTGATAAACTTCCATATCTATTGGGTGAAATACCACATTGTGCAATCACAGCAGCAAGATGTGTGATGTTCTTGTTGCCACAAGAAAAGGGCAACCAGTGAAGAAAATACCCCATTGTAAATATGTAACGATCGTCGTCGGGTGACGAGGAAGCGGACCAAAACGCAGCTGGGAGCGAACACATGTTTATTCTTTACACTGAAGTAAACACGTACACAAAATCAAGAAAATGCCGATACGTTAACTGCTCAAAAACAAAGAGACAACACCCCACAAACAGCGTGGGGGAAAAAGGAACTTAAATGTGATCCCAATCAGAGACAACTAGCGACAGCTGTCTCTGATTGGGAATCGACAGAACCCAACATAGAAATAACCCACATAGAGCTAACACAAGGCTATAACGCAAACATAGAAAATAAACCAAGGAAAAATACCCAACATGACACACCTTGACCAAAATACCCGAGTTCACCTGGTCAGGGCGTGACAAAATACAACCTATAGGTATGTTTATTTATTTTCCATTTAACTATTTGCACATTATTGCAACACTGTACTGTATATATACATACTATGACATTTGAATTGTCTAACTTTTTTGAGTGTAATGTTTACTGTTAATGTTTTACCGTTTTATTTCACTTTTGTTTAATATCTATTTCACTTGCTTTGGCAATGTAAAGATATGTTTCTATGCCAATAAAGCCCCTTAAATTGAAATTGAGAAAGAGAGAGACAAAGAGAGAGAGAGAGAGGAAGACAATGAGAAAGAGGAGAGAATAGGAGAGAGTAAGAGAGAGAGAGAGACCATGCAGCCGTGAAACAAGTCAGTATTCAACGTTCCTCCATGCCTGTGGCACTGATGTCTCTCCTACAGGAAAAGGGGGCCAAACAGGCCCCCATTAACATCGGAGGGGCTGCAGTGGAGCAGGTCGAGAGTTTCAAGTTCCTTGGTGTCCACATGACCAACGAACTATCATGGTCCAAACATATCAAGACAGTCGTAAAGAGGGCACGACAAAACCTTTTCCCCCTCAGGAAAAGATTTGGCATGGATCCCCAGATCCTCAAAGGGTTCTACAGCTGCACCATCGAGAGCATCCTGACCGGTTGCATCACCGCCTGGTATGGCAACTGCTCGGCATCTGACCGTAAGGCGCTACAGAGGGTAGTGCGAACGGCCAGTACATCACTGGGGCCAAGCTGCCTGCTATCCAGAAACCATATAATTGGCGGTGTCAGAAGAAAACCCAGAAGATTGTCAGAGACTCCAGTCACCCAAGTTATAGACTATTATCTCTGCTACCGCATGGCAAGCGGTACCGGAGCGTCAAGTCTAGGACCAAAAGTCTCCTCAAAACCTTCTACCCCCAAGCCATTAGACTGCTGAACAATTCATAAAAATCGCCACCGGACAATTTACATTGACCCCCCTCTTGTACACTGCTGCTACTCGCTGTTTGTTTGTTACCTATGCATATTCACTTCGCCCCCACCTGTACATAGCCTCGTTATTATTATTCGTATTGTGTAACTTTTTATTATTACTTTTTATTTTAGCCTACTTGGTAAATATTTTCTTCTTCTTGAACTGCACTGTTGGTTAAGGGCTTGCAAGTAAGCACTTCACACTAAAGTCTACACTCGTTGTATTCGGCG
Organism: Salmo salar; assembly: GCF_965601325.2. Taxonomy (NCBI): domain Eukaryota; kingdom Metazoa; phylum Chordata; class Actinopteri; order Salmoniformes; family Salmonidae; genus Salmo; species Salmo salar. The sequence continues at coordinate 7,847,288 of NC_138319.1, forward strand.
CTTGTGGAAAATAAAGTTTGATTTGATTTGAAGATGGTGTTAAAACCGTCCGCTAGGGGCAACAGTGAGCGCTATTACCTTCAAGTAGGTTTCAGTATTGCTAGGGTGTTGTGGACTGGGACTTATGGTGCCAAAGGTTGAATGTGGAATCCAGCGATAGAAAGTTATTTGTATTTTTCCTTTAAGCCTATCTAAAATCTTAACCCTTACCTTAACCATTCGGAGTTAATGCCTGAACTTAACCTGAAACACACATTTTGTTTCGAAGAATTTCGAAATTTGACTTTTCTGAAACATGGATAAACTTCTAATTCTGACGTGAGACTGTGAGAGTTAGTTGAGACCAAGACCAAAACAGAATTCATAAATATTCACAAAACCAATATTGAGGCTATCCAGGCCCATTCAGTAGGGAGGATTTGGTCAAGAGCCACAGTCAGTCATTGTCAATCAGTGGCTGATCTTTCAATAGAACATGCCAGATGTAGAAATCCCTCTGGCTCAGTGAATAGCTACTGTTTGATGCTTGGTTGGGAGGACAGCTCCAAAGTGAAAGCTTGGGAGAGTTCCAGGAATGCAACTCATGCAACTAACACCCTGGGGAGGGAACAACTCTTGTAGGCCTGCTGTTTGTGACGATTTATAAAGAACTCCCCATAGTTCAGTAAATAAAATTAGAAACCACAAACTAAATAATTTACATATTTTGCCCACTATAGATTTTTTTATTTTCTGTTTAGAGGAAAAATATTATTGGCACACTTTATGTAATTCAAGTTTTCTATATTATCCACACTTCAAGGTTAACATTTGAATACTTACAAAAAGGCAGGCAAACAGTAGCCTACCTTATTCTTACATGCTAAATAGGCCTATCCTACTGGTCACAGATATCAGTTCATCTAGTTTTGAGTTGTCAACTAACATGAATTCAACATGAAATGAACAAAAAATGTCACCATGTCATTGGATTTAGGTTCAAAGTTGGGTGAAAAAAAGAGAAATGCCCTTACATTGACGACTTTTTGCAAATCCAATTAGTTTTCCACATTGATTCAACATCATCACATATATTTTTGGAGGTTGAAATTCCATGGAAACAACGTTGATTCACCAGGTTTTTATGTCAATATATTTGGACATTTCTTCATTAGGCCTATATTATTTGCTACCACATGGATATTAGTAGTCTTACATTCAGGCTGAGGTTTTCAAATTGAGCTGACAATAATATATAATTTCTCTCCATCCTTCTGTTGAAGTAGCCTACATCAGTCCGTTCAAACATGCCTCCACAGCGCGGCAAGCTGTTCATTATTTTCTCTCGGACGATTTCTCCCCCTGCCCTGTATCAGGGACTTGTGAATGACAGCCAATCGGAGGCTGTGCCCTTTCCTTCAGCCTCCCCTGACATACACATAGAGAAGTGATGCTGCCTACGCGAAAAAGCTAAACGCAGTTGAGGAACAGCCTTGAAGCTCTTTTGGAACTGCTGCAGTGAACGAAAGGATACACTTCTCCCTCATCTCACCAACTACCCCTTCGCTATCGTAGGATTTCTCCAACTGAATAAGAACTCCGGTGGCAGGTGAGTGAAACGATCAAATCAACTTTATATATATTTATATATATATATCGATGTGAACATCTTTTCAGCTTTGTGCTTTGTGGCCAAATGAAAGGTTGTCCCGATATATAAGGCTACTGTTTGAAAACTGCCGAGTCAAGTGCTACTGCGACCTAGAGGTTAGGCTATTGGTGTAATTTATTGACCGTTGTACATGCATTGATTTCCAGGTAGCATTATACGTTATATGTTCAATAGTTGATTCATAAATAAGGGTGAGTCTAGGCGACTTAACTTTAGAGTACATCGCTGGAAGTTGCTTGGAATATCACTCGATGTGTAATGCATTATGCCGCATTCACGTAAACAGCCGGAACCACGAAACTCGGAAATGTTCGACTCGCTAACTGGTTGAACGCGGCACGTGTAGCCTATAACTAGTTAGCAAGTCGGACATTTCCGAGTTTCCTAGTTCCGACTACCACATAAACGCGGCATTAGACATAATGGACCACTGGGCCAACTTTAGGTTTTCGTTTATTATAGGCCACGATGTTGGATAATGAATTGTGGATACTATTATTTATTTGACTCCTTCAGATCAGATGTACAGTAGGCTGCAGTAGCACTGTGCTGGCGCCACAAGTCAACACATCACGGAGAGTATCAAACGGAGGGAGGTCCACCTTATATCTCCTTAATTAATATAATGACAACTGAATATTTTTTATGTAATATTCATTGTTTGTTGGTGCTATATGAAATGTTCTCATTCCTCTTAATTCTTCCCCACTGGTTATGCTACGGATATCAATGCAGGTAGCCTAAAGGCTACAGTAGAATAGGCTACATGCGTTGATGGAAATATGAAATTCTTTCTCTCTGTACAGTTGGCTGGTGTAGCCTGAAGCACACGGGCCAGACCATGATTTCAATAGGCTCCAGGAGATGCCAGGATTTTTCCAAGTATGCCTCCTCAAGTGCGCCCTCAGTCATATTACATTAAGTCATAACGTTTGAGGCTTTTACAGTATTAATTTGGACTAGGTACATTCGGGTAGGCCTGTAGGCTATGCAATTCTTCAACACCTTTGCATTCTCATCAGCTTTTTAGTTGGGGGGGGGGGGGGGGGGGGGGCCACCTCGCTGCCATTTTTTTGCCATGGGCAGAGAGAAAAAAGTTGCAGTTTTACAGCTAATTTCCTGCATTTCTACCCATTTTGTCACAGGGTGGAGTAAGATGTATGCAGTATTAAAGCTAATTTCCTGCAATTCTGCACATGTTGTAATGACATCTGAGTGAGAAATGACTAACAAAATCAATGGGGACCCCTGGAAGTCAGGGCCCCTGTTCAAGTGCCCTATATGCCCGGTCGGTATACAGACGTGATTACTACAAGCTTAGATAGCTGGCTAGACTAATTACCAATCCAACAATTGTTAGTTGGTATGGCTAATTGAGTGGCTGACATAAGATAAAACTTTGCTTTGTACAGTGGGGAGAACAAGTATTTGATACACTGCCGATTTTGCAGGTTTTCTTACTTACAAAGCATGTAGAGGTCTGTAATTTTTATCATTTACATTTTAGTCATTTAGCAGACGCTCTTATCCAGAGCAAATTACAGTAGTGAATGCATACATCTCATACATGGTCCCCCGGTGGAATCGAACCCACAACCCTGGCATTGCACACACCATGCTCTACCAACTGAGCTACAGGGAACTACAGGTACACTTCAACTGTGAGAGACGGAATCTAAAACAAAAATCCAGAAAATCACATTGTATGATTTTTAAGTAATTAATTTGCATTTTATTGCATGACATAAGTATTTGATCACCTACCAACCAGTAAGAATTCCGGCTCTCACAGACCTGTTAGTGTTTCTTTAAGAAGCCTTCCTGTTCTCCACTCATTACCTGCATTAACTGCACCTGTTTGAACTCGTTACCTGTATAAAAGACACCTGTCCACACACTCAATCAAACATACACCGACCTCTCCACAATGGCCAAGACCAGAGAGCTGTGTAAGGACATCAGGGATAAAATTGTAGACCTGCACAAGGCTGGGATGGGCTACAGGACAATAGGCAAGCAGCTTGGTGGGAAGGCAACAACTGTTGGCGCAATTATTAGAAAATGGAAGAAGTTCAAGATGATGGTCAATCACCCTCGGTCTGGGGCTCCATGCAGGATCTCACCTCGTGGGGCATCTATGATCATGAGGAAGGTGAGGGATCAGCCCAGAACTACACAGCAGGACCTGGTCAATGACCTGAAGAGAGCTGGGACCACAGTCTCAAAGAAAACCATTAGTAACACTACGCCGTCATGGATTAAAATCCTGCAGTGCACGCAAGGTCCCCCTGCTCAAGCCAGCGCATGTCCAGGCCCGTCTGAAGTTTGCCAATGACCATCTGGATGATCCAGATGAGGAATGGGAGAAGGTCATGTGGTCTTATGAGACAAAAATTTAGCTTTTTGGTCTAAACTCCACTCGCCATGTTTGGAGGAAGAAGAAGGATGAGTACAACCCCAAGAACACCATCCCAACCATGAAGCATGGAGGTGGAAACGTCATTCTTTGGGGATGCTTTTCTGCAAAGGGGACAGGATGACTGCACCGTATTGAGGGGAGGATGGATGGGGCCATGTATTGCGAGATCTTGGCCAACAACTTCCTTCCCTCTGTAAGAGCATTGAAGATGGGTCGTGGCTGGGTCTTTCAACATGACAACGACCCGAAACACACAGCCAGGGCAACTAAGGAGTGGCTCCGTAAGAAGCATCTCAAGGTCCTGGAGTGGCCTAGCCAGTCTCCAGACCTGAACCCAATAGAACATCTTTGGAGGGAGCTGAAGGTCCGTATTGCCCAGCGACAGCCACGAAACCTGAAGGATCTGGAGAAGGTCTGAATGGAGGAGTGGGCCAAAATCCCTGCTGCAGTGTGTGCAAACCTGGTCAAAAACTACAGGAAACGTATGATCTCTGTAATTGCAAACAAAGGTTTCTGTACCAAATATTAAGTTCTGCTTGTCTGATGTATCAAATACTTATGTCATGCAATAAAATGCAAATTAATTACTTATAAATCATACAATGTTATTTTCTGGATTTTTGTTTTAGATTCCGTCTCTCACAGTTGAAGTGTACCTATGATAAAAAATTACAGACCTCTACGTGCTTTGTAAGTAGGAAAACCTGCAAAATCGGCAGTGTATCAAATACTTGTTCTCCCCACTGTATGTATATATATATATATATGCCAGAAATGTATGGCGGATTGGAAGTGATGCAGTTAATTACATTGATGGAAGCTACAATCTATCTGCAATATTAAAGCTGATCTACACCCTAAAAAAAATAAAATAATTGAGACCCAGACTGAGCCCCCCCATACAGTCAGGGGCCCTAAAAGGACCATTTATGTCGCTTATGCCTGGAACCTTAATAACTTTAATTGCTTGCATGAGTTTGATTGAGCTGTATTCTTTGGGTTGGTTAGGCCTACCTTATGCACCTTGCTTTGACAATATGGCAGTTGATTCTTTCCTAGTGTTTTTCTTTTGTTTTGTGGCATTTAGCCTATATCACAAACTTGACTCTTAACAGGCCCTTTGCTTTGTACACCTTAGCTTGTGCAGCATATAAATTACTTCATGTTTCATGCTTCAGTTACAAAAAATATTGTGCTTAAAAAAAGCATTAGATTAGAAACTACATTCTCAGATTGTGGGAACGTCAGGTGAGCGCTACTGGGTGTTGTCTAGATGGATTACAGTTTATGTCAACATTGACTTTTCGTAGCTGGTTAGAACTTACACAGCAGGTTAGGATAATTTACATAGCAGGTTAGGATAATTCGATTAAAGCTAGGAAAATTGAGGATTCGCAAAAATTTTACGTCAATTTGGCGTAAACTGAATCCCTTCTAGACATGACCATGCTGTTGGTCATGCGCACTGCATTCTGGGAATCTGCCTATTCCTCAAAACCTTTGGAGAAAAAAAAGCCACATTTAGGCATACCTCACTGTAAATACACAAAGATAAAAAAAAGAACCACTGTTAAATTAAAGTTGATATGTAAAAGTAATTAATTATTCAAACATCCATATTTTGTGTTTTAATGCTTGATAAAGTTATCCAGGCCTTCCTCTAGCCTCCAGATTGCTTCATGTTGGTTATATTGCTCTAGCTCTCTAAAGCCTGCAGTGATATGCCTGGAGGAGGCCAAGAAGTTGTTAGGGGGAGTTGACTAAGTAGGCTACCAGGGGAATATGCTGCAAGAATATCACCCTCTCTCACACATTCAAATGAGCAGATCATGTACTACAGTACATGCTTAAAAAAAATAAGATTGTACGCTGTTGACAGAGACTTGTGCAATGGGTATCTCATGCATTACATTAAGATGTTGGCTTTGGAAATAAAATACGTTTTACATTGACACTTGGAAGGAGTTGTGTTATAGGCCTAATGCTGATATGTTTTTCATAATTCACCCATCTGCATTTGAAAATTACTTATCACCATTTTGTTTGCATAAGACAGATGACAGCAGTTTGGTACTGTAAAATAACTTACTAGTGTGACGAGACCAAGGCTTTTGCAACAGAACAGATTTCATGGCTCAGTTTTTACATACATTTTGGTTTGAAGTTGGAAGATGAAAGAGAGAGAGTAGCATAAGATCGGTGTCTGATCAAAGACATACAGCAAACATGTCAGGGACTGAATATTTATAGCCTCTGAAAATAGACATTCCTCTGTGTGTGTGCCCGCGTGCATGGACGTGTGTGTACTGTGTGTGTGGTGTATGTCCGTGTGTAGAAGCATGTGTGTGATTGTGTGTCCGAGTGTGTGCGCATGGGTGTGTGGTGTATGTGTGTGTGTGTGTGGGGGGGGGGGGGGGGGAGACAGGGGATAAGGGAATAGCCATATCATGGAATTTGTTTTGACAGGTAAGGGAATAGATATATCAAAACCATTATTCTTCAAGGCCTTGAAATGAATGCTTTGGCGTCAACATTTCATCAATCCATTTTTTAAAATCAACTATCTAGTATATTCCACAGGTAATTTGCGTCATCAGTTTAGGGCAAATCCAAAGGCTGGATGTTGTTATGAGGTGATGCTGATTACCTGTGTTCTCAATCTGCTCGTTCTCTCGTTCTCTCTCTCGTTCTCTCTCTCTCTCTCTCTCTCTCTCTCTCTCTCTCTCTCTGTCTCTCTTTCTCTCTCCTGTCTTCACTATCTCTCATTTCTTGAGTGTTAGTGTGATGATGATGACATCACAGGATGTGGGTAAACCCGATGGCCGGGCTGTCTGTGATGACCAATGACCCGTTGCTGATTACATTATGTCCGCTCCAGATGGACAGCGTCATTTTGATGTGTCCTGCTCCAGAATCATAATATTGAACCTTTCAAGTCCTCAGTCCTCCAAGCAGCAGCATCTGGTCTTAATGAAATCACATCCCCATGCCCACTGACTATCTGTACCACTTCACAGTGACACACAAAACTAATTGCGTTCTTTCTGTGTGTGTGTGTGTGCACATGCGTATGTTTTGATGTATTAGTAGTCAGTCACTAATACCTTGGGGCACCTTGATTATTTCTGTGCGTTAGTGAAGGTCCATATATGGTGTGATTATCATGGCTGTGGTTGTATTGAAAGAAAGGATATGGAGTTTGAAAATTGTTAATTTGGATATTCCTGGGTTTAACTCAAATGGAGGATGTACTCACTAGAATGTTTGAAGAATTGCCTTTAGTATTTTGCCCATACAAAAAAACATGCCCCCTTCTGGACAGAAGAGATATGGAAACTATATGACAGGTGTTTATGACTGCTGACTTGTCATCACCAAAACTAAGCATTTTGAAGTTTCTTTGAGAATAATGCCAACCTGGTAACTATGTGCTAATGGTGTATCTTCATTCAGAAAGGTATGGTCAGAACATTTTGTAACTGAACACAAGCAAAATAACAGTTAAGATGTGGTGCTGACATCCCAAACATTTGAGACGTCTGTATTTTGGTTATTCTGAGTGTTTGTGGAGGTCAGTGTTCTTTTTTTGTTGTTGATTTTTGTACAAATATTGTCCGCTGGCCAAAATAATAGCACCATTCTACAGTAGAATCTCAGTTGTTAATTATCTCAGTAATAACTTTAGTAACAGCATAGTTGTTACGTAGGTATTACTATGTAATTACATGGTAATAGGGTTTAGTGATATCAGTTATTACACAATTGGAACAAGGACTCTAATTACAGATCCACTTGCTGATGGTTATTCCATTACTAATGTTATTACACATTTTCCTGTTCCACTATGTAATTAATGTTTTGTAATAACACGTATAAAAGTAAATTGTGAGTTAACATGTTTATAACGGCCAATAAATTGTGACCTCGTTACATGTAACCACAAATCCCCCACTTAATCCCAGGGTTGATTCCATCTTGAGCTAATGATGGAAATAGGCTGGTAACAACAATTACATACACACCAGTGTTGGGGTCAATTCCATTTCAATTCCAGTCGATTCAGGAAGTACACTGAAATTCCTATTCCACTTATTTTCAATGCTTTTAAAATGAATTGGAATTTCATTTACTTTCTGAATTGGGTGGAATTGAAACCCTGACACACACACACACACACACACACACACACACACACACACACACACACACACACAACAGAGACAGCGCGAAGCAAAAGGTATAAGGTTCTCAACACGCTTCTCAGCACAATTTAACAAGATATATTAGTCACCCAGGAGGCAGCAAAAAGCCAGCCGTCCATAGTGCTCAGCAGACTGGGCTTTGACTGGGGAAGAGAGATAGTGATTTACCACAAAGCCCTGTAGACCATGGCACCATTTCAGAGGCTGGGAAGTCACATGGTTGAGGCATGGCCGTGAAAGCCCACACATAGAGTAGCTAGTTACCTCTTTTTATTTTTTCTTAGGGATAAAGGCTTGGAAAGAGTTGGAATTAGGGTAAGGGGGATTTGCGGTGGCTAAAATGCAGGTTTTAGCTAAATAGTTGTGTTTGGACTGTGCTGTGAGCTGTAAGGTATGAAAGATAAACAACTCTACCTTATATAAACTTAGATCGGGTGCTGAATCCTCGTGCTGTGCATAGTCCAAACAACAAAAATAGGAGAGCACTCCGGTGATTAAACTGAAATGAACATATTTGTATTAACGCACAAACTTTTAGAGTATGAGTCCTTCTTCAGCGTGCATAGGAGGCAATGGCAATCAATGTTATGACAAAACAGGCCACAGACAGGTGGCCATTATTATAGATTCACAAAGTCAGTATTGATCCAATCAAGAGATGCAATGCAGACTTTTCTATGACGCATCATGTGTGTTCCCTCAGTAGTATTATAGTATGTGTCTAATCTGTGCTGTGAGCTATAAGGTGTGGACAGATGCTGTAGATGAAGACACTCATACAGGAGCACACATTCACACACACTCAGATCCTACCTCGCGTCCAGCCGCTTCACTCTGTCTGGTTATAAGGATTCCTGGCAGTAAACAGCCCAGGGGCTTAACTCCAATACTACAGACAGGGAACGTCCCAAATTGAACCTTATTCCCAATATAGTGCACTACTTTTGACCAGGGCCCATAGGGATCTGGTCAACAGTAGTGCACTATGTAGGGAATAAGGTGCCATTTGGGACGAAGGCACAGATTGCACTAAGTGGCCTGAGGATGTTAAACAGTGTCTGGGGGGCAGAACAGAACAGAACATGACAGTCAGTTAATAAGTGTTAAGAAGAAGACCAAGTGGAGGCCAGAGAACAGACGACAACAATGTCTGTCTGACTGACTCAACATACTGTACAGCACAGGAGGGTCTGACTGGTGTTAGAGAAAAGGAAGGGATCCTATTGACTGTTGGATAAGAATGGGGCAATAAGAAGAGATCACAGATCCAAGCAGAAGACGAGGAGTATTAGTGGCTAGCTTTGAGACATAGACAAGGAATGGGTCTGTGTGTGTTTGTGTCTGACTCGCTAGAGCAGGGGCTGTGGGAGAGGAGAGGAGAGAGGGATCTAGCTAAATAGGATGATAATGACACATGCTTACTCCTGCAGGGCCTGCCATTGTTCTGTCAGCACAGCAGAGAACTGTCAACTACAGAGAACGCTAAGACCAAGGAAGATGTGGGTGTGATAGACTGTTTGTCTGTCAGTGTGTGTGTGAATGTGTGTGTGTGTATGTTGGCAGCAGAGGGGGGGTGATATGATTTCCACACCCTAATAGTCTTCAGAAGTAATTATGCAGGTTATTTCATATGACTTGTAACACGTCGGCTCAGTGAATGTTCACAGTGTGACAGGCTGTCCTTGTGCATTAGCCTAGGGGCTGTGCTTCTGTCCTGCTGCTGGCCAAAACCCTCCTCTTACACCCAGCCCATTCAGGCAGGCAGGCAATCATTATTTTATTTTTTATTTTTTTCCTCTCTCTCTCTCTCTCTCTCTCTCTCTCTCTACACTCACACACACACACTTTTTAGTAGCATATTCACATGAATCTGCATGATAAAATGTTTCACATGAAGTATGTAAACATTTCTCATTTATTTCCCAAGGCAAAACTGGTTAGCATCCTATCTCAACTGAACTATCAAATACTGGAGGGTAGAAATGGTTCTAAAACACCGGTCCAAGATATGCCAATCAGAAAGGGGAGGAGTCAAGGTTCGAATGACTGTCAGTTGTCAGAAAGCAGAATATTATTTCCAAGTAAAGCTCTCTCGCTCTCTCTCCCTCTCTGGTTCGTGGAACAACACTTGAAAACGTAGGATTTTATAGCATCTCTCAAATCTCTCTCACTCTCGCTCACACTGTGTGTACTGTATGTGTTTCTCTCTTTCTCTTTGCTGTTGATGGCTTCCCTGCCTGTTGTGGCACTGATACTGTATCTGGACTTTCCTTTCCCGACAGTCCTCTCTCAGCACATTTTACTAGATGTACCTTATACTGAAGAAGAACAGCTAACCTTTACAACAGGCTTTCATACACTCTTAAATATTAAGGTGCAAGTTGGAACCAAATAAGGTTCTTGAGAGCGATACCATAGGGTAGCCATTCCACAGTCTCTGAAGAAGCATAAATGGGATGGTTCTTTAAAGAACCATACAATAATCCAAAACCAGAAATGTTTCTGTCCTCCAGGACCAGAATTGAATAGCCCCGCTGTTGGGTTTCAAGCCTTATTTGCATATTTCCCAGGGTGTCTTTCAAGTAGTGATGGGAAACAGGCTTTCTGAACCCTTTGGGGCTTTCACCAAATTGTGCCGAAAAACAGTTAATTACTCAGAGCTTTTAACAGACAGCACATTTGTGACTTTTATCACATTTCAGGAGAAGACCCAGATGCAGACAGTGTCGAAGTAACAAAGGTTTATTACTAGAACAGGGGGCAGGCAAAACGACAGGTCAAGGGCAGGCAGAGGTCAGTAATCCAGATCAGAGTCCATAAGATACAGAACGGCAGGCAGTCTCGGGGTCAGGGCAGGCAGAGGTCAATAATCCAGGGTGGTGTGACAAGGTACAGAATAGCAGGCAGGCTGAGGGTCAGGGTAGGCAGAATGGTCAAAACCGGAAAAACTAGAAAACAGGAACTACAGTTAACAACATACAAACAGAGAACACAGGTATAATACACTGGGGGAAATGGGGAAGATGGGCGACACCAGGAGGGGGTGGAGACAAGGACAAAGACAGTTGAAACAGATCAGGGTGTGACAACTTTTGCTGGTCAGGAATAAATATATAAAAATTATATAGTACCAGTCAAAAGTTTGGACACACCTACTCATTCAAGGTTTTTTTATTTGTTTTATTATTATTTTCTACATTTGTAGAATAATAGTGAAGACATCAAAACTATGCAATAATACATATGGAATCATGTAGAAACCAAAAAAGTGTTAAACAAATCAAAATATATTTTATATTTGAGATTCTTCAAAGTAGCCACCCTTTGCCTTGATGATAGCATTGCACACTCTTGGCATTCTCACAACAAGTTTCACTTGGAATGCTTTTCCAACAATCTTGAAGGAGTCCCCACATATATTGAGTACTTTTTCGGGTGATTGTGGAGGCCAAGTCATCTGAGGCATCACTCCATCACTCTCCTTCTTGGTCAAATAGCCCGTACACAGCCTGGAGGGGGGTTGGATCATAATCCTGTTGAAAAATAAATGATAGTTCCAGCGCAAACCAGATGGGATGGCATATCGCTGCAGAATACTGGGGTAGCCATGCTGGTTAAGTGTGCCTTAAATTTTAAATAAATCACTGACAGTGTCACCAGCAAGCCACCCCCACACCATCCACCGGTCTAATGTCCATTGCTCGTGTTTCTTGGCCCAAGCAAGTCTCTTCTTCTTATTGGTGTCCTTTAGTAGTGGTTTCTTTGCAGCAATTACACCATGAATGCCTGATTGACGCAGTCTCCTCTGAACTGTTGATGTTGAGATGTGTCTGTTACTTGAACTCTGTGAAACATTTATTTGGGCTGCAATTTCTGAGGTGCAGTTAACTCTAATGAACTTATCCTCTGCAGCAGAGGTGACTCTGGGTCTTCCTTTCCTGTGGCAGTCCTCATGAGAGCCAGTTTCATCATAGCGCTTGATGGTTTTTGCGACTTGCAAAACGTTATTGAAAATTTTCCGCATTGACTGACCTTCAATTCTTAAAGCAATGATGGACTGTCGTTTCTCTTTGCTTATTTGAGCTGTTTTTGCCATAATATGGACTTGGTCTCTTACCAAATAGGGCTATCTTCTGTATAATCTTCTGTATAAACTGTGCATCCAGAGTATTATTTAGGATGTCAGTGTCATAATTTCAACGATTTAGAAAACAAATGTAATCTTTATGTGTATTTTATCCTGTCTCTCGACAAGATGAGAGTCCCTGCTCTACAGGCTGAGCCAACTGTCAGGTGATAACTATAGAAGAATATCTGGACTTAAGTCAAATCAAATCAAATGGTATTAGTCACATGCGCCGAATACAACAGTGAAATGCTTACTTACGAGCCCCTAACAAACAATGCGGTTAAAAAAAATATGGACAGGAATAAGAAATTAAAGTAACAAGTAATTAAAGAGCAGCAGTAAAATTACAGTAGCGAAGCTATATACAAGGGGGTAGCGGTACAGAGTCAATGTGCGGGGACACCGGTTTGTTGAGGTAATATGTACATGAAGGTAGAGTTATTAAAGTGACTATGCATAAATGATAACAACAGAGTAGCAGCGGTGTAAAGGGGGGTATGCATAGTCTGGATAGCCATTTGATTAGGTCTGCAGAAGTCTTATGGCTTGGGGGTAGAAGCTGTTTAGAAGCCTCTTGGACCTAGACTTGGCGCTCCGGTACCGCTTGCCGTGCGCTAGCAGAGAGAACAGTCTGTGACTAGGGTGGCTGGATTCTTTGACAATTGTTAGGGCCTTCCTCTGACACCACCTTGTATAGAGGACCTGGATGGCAGGAAGCTTGGCCCCAGTGATGTACTGGGCCGTTCGCACTACCCTCTGAAGTGCCTTGCGGTCGGAGGCCGAGCGGTTGCCATACCAGGCAGTGATGCAACCAGTCAGGATGCTCTCGATGGTGCAGCTGTAGAACCTTTTGAGGATCTCAGGACCCATGCAAATCTTTTCAGTCTCCTGAGGGGGAATAGGTTTTGTCGTGCCCTCTTCACGACTGTCTTGGTGTGCTTGGACCATGTTAGTTTGTTGGTGATGTGGACACCAAGGAACTTGAAGCTCTCAACCAGCACCACTGCAGCCCCGTTGATGAGAATGGGTGCATGCTTGGTCCTCTTTTTCCTGTAGTCCACAATCATCTCCTTTGACTTGATCACACTGAGGGAGAGGTTGTTGTCCTGGCACCACACTGCCAGTTCTCTGACCTCCTCCCTATATGCTGTCTCGTTGTTGTCGGTGATCAAGCCTACCGCTGTTGTGCCATCGGCAACATTAATGATGGTGTTGGAGTCGTGCCTGGCCATGCAGTCATGAGTGAACAGGAAGTACAGGAGGGGACTGAGCATGCACCCCTGAGGGGCCCCTGTGTTGAGGATCAGCATGGCGGATGTGTTGTTACCTATCCTTACCACCTGGGGGCGGCCCTTCAGGAAGTCCAGGATCCAGTTGCAGAGGGAGGTGTTTAGTCCCAGGGTCCTTTGCTTATTGATGAGCTTTGAGAGCACTATGGAGTTGAACGCTGAGCTATAGTCAATGAATAGCATTCTCACATAGGTGTTCCTTTTGTCCAGGTTTGAAAGGGCAGTGTAGAGAGCAATAGATCATCTGTGGATCTGTTGGGGCGGTATGCAAATTGAAGTGGGTCTAAGGTTTCTAGGATAATGGTGTTGATGTGAGCCATGACCAGCCTTTCAAAGCACTTCATGACTACAGACGTGTGTGCTATGGGTCGGTAGTTATTTAGGCAGGTTACCTTAGTTTTCTTGGGCACAGGCACTATGGTGGTCTGCTTAAAACATGTTGGTATTACAGACTCGGACAGGGAGAGTTTGAAAATTTCAGTGAAGACACTTGCCAGTCTATAAGTAGAGTCCAGCAGAAGTCGACGTTTTGGAAGCCAAAGCTTTGTACATCATTTATCATGTGATAACTACTTTTCAAGTTTGCTTTGGGTTTGAATTAAACTTTTTCAACTCACTTTTACATATTAGAAAAACACTTTGGATCCATATTTTAATAAATACCATTAACAACTACTAGAGCTGTTTAATTTACAATCACTGTTTGAGAAAGAAAGATATCTAAATGGCTCTTTCAATTCAATACTAGTGTGCTATGATAGATTTGTCTGCTGTGTAGCTCTACTCCCTGAGCTGTCTTTCCACCTGCTTAAAAGGTGAAATATCAAGATAAAACAAAAGCTTACAACAGAGGTCGGCGCTCTCACTTCCGAGTTCCAACACCTGCTTCAAACGTCATCATCATGTGGTATCGACCTGCTTTCGAATGTCATCATCGTGTGGTATTGTTACTTTGATACAAGCATCGCTACGTTGTGTCGAATCAGTAGCGCTTTGAAAACTGCATCAGATCGTCGGAGCTCCGGTATCAATCGTCCCATCACTACTTTCAAGTGAATTTTAGAGTTACCAGTACCATCCATGACTGTGTTTGCTGGTGACAGAGACATGGTTTATGCATTCATTCATTTTCAGTCCTGTGGCCTTCACCAAATGAGATCCTAAGAAAATATGTTGTCATTAAAATTTAATTATTTTAGACAATACAATACATATTTCTTTTGAGGGCCTAGTATTATCCTAATACAGTGGCATGAAATGCTAGCTTGCAATGCATAATGCTAGCTTACAAAGTGATGAGTAAATCCAACATTTTACATTTTTATTCACCCGCCACCTGCATTCAAAATGACTAAGACATGAGACAACCTTAATTAAAACCTCTTAAATGTAATGGCAAAATGTAGATTTCCGCCTAAATAGACATACCCAAAAGTAACTGTTATTCATGTGTAATTACATGATTCTGACATGCAACAACTTGGTATATTTGGAAAGAAAACATCTGGTAGCTTATGAGAAAAATATCAGAAGATAGATAGGAGTTACATAGTTCAGAATACACAAGATCAAGCACACACGAAATAACCGTTTTTGTATTTATTTTTTATTTTGAAAGGCATCTTTCATTGACGAGCTATAAGTGAATTATTGATGACTAGAGCTGGAAACACATTAGAGCTGGAAACACAACATGTGAACAATATCAGAGAGAAAAATGGGATTGATAGACCTAAGAACTAGAAATGGGCAGATGTTTTAGTAAGTGGTTACAGGTGTGGTCACGGGACGTTTCCAAGTGTCCCTAAACCTCTCCAAAGTGGCATATGTCTGTAAATTAGATCATTTTAGTGCTATTACATATTTGCAATCCCTAAATTCTATTTGTTCAGTATAAAAACACTCAAACATAGCGTTGCTGTTATGGGGTATCCAGGGTACATTCAAGTGTCCTTTCAACCCCTCCAAAGTGTCCAAATGTGGTAATTGCCTAGTTTTTGCACACTGGATGTGCCTAAAAGTTATTGTTAACTATAAAAACTACATTTCTACAACACCAACCTCTCTCGAACATTGTGGTGGTGTTGGGGGACATACAGGGGATATGGATGCCTACAGCGCGTAAGCAGGCAACGTCATATTTTTGATGCGCAAAGATATAGTCACTCGGTGGACATTCGATGTTGCCATTAAGTCATACATCATCAGTTAACATTGACAATAGGCTAGATTTGTTCCTACCAACCTAAGGATTCATTTGATACCCTCCATGCAGCTATAGCTCAAATACAGACCAAATTGAAGCTTACCTTGTAAGATGTTTGGTGAAAACGTTGTGTAAAATAAACATTTTGACTCTCTGGTCTGGTGATCAATAACGGTAGCTTCACAACGCTAACTGGAATGTAGGTAGCCGCCATCTTGAAACGAGGTCATTGGCTCAGCCTGCCATTATAAATGTGTATGCCCATATATGGTAGTAAGTCATACCAAAGATTTGAAGGCACTGATCAATAGCCAAGATACTCAGCTTTTGCAGAACGGGGCTACTGTTCTCATACCTGTCTGAATTGAATAAAAACAATCAAATATGTGGACTTTACATCTAAACAACCATTTCAGTAACGGGTGCAATAAGTCCAAGTAACAGATTTGAATAGTTCAGAAAAAAATGTATGTTATTTATATTGGAGTAGAATAAGATTAATTAGTCAATGAATGTTCATGCAAAAACATAGATATTGAAAAAAAAAATCTACATGCAAAAGACCATGCTGGTAAATATGATAACTCTAGTTATGAACACCAACTCTGGGGTTATTTTACACCACTGAGTGTCTATTTAACTATTTACAGTGTTTTTTTTTAGTTTGAGTTTTTTTAACCTCCCTGGGCGAGGTGGGACGCTTGCATCCCACCTAGTCAACAGCCAGTGGAATCGCGTGGCGCGAAATACAAATATCTCAAAAATGCTATAACTTCAATTTCTCAAACATATGACTATTTTACACCATTTTAAAGACAAGACTCTCATTAATCTAACCACATTGTCCGATTTCAAAAAGGCTTTACAGTGAAAGCAAAACATTAGATTATGTCAGGAGAGTACCCGGCCAAAAATAATCACACAGCCATTTTCAAAGCAAGCATATATGTCACAAAAACCAAAACCACAGCTAAATGCAGCACTAACCTTTGATGATCTTCATCAGATGACACTCCTAGGACATTATGTTATACAATACATGCATGTTTTGTTCAATCAAGTTCATATTTATATCAAAAACCAGCTTTTTACATTAGCATGTGACGTTCAGAACTAGCATAACTTCCGGTGAATTTACTAAATTACTCACGATAAACGTTCACAAAAAACATAACAATTATTTAAAGAATTATAGATACAGAACTCCTCTATGCACTCGCTATGTCCGATTTTAAAATAGCTTTTCGGTGAAAGCACATTTTGCAATATTCTAAGTAGATAGCCCGGCATCACAGGGCTAGCTATTTAGACACCCAACAAGTTTAGCCCTCACCAAAGTCAGATTTACTATAAGAAAAATGTTATTACCTTTGCTGTTCTTCGTCAGAATGCACTCCAAGGACTTCTACTTCAATAACAAATGTTGGTTTGGTTCAAAATAATCCATAGTTATATCCAAATAGCGGCGTTTTGTTCGTGCGTTCTAGACACTATCCGAAAGGGTAAAGAAAGGTGACGCGCCCGACGCGTTTCGTGACAAAAAAATTCTAAATATTCCATTACCGTACTTCGAAGCATGTCAACCGCTGTTTAAAATAAATTTTTATGCCATTTTTCTCGTAAAAAAGCGATAATATTCCGACCGGGAAATCGTGTTTTAGTACAAAGAGAGAGAAAATAAAAACATGGTGTCGCCCCGTGCACGCGCCTCAGTCTGATGGTCCTCTGATAGACCACTTACCAAAGGCGCTAATGTTTTTCAGCCAGGGGCTGGAATTACATCATTCAGCTTTTTCCCGGGTTCTGAGAGCCTATTGGAGCCGTAGGAAGTGTCACGTTACAGCAAAGATCCTAAGTTTTCAATAAACAGAGCCAAGAAGCCCAAGGAATGGTCAGAGAGGGTACTTCCTGTACAGAATCTTCTCAGGTTTTTGCCTGCCATATGAGTTCTGTTATACTCACAGACACCATTCAAACAGTTTTAGAAACTTTAGGGTGTTTTCTATCCAAAGCCAATAATTATATGCATATTCTAGTTTCTGGGCAGTAGTAATAACCAGATTAAATCGGGTACGTTTTTTATCCGGCCGTGTAAATACTGCCCCCTAGCCCTAACAGGTTAACTCAAAGGTTCTTTATCAAGCAGGAGTACTCAAAGGAACCATAAGAGCTGAGGAAGAACCATTTAAGAAACTATCCCCCAGCTAATGGGGATCCTAATAAAATACCCAAAATACCAAATCAAGTTAGAGTAGCTAGCTCAACGTTTCTGAAATTCTGTTCTGGGGACCCTAAGGGGTACACATTTTAGTTTTTGCCCTAGCGCTACACAGCTGATTCAAATAATCAAAGCTTGATGATGAGTTAATTATTTGAATCGGTTATGTAGTGCTAGGGCAAAAACCGAATCGTGCGACCCTTGAGGTCCCCAGGACCGAGTTTGGGAGACACTGAGTGAGCTTGTCTAACAATCTTAGCTGGCATGCCTGCTGAAAAGGTTGGTAGACTTTGGAAAAGCAAGCTATAACTACATATACTGAATACGACTCACATTCCTTTCAATCCTTTAACCAGATTTTAGCAGAGATGCAGAGAAATATATTTTGTTTCTTAAAAAAAAGAACCACCAGACAGGAGGATACAGAGGTATGCTTGGATATGCAGAAAAATATACATATTTTTCGGCAGAGTTGCATAGGCTGTGGGGGGCAACCGGACCACACCCCCATCCATGCTCACGTACTTTGTGCCCCCCTCAGATTTCTGATGTGCATGACTCCCCTGACTGGGAATAATCTCTCCTAATAATCATAACCTTTTCTACAGTGGTCCCTGTAGCGTACGATCAAACCGGTGTGATTAGAATGCTTATTTAGAACGTCCAGTTTCGAATGATGCAACAATCAGCATTTGAGCTTGCCACACTGTTTTTTCAGAAACGTTTTGCACAAACACAGTCCTTACAAAGTTATGTCCAGAATGTGAGCAGTTTATTTTTGAATGCAATGTTCAGACATTCACAGAAGTAGCTACAGCATAACACAATCATCCAAACCGCAAAAATGTAGGCTACATTTGTCCTAGTACTAACGGAGGAAAGATTGACGTAACATAATCGGTCATATTTTTATAACTCTCGGCTGACAGAAACTACAATATGAATTAGCTAAGAGCAATTACTATTTATAATTAATCACATCACGGGTGAGCTCACCATTGATCGAAATACTTGAGTAAAACACTTTCTAGAAATCGAAAGTGATCCGAAGATGGGTAGTTTGTGAGCTCCGCCATGCCTGTTTTTTTTGCACCAACCAAAGATAATAAGAGGAGACAAGATGAGTTTGGTCTGTTTATAGTATGCATGGTGAAGGAGGTGTGTCGTCTATGATCATCTACTTCCCTTCATTCACTTCCGGAAGTTTACCTGAAATATGAGTGAACCATTCCTTCTTCTCATTATAACATCTTTGGTCTGGCAGATTATGTGACACCCAGAATGCATTGTATAATGTCAACAAACATGGCGCCACACATAGCTGGCAAATAGCTTAGCTCATTATAATCAGTACAACCTTCAAAAAAGTATGTTACACACATCATAGGTGTCCATTACAATATATGCAATAATCGGAATGCATTATTTGTCACCAGTAATTGAAAACATGTGAATAAAACTAAATACATTATGCTCCATACATATACATATATACATACATACTGTATGCGGCTACAGTAGAAACGACAACACGATATACAGAAAATAAGGAACTTACTTTGATAGGAACGCATACATGTCAAAAGTTATTATGTGTAAGGAAAACAACAAGGAAGGCAAAGCGAAGCGAGCGCCAGCAAGTAAACGTTCAAATTCTTGCAAGTCTGCGCATATATATGCATACTTGATCTGCGCAAACATGAGTGAAGTGCGGTGGGTTCTCCTGGAAGAGAGAAGTGTATGCGGCTCAGTAAAGCCTCAAACATAAATTGCCCACAACGCTGAAATGGACTACTTCTGTGTGAATTAATGAGGAGGCGGAACACACCTCAATTCAAACTGTTGTTAGAAAATACAACTTGATAGAAAATAATTTGAAATTGACAAATTGAAACATAGCCTATAGATAATTAGCAGGCAGCGCGTGTTAACTGTCCTGTTGCGTAATAATCACATTTTGGAACAGTGAGTGCATTCTGACATCACGCATAGAACAACTCACACTGGTGTGACCGTTAAAGATATTTGGAACTCGTGTGAAAAGGTTAGTCCATCGCTGTCCACAGTCACTTTGACCACAAACAAAGCGAACCTTGCTC